>NC_077237.1:79085522-79448855 GCF_947179165.1 Solanum dulcamara
CTGCCTATTAGCGCTAGTAGAGTAGGACTGACCCGTAATACAGAACCTCTAGGCGTAACCTTTCGCTTAATACTAGAATCGAGAATTGAAACATAGCATCTGAGGTTGCATTAATCGAGGATACACGACAGAAGGAATTGTTCTATTTCCAAACTTCACCTTCAAAAAGCGTAGATTTTTTTTCTCGAATCACGTGTTTTTCTCCTCGTAAGACTGAGAGAAATGAATAAATAACAAATAAAAAAAAAAAAAAGAATCAAATCGCACCATCTCTGTAATAGGTAAATGCCTCTTTTTCTCCTGAAGTTGTCGGAATTACTCGTAATAAGATATTGGCTACAATTGAAAAGGTCTTATCAATAAAATTTCCATTTATCCGTGATCTAGGCGTCGGAATGGACGTATTGGTTCACGTAAGGGTGCACGTAGAATACCAAAGGGAGTTATTCATGTTCAAGCAAGTTTCAATAATACCATTGTCACTGTTACAGATGTACGGGGTCGAGTAGTTTCTTGGTCCTCAGCTGGTACTTCTGGATTCAAAGGTACGAGAAGAGGAACACCGTTTGCTGCTCAAACCGCAGCAGCAAACGCTATCCGTACAGTAGTGGATCAAGGTATGCAACGAGCAGAAGTCATGATAAAAGGTCCCGGTCTCGGAAGAGATGCAGCATTACGAGCTATTCGTCGAAGTGGTATACTATTAACTTTCGTACGGGATGTAACTCCGATGCCACATAATGGCTGTAGACCTCCGAAAAAAAGACGTGTGTAGAACTGAACATTGAAGAAATCTCAAGAGAAATAAAAGATTCGATGATCTAATCAAATAATAGTACTATGGTTCGAGAGAAAGTAACAGTATCTACTCGGACACTACAGTGGAAGTGTGTTGAATCAAGAACAGACAGTAAACGCCTTTATTATGGACGCTTTATTCTGTCTCCACTTATGAAAGGCCAAGCCGACACAATAGGCATTGCAATGCGAAGAGCTTTGCTTGGGGATGGTCTACAGGGTTCATAACTACTCCTCTTACTACAGGACGCTTACCTAGCCAACGCTTAGATCCGGCTCTACCCAAACTTTTCTGGTTCACCCCAACATTCCCCACTTGTCCGACTGTTGCTGAGCAGTTTTTGGATATCAAACGGACCTCCCCAGAAGGTAATTTTAATGTGGCCGATTTCCCCTCTTTTGCAATCAGTTTCGCTACAGCACCCGCTGCTCTAGCTAATTGTCCACCCTTTCCAAGTGTGATTTCTATGTTATGTATGGCCGTGCCTAAGGGCATATCGGTTGAAGTAGATTCTTCTTTTGATCAATCAAAACCCCTTCCCAAACTGTACAAGCTTCTTCCAAAGCATACGGCTTTCTGGATGTAGATGATGATATCTATACATATGGATCTTATATATATCGTAGAATGAAGTACCACATGGGTGGATATATATATGAATCCAAATCTGCCGAATCACTCATGTTATGATCTTCTACATCCTGGGTCTTCCCGTTCCGTCATCTGGCTTATGTTCTTCATGTAGCATTCAGACCGAATGACTCTATGAAATTACGTCGATACTTCCACATATTATGGGTAACGTAGGAGACATCTCTATTTTTCCCCCGGGGAATCTTTAGAATTCCCACTGCTTAACTTTCAATTCGCCTCTGACCATCAAATGAAATGTGAATAACCCGTCCTCCTCTCTTTGAAAGAAGGGGCGCTTCCGGTTCTGTCGCGCCCCAATTCTTGACCGGAGGGAAACTTACTATAAAACTTACTGTATCGCACTATGTATCATTTGATAACGGTCAAAATATTTCATCTTTTGTTCAAATTGAAAGGTATATTTCTGTTTAGGTTGTTGTTGGTTTTCCATCCCCTCCTTCTCCGGCTGAACCACCACCAAGACCACCAGATCTCCATCGCAAACAACCAACCAAATGAGAAGCCCACACTAGCGAACCAGATTTCAACAAGACCGCCATCGACCAGCCACTACAAGACCCACCACGAACCAGTAAGGCTTCATGCCGCTCCAAACTCCAACAACAGCAGCCAACGAGACCCAACATCACCGGATCTCAAAACCACAACAGCTCCAAACATATTTTTCCAGTCCCAACAAACTTCGAGCTCCATGACCAGCGGTTGTTTTCACTTTCATCATATTCTATATTAAAATTTGTTTTTCATTATTTTGAAAACCTACGTGTAAAAATTTTAATTAGTTGGCAGCTACTGAGTGGCTCACTAATCCACGCAGAGTGTCTCCATATCACGCGTTTTGGCTGCAAGATTCAAGTGTTTTTTTATTTAAGTACTGGATAGTTAGAGTGCCTATTTGTGCACTATCAAGGTTAAGTTCAAAGTTATAATTTGAAGCCAAGTTAGGGATCCTATTTATGTATTATGCCAAACGGAAACAAAATACTTCCTAGTTCAAAAACACCAAATCTTGTCTGAATCATCATTTATCAAGATTCTTTGGCTTAAATTCCTTCTTTAGTATTCATGAATTAATTGCAAGAAGTTGTATTTAATAGAGCAAAAAAATCAAGATATTATGTAGAAGCTAAGATAGGTAAGAAGAGAAAGACACAAGATGAATTTATCTTGTTTCGACCCAAACTAGTGGCCTACGTCTAGTCTCCTAGACACACAACAGATTTTCACTGTTGTTTTCACATGATCAAATGAGTATGGTTTTAAGCACCATTACACCAACGACTATAATGGTGATTGTCTACTCGTTCACAACCAACGATTCAGATTGCCTGCATGTTCTCTCACTCGAAAACAAGGAATTTTATAAAAGAAAGTGATCAGGGTATTGCAACCCCTTTACACAATATGGTTTCTTTTAAGTGCTATTTGAGTAATCTCAATGTCTAGATAGGTTATACACAAAACTCAAGATGTTCTTTATTTGTTTTTTCGCAAGTGTAGGATAGATCAAAATTAGTTCAATGCAATTGTATATCTCTATTGTCTCCTCTTCTTTTTGAATTTATTTGCTTTATATACTTTTATTTGAACTTAGTGATTATGATTGTAATTTACAACCAGGACAACATTATGGTCATGTACTCCATTGATATATATTACAATATTATGGGAAGAAAACATATCATAAAGTTACAAATGAAAGGCTTATTAAGATATATCATTTGAGGACATCAGAGCAGCATGTACGGGGTCCATCTTCATTGTCACAATCACACATAGCATACCGGGCATTCCAGGGAACTCAATTACCATGAGAAAATGTTAACATAACAACACCTGCAGTACTATATATATTCCTTGCTCCCTCTCAACTTTTCATCAACACTCAAAAGACAAGCATATTAATATCACTACAAAGGTACAAGTAGCGAAAAATGGCCCTGGCATTTAATTGGAAGTTTGCTTTTGTAGCTCTACTAGTGTTTGTAATAGAGGCTTCTCAAGCCACATCTCGCAGCTTGAATCAAGACTCAATGGTCCAAAAACACGAGCAGTGGATGGCTCACTTTGGGCGTGTGTACAAAAATGATGTAGAGAAGGCAAAGAGATTCAAAATATTCAAGGACAATACTGAGTACATTGATTCCTTCAACAAGGCTGGAATCAAGCCTTACAAGTTGGACATCAACGAATTTGCTGATTTGACGAGTGATGAATTCAAAGCCACTCGTAACGGATACAGAATGACTTATCAAAAGAGATCCCCTGAAATCACATCATTCAAATACGTAAATGTAACGGCTCCAGCTGCTATGGATTGGAGAAAGAAGGGTGCTGTCACTGGAATTAAGGATCAAGGGCAGTGTGGTAAGTTAAACCAATAACACATGATTATATAACCGCCTTTTAAATATGATTCACTACTAGAAACAAAGGCTTTTTCCATCACAGATCAGTAGGAAATCTGTGCTATAGAACATGATTTTTCCACTCATTTCTCATCGAAAATGCATGGTGTGAAACAGATTCTCGCTGAAATAGTGAGAAACTTCCTAATTTTTCCATATAAAAACATTACCGTTTTTTCTTTTCTCATTAATTCAATCAAACTACCCGTGGGAATAGCCACTAAACATTTTTCACTGGGAAAATAGTGAAGTTTTCTCTAAAATCTAATAGACCTTGTTATAATATTGCAGGATGTTGCTGGGCGTTTTCTGCCGTTGCTGCTACAGAAGGAATCAACAAGATCAAAACTGGCAAGTTGATTTCTTTATCTGAGCAGGAACTCGTGGACTGTGACACGAGTTCCGATATGGGATGTGAAGGAGGTCTCATGGATGATGCATTTGAGTTTATCATCAAGAACCATGGGCTTACTACTGAATCCAATTACCCATATGAGGGAACGGATGGTAATTGCAAAACCAGCAAGGAATCAAACTATGCTGCAAAGATTACTAGTTACGAAGATGTTCCAGCTAATAGCGAGTCTGCTCTACTTAAAGCTGTAGCTAACCAACCTGTATCTGTCGCGATTGATGCCAGTGGATCAGATTTTCAATTCTATTCAAGCGGTGTTTTTACTGGTGAATGTGGAACTGAGTTAGATCACGGTGTTACAGCAGTTGGATATGGTGAAGCTAGTGATGGGACGAAGTATTGGTTAGTAAAGAACTCATGGGGAAGTAGTTGGGGCGAGAATGGTTACATTAGAATGCAAAGAAACGTTGATGCTGAAGAAGGACTTTGCGGAATTGCTATGGAAGCTTCTTATCCAACTGCTTAAGTATAGAAATTATGAAGTGGTCTACATGTTCATAACTTAAGCGGTGTGTCCTGAACTCTGTATATATTATAGGCTTGTTTATACAATTTGAAGTATTAAAACAAAACTTGTATGTATAAAGACTGGTATATAATGTGATGAAATTATACTTAAACATGAATCGATTCAATACATTTCTTATGTACCCATAAGTGCGATGGGATTTGAATTAGATTCAGATCAATCTATATCAAGTGACTGCCTCCATTATGTTGTTGCTAGCAAATATCACTATTTTTGGTGTGGTTCCTCTATGCCTAGGACAGCAGAATATCTAACCATGAATGAAGAAAGGTATATTTGTAGTGATTGTGAGGCCCCAATTCTTGACCGGAGGGAAACTTACTATAAAACTTACTGTATCGCACTATGTATCATTTGATAACGGTCAAAATATTTCATCTTTTGTTCAAATTGAAAGGTATATTTCTGTTTAGGTTGTTGTTGGTTTTCCATCCCCTCCTTCTCCGGCTGAACCACCACCAAGACCACCAGATCTCCATCGCAAACAACCAACCAAATGAGAAGCCCACACTAGCGAACCAGATTTCAACAAGACCGCCATCGACCAGCCACTACAAGACCCACCACGAACCAGTAAGGCTTCATGCCGCTCCAAACTCCAACAACAGCAGCCAACGAGACCCAACATCACCGGATCTCAAAACCACAACAGCTCCAAACATATTTTTCCAGTCCCAACAAACTTCGAGCTCCATGACCAGCGGTTGTTTTCACTTTCATCATATTCTATATTAAAATTTGTTTTTCATTATTTTGAAAACCTACGTGTAAAAATTTTAATTAGTTGGCAGCTACTGAGTGGCTCACTAATCCACGCAGAGTGTCTCCATATCACGCGTTTTGGCTGCAAGATTCAAGTGTTTTTTTATTTAAGTACTGGATAGTTAGAGTGCCTATTTGTGCACTATCAAGGTTAAGTTCAAAGTTATAATTTGAAGCCAAGTTAGGGATCCTATTTATGTATTATGCCAAACGGAAACAAAATACTTCCTAGTTCAAAAACACCAAATCTTGTCTGAATCATCATTTATCAAGATTCTTTGGCTTAAATTCCTTCTTTAGTATTCATGAATTAATTGCAAGAAGTTGTATTTAATAGAGCAAAAAAATCAAGATATTATGTAGAAGCTAAGATAGGTAAGAAGAGAAAGACACAAGATGAATTTATCTTGTTTCGACCCAAACTAGTGGCCTACGTCTAGTCTCCTAGACACACAACAGATTTTCACTGTTGTTTTCACATGATCAAATGAGTATGGTTTTAAGCACCATTACACCAACGACTATAATGGTGATTGTCTACTCGTTCACAACCAACGATTCAGATTGCCTGCATGTTCTCTCACTCGAAAACAAGGAATTTTATAAAAGAAAGTGATCAGGGTATTGCAACCCCTTTACACAATATGGTTTCTTTTAAGTGCTATTTGAGTAATCTCAATGTCTAGATAGGTTATACACAAAACTCAAGATGTTCTTTATTTGTTTTTTCGCAAGTGTAGGATAGATCAAAATTAGTTCAATGCAATTGTATATCTCTATTGTCTCCTCTTCTTTTTGAATTTATTTGCTTTATATACTTTTATTTGAACTTAGTGATTATGATTGTAATTTACAACCAGGACAACATTATGGTCATGTACTCCATTGATATATATTACAATATTATGGGAAGAAAACATATCATAAAGTTACAAATGAAAGGCTTATTAAGATATATCATTTGAGGACATCAGAGCAGCATGTACGGGGTCCATCTTCATTGTCACAATCACACATAGCATACCGGGCATTCCAGGGAACTCAATTACCATGAGAAAATGTTAACATAACAACACCTGCAGTACTATATATATTCCTTGCTCCCTCTCAACTTTTCATCAACACTCAAAAGACAAGCATATTAATATCACTACAAAGGTACAAGTAGCGAAAAATGGCCCTGGCATTTAATTGGAAGTTTGCTTTTGTAGCTCTACTAGTGTTTGTAATAGAGGCTTCTCAAGCCACATCTCGCAGCTTGAATCAAGACTCAATGGTCCAAAAACACGAGCAGTGGATGGCTCACTTTGGGCGTGTGTACAAAAATGATGTAGAGAAGGCAAAGAGATTCAAAATATTCAAGGACAATACTGAGTACATTGATTCCTTCAACAAGGCTGGAATCAAGCCTTACAAGTTGGACATCAACGAATTTGCTGATTTGACGAGTGATGAATTCAAAGCCACTCGTAACGGATACAGAATGACTTATCAAAAGAGATCCCCTGAAATCACATCATTCAAATACGTAAATGTAACGGCTCCAGCTGCTATGGATTGGAGAAAGAAGGGTGCTGTCACTGGAATTAAGGATCAAGGGCAGTGTGGTAAGTTAAACCAATAACACATGATTATATAACCGCCTTTTAAATATGATTCACTACTAGAAACAAAGGCTTTTTCCATCACAGATCAGTAGGAAATCTGTGCTATAGAACATGATTTTTCCACTCATTTCTCATCGAAAATGCATGGTGTGAAACAGATTCTCGCTGAAATAGTGAGAAACTTCCTAATTTTTCCATATAAAAACATTACCGTTTTTTCTTTTCTCATTAATTCAATCAAACTACCCGTGGGAATAGCCACTAAACATTTTTCACTGGGAAAATAGTGAAGTTTTCTCTAAAATCTAATAGACCTTGTTATAATATTGCAGGATGTTGCTGGGCGTTTTCTGCCGTTGCTGCTACAGAAGGAATCAACAAGATCAAAACTGGCAAGTTGATTTCTTTATCTGAGCAGGAACTCGTGGACTGTGACACGAGTTCCGATATGGGATGTGAAGGAGGTCTCATGGATGATGCATTTGAGTTTATCATCAAGAACCATGGGCTTACTACTGAATCCAATTACCCATATGAGGGAACGGATGGTAATTGCAAAACCAGCAAGGAATCAAACTATGCTGCAAAGATTACTAGTTACGAAGATGTTCCAGCTAATAGCGAGTCTGCTCTACTTAAAGCTGTAGCTAACCAACCTGTATCTGTCGCGATTGATGCCAGTGGATCAGATTTTCAATTCTATTCAAGCGGTGTTTTTACTGGTGAATGTGGAACTGAGTTAGATCACGGTGTTACAGCAGTTGGATATGGTGAAGCTAGTGATGGGACGAAGTATTGGTTAGTAAAGAACTCATGGGGAAGTAGTTGGGGCGAGAATGGTTACATTAGAATGCAAAGAAACGTTGATGCTGAAGAAGGACTTTGCGGAATTGCTATGGAAGCTTCTTATCCAACTGCTTAAGTATAGAAATTATGAAGTGGTCTACATGTTCATAACTTAAGCGGTGTGTCCTGAACTCTGTATATATTATAGGCTTGTTTATACAATTTGAAGTATTAAAACAAAACTTGTATGTATAAAGACTGGTATATAATGTGATGAAATTATACTTAAACATGAATCGATTCAATACATTTCTTATGTACCCATAAGTGCGATGGGATTTGAATTAGATTCAGATCAATCTATATCAAGTGACTGCCTCCATTATGTTGTTGCTAGCAAATATCACTATTTTTGGTGTGGTTCCTCTATGCCTAGGACAGCAGAATATCTAACCATGAATGAAGAAAGGTATATTTGTAGTGATTGTGAGGCCCCAATTCTTGACCGGAGGGAAACTTACTATAAAACTTACTGTATCGCACTATGTATCATTTGATAACGGTCAAAATATTTCATCTTTTGTTCAAATTGAAAGGTATATTTCTGTTTAGGTTGTTGTTGGTTTTCCATCCCCTCCTTCTCCGGCTGAACCACCACCAAGACCACCAGATCTCCATCGCAAACAACCAACCAAATGAGAAGCCCACACTAGCGAACCAGATTTCAACAAGACCGCCATCGACCAGCCACTACAAGACCCACCACGAACCAGTAAGGCTTCATGCCGCTCCAAACTCCAACAACAGCAGCCAACGAGACCCAACATCACCGGATCTCAAAACCACAACAGCTCCAAACATATTTTTCCAGTCCCAACAAACTTCGAGCTCCATGACCAGCGGTTGTTTTCACTTTCATCATATTCTATATTAAAATTTGTTTTTCATTATTTTGAAAACCTACGTGTAAAAATTTTAATTAGTTGGCAGCTACTGAGTGGCTCACTAATCCACGCAGAGTGTCTCCATATCACGCGTTTTGGCTGCAAGATTCAAGTGTTTTTTTATTTAAGTACTGGATAGTTAGAGTGCCTATTTGTGCACTATCAAGGTTAAGTTCAAAGTTATAATTTGAAGCCAAGTTAGGGATCCTATTTATGTATTATGCCAAACGGAAACAAAATACTTCCTAGTTCAAAAACACCAAATCTTGTCTGAATCATCATTTATCAAGATTCTTTGGCTTAAATTCCTTCTTTAGTATTCATGAATTAATTGCAAGAAGTTGTATTTAATAGAGCAAAAAAATCAAGATATTATGTAGAAGCTAAGATAGGTAAGAAGAGAAAGACACAAGATGAATTTATCTTGTTTCGACCCAAACTAGTGGCCTACGTCTAGTCTCCTAGACACACAACAGATTTTCACTGTTGTTTTCACATGATCAAATGAGTATGGTTTTAAGCACCATTACACCAACGACTATAATGGTGATTGTCTACTCGTTCACAACCAACGATTCAGATTGCCTGCATGTTCTCTCACTCGAAAACAAGGAATTTTATAAAAGAAAGTGATCAGGGTATTGCAACCCCTTTACACAATATGGTTTCTTTTAAGTGCTATTTGAGTAATCTCAATGTCTAGATAGGTTATACACAAAACTCAAGATGTTCTTTATTTGTTTTTTCGCAAGTGTAGGATAGATCAAAATTAGTTCAATGCAATTGTATATCTCTATTGTCTCCTCTTCTTTTTGAATTTATTTGCTTTATATACTTTTATTTGAACTTAGTGATTATGATTGTAATTTACAACCAGGACAACATTATGGTCATGTACTCCATTGATATATATTACAATATTATGGGAAGAAAACATATCATAAAGTTACAAATGAAAGGCTTATTAAGATATATCATTTGAGGACATCAGAGCAGCATGTACGGGGTCCATCTTCATTGTCACAATCACACATAGCATACCGGGCATTCCAGGGAACTCAATTACCATGAGAAAATGTTAACATAACAACACCTGCAGTACTATATATATTCCTTGCTCCCTCTCAACTTTTCATCAACACTCAAAAGACAAGCATATTAATATCACTACAAAGGTACAAGTAGCGAAAAATGGCCCTGGCATTTAATTGGAAGTTTGCTTTTGTAGCTCTACTAGTGTTTGTAATAGAGGCTTCTCAAGCCACATCTCGCAGCTTGAATCAAGACTCAATGGTCCAAAAACACGAGCAGTGGATGGCTCACTTTGGGCGTGTGTACAAAAATGATGTAGAGAAGGCAAAGAGATTCAAAATATTCAAGGACAATACTGAGTACATTGATTCCTTCAACAAGGCTGGAATCAAGCCTTACAAGTTGGACATCAACGAATTTGCTGATTTGACGAGTGATGAATTCAAAGCCACTCGTAACGGATACAGAATGACTTATCAAAAGAGATCCCCTGAAATCACATCATTCAAATACGTAAATGTAACGGCTCCAGCTGCTATGGATTGGAGAAAGAAGGGTGCTGTCACTGGAATTAAGGATCAAGGGCAGTGTGGTAAGTTAAACCAATAACACATGATTATATAACCGCCTTTTAAATATGATTCACTACTAGAAACAAAGGCTTTTTCCATCACAGATCAGTAGGAAATCTGTGCTATAGAACATGATTTTTCCACTCATTTCTCATCGAAAATGCATGGTGTGAAACAGATTCTCGCTGAAATAGTGAGAAACTTCCTAATTTTTCCATATAAAAACATTACCGTTTTTTCTTTTCTCATTAATTCAATCAAACTACCCGTGGGAATAGCCACTAAACATTTTTCACTGGGAAAATAGTGAAGTTTTCTCTAAAATCTAATAGACCTTGTTATAATATTGCAGGATGTTGCTGGGCGTTTTCTGCCGTTGCTGCTACAGAAGGAATCAACAAGATCAAAACTGGCAAGTTGATTTCTTTATCTGAGCAGGAACTCGTGGACTGTGACACGAGTTCCGATATGGGATGTGAAGGAGGTCTCATGGATGATGCATTTGAGTTTATCATCAAGAACCATGGGCTTACTACTGAATCCAATTACCCATATGAGGGAACGGATGGTAATTGCAAAACCAGCAAGGAATCAAACTATGCTGCAAAGATTACTAGTTACGAAGATGTTCCAGCTAATAGCGAGTCTGCTCTACTTAAAGCTGTAGCTAACCAACCTGTATCTGTCGCGATTGATGCCAGTGGATCAGATTTTCAATTCTATTCAAGCGGTGTTTTTACTGGTGAATGTGGAACTGAGTTAGATCACGGTGTTACAGCAGTTGGATATGGTGAAGCTAGTGATGGGACGAAGTATTGGTTAGTAAAGAACTCATGGGGAAGTAGTTGGGGCGAGAATGGTTACATTAGAATGCAAAGAAACGTTGATGCTGAAGAAGGACTTTGCGGAATTGCTATGGAAGCTTCTTATCCAACTGCTTAAGTATAGAAATTATGAAGTGGTCTACATGTTCATAACTTAAGTGGTGTGTTCAGAACTCTGTATATATTATAGGCTTGTGTATATAATTTGAAGTATTAAAACAAAAAAGCTTGTATGTAAAAAGAATGGTAGTGTTAATCTAAATTGTATCTTATAATTGCCTTTACAACTTTCTGGTTGTTAATGAATATGGTTGTCCCAAAGAATGTTTTACTGTTATAAACTTACAACAGAGTAATTAGATTTTTAACTTGGCCTCAGTTGACATTAATTATGTCTTCCAACTTTGGTGTGCACAAATAGACACTTAAACTTGTATAAAATTGAACAAGTAGACATACGCATCATATACTATGTGGCATAATACACCTAGAATGCCACTTAGGATGTGAATATAATGACACATATGATGTATGTGTCTGTGTGCATTCCTTTGTTTTGAGTTCACATTTTACTTGTTTGTTTATTAATTTGTTGCAAGTAGTTAAGTAAAATATTACGTATCACTTTGGAGAATATTGACTATATAAATAATCCGTATTAGTTTGAATTAGTTAGTAAACGATACTTGAATTCTCATTACTTTATTACTTGTACGATCATATGCACTTGCATTTATGTATGGCCACAACAGATAGCTAATAGGACTGAAAGGAGTGAACTTGAAAAGGATTAATACATACACAACAAATCATTTTATGTGGTGTCCTACATGACAATTTTGTGTATTATGTGGTGTTCTACATGGCAATTTTGTGTCCTACATACATGTATTATGTCATGTAGGACGTGTGTATCTACTTGTTCAATTTAATATAAATTTAATAAGTGTCTACTTGTGCACATACAAAATTGAAGGGCATATTAATGTATTATGCCATTATTTAATAATCTTTTGTTACCTTTCAAGATAGCTACCAATTCAGAAGTGAAACTAGTATTTTAACTTTATGGATTTTGAATTTTACAATGACACTTTTAAGTGATAATAATTGGGTTCAAAATTTTTATATTTATATAACTAATGAATTTATCAATATAAATATTATTATTTAAGCAAAATCTACAGGGTTGGACCAAACCCACATGCAGGCTACTAGCTCAACCCCCTAGCTACCATGATATGAAGTTCTAAGCTAGAAGTTCGCCAAGAAAAGCAGACATTTTGATCACTTATATACACGTTTGATAAAATGGATAAGTCGGCCTCCTACTTTTCATGTTAATCTTTTCTGTATCGTTCTAATTTTACCGAATGTCTCCGAATGACCTCCGACTTTTCAACTTATAAGACTTTTATGTAAGATTATGCCCTACTTCGTTACAGGATTTTCATGTCCTATTGGGTTCTGAAAATTGAATTTCTTTGTTTATTAACATGCATGAATTATATTTTAAAAATACTGTTTACCATTATTTTATTTTTTGGCTTAAATATCTGTCAAATCAATTATATATCATGTTCACATGTGAAATATTTAATGGGAGGGGAGTATCATAAAACATTATATGTGTGTACATCAAGATTTGGCAGTTAGATCTTTCAAGGGTGCCTTTTTTAATTAGCATTTGTGAGAAACGTTAGTTTAGCTTTAATCATCATTAAATTATTAGGATAGTTTGCAGTAAATTATTTGATGGCTGGTACAACATCTCAGTATTTTCTCCAACAACACACTACTAGAAATAAAGATTTTTTTCATCTGAATCAGTAAAAAAAATTATGCTATAGAACATGTATTTCTCATCAAACCAGTTTATTGAAAAAATACATGGTGAAATATAGATTATCATTGAAATAATTTTTATTAATGTCCTACAAAAGTATGTACAATATCTAGTTTCAATTTTCACCTATGATACTGTCACGCCCCGGGAGGGTACCCTAAACGTAATCGGCACTCAGAAACCATTTCTGGCTCCCAAGCGAACCACATAGCCTGATCACACATCCGTTCATTCATTCAATCAGCGGAAGACAAAAGAATAAAGAGAATCTTCGGTGGGCAACTTAAACATTAGTCTAACTCAAGGAATAAAGGCCATGGGCCAACAAATCAACTCTAATATTTGTCATTATAAATAGTTTTACAAGAATAATTTAAGGAAAGAAAATACTCAATTGACGCATCACTATCTAGTCTATGAAGCCTCTATCACTACTATCTAATTGGTGCCAGTGACATGTTCATGGCTACCTCAACTCAAAATGAAAAGGGCTAACTCGACGCAAGAATACACAAACGGTGTCCTCCGAATGTAGGGGAGGACTCACCAATACGCTGAGTGCAAATAGATCCCCAATGATGCTTCTATTGTCGATCTCTTAAACTTGTCTCTGCATCATGAAACGATGCAGGCCAAATGACGTCAGTACGTGGAATGTACTGGTATGTAAAATGGCAGAATGAAACATACCTCAAGGAAGAGTAACGCTGGTTCAAATATCTCAACTCATAAAAGATAAGAAGGACTCAAATAAGGCGTCATAAGTCTAAAGTAAAGATATAGTTTAGACAGAGACCAATCATATACCATACAATCCAATCCAATTATGTATAATATAGTTCAATCAAATCATTTACAATTCGATCTCTTTCAATCATGTTCAATCCGATTATATACGCTCAACTGAACAATCAACTCAATAATCATATCCAATCTAGTCACATACCATTATATTCAATCCAATCACAATTCATCTACTCCAATCCGAACGTATACAATCTACTCAACATTCAACTCAACCATCAGCTCAAAGGACTCAACTCAGTAAATATGCAAATTAAATTATGCAACGTTTCACAATTCAACTCAAAGGACTCAACTCAATAAATATGTAACAACTCACTCAAGTGTCCTAAATCTAACAAGAAATAGTTTAGACGGGACTAACTCATAAGCATATAGCAACTCACTCAACTCAACTGACTCAGAGTACTATCAAGACCTAAATGGGAGTTTCTCTTAACCGACAACCATCACTTATGAGCTAGTGAAGGTACAACAAAACGACGTTGTTGCCGCGCCCGTTCATACCTTGCCAGGGTATGAACGAATCAAACACTCATGGATCCAATCCAACCAAGTCCTATAATGTCAGGATAAATCTCTCGGGGAAGCATCCGACTTTAACGGTTCAATCCCCCCTACGTTTGGCAACACAGGTATTGGGTTCGAGTATGGACTATACTCTTGCCCAATTCAGTGCTCGATACTCCTCCCATGACTCCATGCTCATAAAACTCCTCCAATCATCTCAAACAAGCCCTCACGGCTAGTTTCATGTGGAACATTGCCACCTCATCAACTCTGTTCTCATTTCAACTCAATTAACTCATAATGACAAGTCTCATTGGACCTTCTTTCAAATCGACTCATCTCAAATCATCAAACTCTTCTCTTTAAAAATTTATACAATCTCAACTCAATGAATGCAGAAAATATTATATACATTAAAATGTAATTTCAACTCCTCAACTCAAACTCAAAATAGATACTTTAATGTAAAAATACTCAACTCATTTAAAGGCTCCTCATACTCAACTCATACTTAAACTCCTTTCTAAATCGAAGATGAAACTAATAATTCTTTAGACTCAAAATAGTGTATAAGTAGTTTATGCAAAAAGGTTCACAAATAATTTATTTAAAGCTCCTCCTCAAAGGATCATTTATTTTCAAAATATTCCTAAGACTCCAATCAACTCAAATTATGCACATCACATACCACAAAATCACATTAGACTCCAATCCACTTCATCACATAACATCCTCATCAATATACCTCTTCGTCAACCATTCTACATATATTAAATAAGCACCATTCACATCATCACTCACATCGTCACCAAAACATCATCATCATATATTATTATTTACATCATCATCAAACATTATCATCACATCATTGTCAAGTATCATCATCACATCAATCATCAAACATCTACTCCAAAATCCTTATTTTTTTTGTCCTATGTTCATTTTATAGAAGCAAAGGGACATTCTTAACTAATCAATTCATTCTTTTTATTCCAATCAATACATATATATACAAAACCATCCACCTCAACTCAAGACAAATTATGACCAAAGAAATCTCATCTTGGGCTCATGTGAATGAAACATGAATCCATACTCTCAACAAAACTCAACTCAAGAATATCGTCAATACCTATAAATCTATATACAAAGATACATTTGTAGTTAATAATATGAAAAATAACTATTTAGTAACTCAAGTCATTAAAAAACATCAATCAACTAATAGTACTTAAAAACATTCTATAGTTTAGGAAAACTTTCAAGAAAACCTTCTTAGAAGGTTCAACTCTTTCACAACTTCTATCCAACACATCTATGGGCATATGGAAGAACTAAATCCATATTTTAGGTTAGCCTTACATACCTTGTTTGAAGACTTTGAAGGAACTTGATGTTAGGTCTTCAATGGAAGGCTTGAATTCTTGAAGCTCTTGAACTCTTTTGTTGGAAATGGAGAAGAAGAAGAAGAGAGAGAGAGAGGAACCCCTAGGGCTTTTCTAGAGAGAGAGTGGGGGCTGAAAAATGATCCTAAAACGGTCTATGGTGATACATATATAATTTGGGACAATTCCCAAATTGCCCCTTCTTAAAAGTTCTGAAAAATAGGCAAAAATACACCTGGCGCGATAGTGGCGCGTCGCGCCCTTGCAGCGCCAGGCTAATTACGCCTAAAACCTGAACACCTCGTAGTGGCGCGCCGCGCCAAGGACCAAACTACTGAGGCACATTCTTGGCGCGATAGTGGCGCGTCGCGCCCTTACGGCGCCAAGGCCAATATTTTTTGGGTTCTGGAAATTGGCTTGGAAAACCCTGCACACCTTATAGTGGCGCGTCGCGCCAGAGCCCAAACTACTGAGGCATATTTCTGGCGCGATAGTGGCGCATCGCGCCACTGCGGCGCCAAGCCCAGTTTTCCAGCAATTGCAACCCAGGCCTGAAAATCTCTGTTGTACTAGTCTGTAGTAAAATGGCTATAACTTTTGACTCCGAACTCCAAAAATTGAAATTTTGGTGGCGTTGGAAAGAAGACTCAAAGACCTATAATTTGGTAGGTCGTGGGACATCCAGTTCTTTATATTCTAGGAGATATGGTCGTTTGAAGTTGACCCTTATACTAACTCATCCGAAAACTTAATCGATTGGAGTTCTTTGGACTCGACTTGGTGTTAGAGATCCCTTATGACCCCTAAACGCATCTAACACACTTCAAATACTTAGGAATTAATCCTAACTCACATGTAGAATTACAAGTCCTCCGGCCCGAGTCTACCCACACGTGAAGAAATATTTGATTATTTGCGAAAAAAATTCCGGGGTGTCACAGATACATGACACTTTAACAAAAATAATAATAATAACAATAATAATACTGAAAATTAGTCGAATGACATTGCTATCGAAGTAAAATCAAGATGATCATAAGATGGTTTCAGAAATTTTAATTTTGGCTATATATATATATATATATATATATATATATATATATATATATACAAAATGAAGCAACCAAAAAATTAATATAACATAAATTTTAAGAAATAATCGTCCGAATCATACTATTTAAGCCCCTATTCAACAGTGTGTACTATGGAACTTCATAAATAAACATGTGGTATTTGCTTTATGAATAAAAAAAATACGTGAAATTATTAATTACTCCAACCCCCTGCTGGTCGATTTTGGTCAATAGCTAACGCGTCGAATATATAAATAATAATTAAAAAAATTATAGGAAACTTTCTTTTTTTTGGTTTCTCGTCGGTGTCCGATATTTTCATTGAAGCTCGACTAAATTCAAATTTATGTTGAAAAATTTCACATTGGGAAGTAAAGGTTTCATAACAAAGGCGACTGACTCTGTATCCAGGGGGACTCAAACGCGAGACTTCTGATTAAGGATGAAAAAATACTTACCATTCTACCACAATTCTTATTAATAGAAACTTCCTCTTTATGGAGTATTATTTCCCATTCACTCCTTCAATATATAAATAAATAAATAAATAAAAATAAACGTCTCATGTCATCAATATATAGTTCTCATTTCCATAGTGATACAAACTACAATATGGAGAAAAACCCAAATTTGACAAATTTCGAGTTCGACATAGAAGTCCGTGTTCAGATCAAAGCATAGAAGTACTCCGTTTTGTCGTTGGGAAGAAGAATAAAACCTACGGTATTCACGGTCGCCATAATTTGACTTAATTTAACCGCAGAAGCTAGCCAATAAGGTAAGAAGACATTGCCCTATTGGTGTTTCATGTGCTTGATTATAAGATCTTGCTAATATTGTACACTCTGTTCATAAATTTAAATCTTGTTTAGTATATATCGACAGTATATATATATTTTTTTGTGAAGACCGGAGATGTGAATTTTATTTTATAATATTTTTTAACTAAAATGTCCGTAAAGAACACACTACTCCTATAAATTATTTTATATTTATTTTCCTTTTTCATTTACGCTATTCTAGGTATCAAAAGTTATATTTTGTGATAAAATGACCATAAGAGCTAACAGGACATATTAAATAAATTTTAAAAGACAAAACAAAAATAAGTGACTTTCCTAACTAATTACTATAAATTAATTCAAAAATTCAACTCCTATCCATGGAGGCTACAGCAAAAAAGCCACTAAAGAGAATATAAATGAGGGGTATGGTTATCATGTCCTCAGCGCCGCCAGGGCGGATGTACGTGGTATCCAAGGGTTTACCCGACTCCCTCATCGAAAAATTACATTATATATATATATTTAAAAGGTCAAATTCATATTTTATGACTATATTTATTAAAATAAACCCCTGAAAAGAAGTGAAAAATTTAACTTAGTGGATAAGTGGTTCAAGAATTGCTCCCATGTTATGATTTCAAATCCCACATGCAACAAAATCTTTTCCCTTTTTTAATGAAAATGGAAAAGTCCTAAAAACTAAGTTTAGCTCAATTTTTTGGTTAAGATCTTCTTCTTATTTTTAATTATTTTTCTCTTTTATACCATTTCTTCTTTTTAATTTGTCTTTGTTTAAATTTATTAGACACATTCTTTTTATTAGTTTTTTTTATTCTTCTTATATTTATTATTCATTTTATTTCAACGTAACTCTTTTTTTTATGTACTAACTTGAATAAACACTTCAAAAAATGATGAATTATGTTAAAGTTGAATTTGAGATAGAATTTTTTTTAAAATATAAGGTAAATTAGATGTAATTGAATGAAGAAACTTAAAAATCATCAATACCCTTTTGAAAATACCAATTTAATAGAATTCATTGAATTTTTATTTTATTTTTCCGATTCTATTTTAGAGAGATGGAAACAAAACTTATTTAATTTATTCATCATTTGTCTTCTCTTTTTTTTACAAATGATGACTAACCTAGTTAATTGAATTATATGAACTTATAAAATTGACGATTCCATTTATTTATATTCTGAATATGCATTATAATATTAATAACCCTATTTTTGCACACTTTTTAGAGAATCTTGACGATTTTCATAGTAACATATGATTGAATAGATGCTAATTTAAATTTTTTTTAAAAGTGCAAAATAAAGTAAAACATTACAAAATAAAAGTACAAAATAAAAGAAATTTTAAAAATGTTCGATGGAGCAGGATAAAAGTAGGAAGAAATACATGATGTGGTATAATAAGGTAAGTTAAATTTAGCAGGCTAAAGTAACTGTTTTCCTTCCTCGTCTCGCTCTCTTTTTCATCCTTTAATTTTCATGTGTTTTAGGAATTAACTTATGTAATATAGTTGATTCGCTAAAAAAAATTTATCAACGTATCTTTATTTTTGGTATCTTTGATTAGTTTGGTGTTTACTTTTATGAACTAATGAAATACCTATGATTTCTTGTACAAAGAGCATGTCGAGAGGGCTACTCTCATCGGGCGCTTGCATTACCACATTGAGCTTCTTCTTTATACTTTGAATCTCCTGAGCAAAAATCCTAATTCCGCCACTGCTCAGCGCCATTTTAAATAATAATAATAATAATATGAGAATTGTAATAATTATTGGGGTATCAAGCTGTTAAGTTGCATTATAGAGTTTGGGAGAGGATGATGGAGGTAAGAAAGGGAATGGATATTTTCGTAAATTAGTTAAGATTCATGTCGAAACGATCAACTATAGAAGTCATGCATATATGGTAAGGAGGTTGGTGGAACAGCGAGAGAGAGGAAGAAGAACAATAATAAAGAAAGTAAAAGGAATTGTTATAAATAAATCAAAATAAGGGAGGTAAGCATAACATCATAAATTAAATCACATGGGAGGATTCTGTTATGAAGCCAAATTCTAGGAGAAATCTCTGAAATTATTCTTAAACCTTTTTATGTATAAAATACTATTAAAAATTATATACATATAATATGGGGTTGATTTGATTTGACATTTTTTAAGTTAAAATTAAACCAAATTAATTTTCCTTACTTGTCCATTAATTTACACCCAAGCTTGAAGAAGGAAACAACGCTCACGTACATACTTTAGAACATCTGTATACAGGAATATATATATAATCCAAGTTCCACACACCTCAAAGGTCTAAACATTATTACGTATATGTTGATATAAAATTTGAAGTTTATGAATTAATGAATTTTAAATTAATATTATTATTATTTACATATGAAACGAATTTTCTAAAAGAAATATAGTATTTAAACAAAAAATGTTATTAAATTATATTGAACTCGTACCTTTTGCTCTACCTCCGCTTCTGTTACAAACTCAACCGAAAAAGATACAAACATAAACAAAGTCTAGTGACTAAAAATAGTGCTTAATATATATAAGGAGTATTAGTAATGGTGGAATTAATTATATTTGTATTAGTTATGTTGAGATTATTTTTTATGCATTGCTTGGTTTAGTGTATCAAAAATAACATATATTGTATAATATTTTTTTAAAAAAAAATATTTATTTACAAAAATACCCTCCACAAACTAGATCGAAAGAATATGGAACAGATTTTGAGGAACAATTATGTCTTTAACCATGCATGCATTAAAAAATATGCCATTACTAATACCATGGTTTCAAAATCAATTAAAAAAGAATCATAAGCAAAGATTGATGACATTAGTGATCGGGTTGAAACTGTCGGGTGTTAGATGTCGAGGTCAAATTTTGAGGTCGAGTTTTGAGTCGAGTACGGCGTCGAATCTCAGGTCGAGCGTTGGTTAGGAAGCAAAGTTTCAATTCAGGTGTCGGATATTGAGGTTGGATGTCGGGGTCGAGTCCCGAGTCGGATGTCGGGAATGACTCCAAATTATTTATAGGGGTTCTTTTTAGTATGATAATTGCTAGGGAGTAACGTGCAAAGCACGTTCATAGACACTAGTATTATTATAAAAGCACGAATATAAATGTTGATCGACCAAAATATCCACTAAAAGTTAATTTACTTATTTACCTTTTTAAGTTAAAATTTTCTCCATCTAAAAGATTACTAATGGGTATAAATGTAACTTTGTACTAACACTAAATAAAACATATTTCTATTACGACTAAGTTTATTGTTGAATACATATTATCCTATTAATACTAGAGCTTAACATTAAATCTATTTCAATTAAACTATGAATAGGAAATTTCTACACGTTTAATAATATTGATCGACGAAAATATCCATTAAATATTGAACGACTTTTATATTCTTAAGGAGTAAATATTTAATAGTTATAACTTTAATTAATTTCAAAGTCCTACATATTTGCATAATAATTAAATAACAATTATTTAAAGAAAATAGTAAATAACAATTTTGTCTATTGTAGAAAAATAGTAAGTGATAATTTTATCTATTATAGAGTCTTTCAATAAAGGCAATGTTCAATCAATAATCAATGAGATACAACATTTCATCATTAACCTTTTTTCCTAAATTCAAGATGATTCAAGACCCAACTCCTGGATCCCAGGTCGAATCGAGGTCAGATCTCAATTTGAGTGTCGAATTCCGAATCAGAAAATTGAGGTAAGATTTTGGGGTGTCAGGGTTAGGTCTTGACTTAGGTGTCAGGATGGATTTTCGTGTAGGGTGTCGGAGTCGGATTTCAGATCGAGAGTCAAGGTCAGGTCTCAAATCAAGTATTAGAGTGGGTCCTTAATAGATCGTCAGGGTCAAGTGTCAAGATCACATCCTGGTTCGAGAGTTGGATCTCATGGTCGGATCCTGAATAAAAAATTGGAGTCGAGTCATGTGTCGAAAATCGAGATCGGGTCCTAGGTCAGATTTGGGGTCAGATCCCAATTTGCAAGTCAGATCCAAGGTCTTATGTCGAGATAGGACCTCGAGTCAAAAATTGGGTCGGGTCAACAGTCAGAAATTGAGGTCGGTCTCGTGTCGGATGTTACGGTCGGATGGGGTAAGATCCCAATTAGAAAGTCGGGTGCAGAGTCGAATCTCAGATCGGAAGTCGGGTCCCTATCCGAAACTCGGTTTGGGTCTTAGGTCGAGAGTTGGTGTCGGAAGTGTGGTCCCAAATCAGTGTCGGGTGTCGAGGTCGAATGTCGGGGTCGAATTTCAGTCGAGTCCAGAGTCAAATATCGAGATCGAATCTCGAGTCAGAAGTCGTATATCAAGTCGAGTCCTAGAACAAGAGTTGGATCGGGAAATGGGTCAAGAGCCAGGGTCTAGTCTTGGTTCAGAAGTAGATTTCCGATTCAGGTATCTAGTGTCGAGGTCGAATGTCGGGGTCGAGTTCCAAATAAGGTGTCGAGATGGGACTCTGAATTAGTCATCAACATTCTTTTTTATATGATAATTGATAGAGAATAATGTGCAAAGCACGTTCATAGACACTAGTTAAAAATTATCAATGTCATTCTTCTGTTTTTTCTAACATTTTCTTAAAATTAAAGATAGTCCATGAAAGATGAAACTTTGTCAAAGAAAGGGATAATTTTGAAAAAATCACATTTTTGGACTATAAAAAATGTTTAAAATTTCATTTATATTGGAATAGAAGGAGTAATTCATTGCGTAAAATCTCTTTGGTACGATCATTCAGTCAATAATAATATTACTCCTAATATGCAACCACGCAAAGAGAATGCTTTCATTAGATCACAACACATTATCATTTATTCTTCTGTCCAAAATAAAATACAATAATCCCCTTAAAATTTATCTTTTTTCATCATAAATCTATCTTAATACTATTCTTAATTGGCTTTTCAGAAGAACTTGGTGCAATTAACAAGAACAGGTAAATAACAGCAAATAATTACCACTCCAAATCAGAGTATGAACCCAAATTTTTTTGTACCAAAAACTAAGCTAGCGTTTGACCATAAATTTTAGATTATATTTTAAAAATTCATCTTCAAATATTTTGTTTGATCATGAAGTTTGATCAAATTATCCTCAAATATTTTCAAATTCTCAAAAAACAGAACCAATTTTTGGGTACAATACTTCAAATTTTTGTCAAGCAAAATACATATCGAAACACAACTTCAAATTCTCTAATTTCAAGTTTAAACTTCAAAATCTATGATCAAACACAAGCTAAAATACCCAATAATAAGCAGCCAAACAGATTGACAGAGTCTGAATTAAGATGAAGCTGAATCAAATCTAAACTTTCATATACTCTTTTTCTGATTCCAATATGCATAAGCTGGTGACTGAATCTGCATTTTTCTGATTCTAATACAGAAGATGAATAAAAACCAACAAACAAAAGAATGTCATTTGCCACTATCGATTGCAAAAAAAATCTATGATATAAAGCTGAAGCTAATGAATGATTCAATTGAGTAATTTCCCAGAAAATGACCTTCAATCTTTTTTAGCACTCCGAAGCACTCTGCTGGAAGGCTCCACAGTTCTCTTGTTCTTGGGCGTTGCTGAAACCGAAGAATTCCCCCTAGTAGTCCGTTTTGATGGAGTCGGGTCAGAACCCATTTTAGCTTTGCCCCGGTGAGTAGCGCCAGAAGTGGACGCTGTGGCTTTAGCCTTCTTGGATTTTGGTGGTTCTGAGTCAGCAGGAGGAGTTGGGTCAGAACCCATTTTAGCTTTGCCCCGGCGAGTCGAGCCGGAAGTGGACGCTGTGGCTTTAGCTGTCTTGAATTTTGGTGGTTGTGGGTTAGCAGGAGGGGTCGAGTCAGAACCCATTTGGGCTTTCGCCCGGCGGGTGAGAACACCGGAAGTTGGCTGCACAACTTCCCTTTCCTTGGGTGGCAGCGCCTTAGTAAGAACGGCATTGACCTCAGAGACGGTTAAATTCACAGGCTTGAACATGTGTGGGAAACTATTCTCTTTGATAGCTTTTGCTATGGCACGGCTATTCTGATCATTTTCCATTTCCTCAGAGGATGAGGTGCTTCTCTCAGAAAGCTCCAATTTCCCTTTACCTTTATCACTGCGAGCGGAACTGGAGGAGGGCTCCATATTTGCCCTTTTCTTGGCTGCGGCGTTTCCCTCATCAGAATTTGTTTTGGTTCTCTCGGAACCGGAAGGAGGAGTGCTTGCAGAAGGCAATTTAGACTCCAATTTGGTCCTCTTTGGTGGTGTTTTGGGTTTTCGACCGATAGCAAGAGGCGATTTGAGAGTTTCTTTGCCACGGTGATTGGACTTTCTAGTGGGGGTAGGGGTGGCGGAAGAAGAATCAGGAGGAAAATTAGAACCCAATTTGCCTTTCCCGCTTTGTCGAGTACATCTTTGAGTAACAATGGCGGCAGACTCCTCATTTGCCTTTTTCTTGGAAGCCACGGAAGAAGATTCACCGCCTCCACCATCAGAAGTGTTTATTTCAGCCTTCTTCGACTTGGGTGGTTGAGAAACAGAATCAATAGGCACGTTAGAATTCACTTTACCTTTGCCGCGTTGTCGAGTAGATCTTTGAGTAACAATGGCGGCAGTCTGTGTATCTACCTTTTTCTTGGAACCCATTGAAGAAGATTCACCGGCACCGGCACCGCCACCAGCCTTCTTGGACTTAGGTGGCTTAGGAACAGAATCCAATTTTGCTTTTCCACTGCCAGAAGACACATTGATGGGTAGTGGTTGAGGATCAGAATCAGAATCCAATTTGGGTTTAGCAATGCGAGGAGAGGTTCGAGTAACAATGGCGGGTTGATGGGTAGTAGTTGAGGATGACTCCTTCTTCGCCCCTTTCTTGGGAGCCATGGAGAACAGAACAGAGCTTTCTTTCTTTCTTCTTCGTGTAGAGACGGTTATGGTGATTGACAGAAACAGAGTAGCTATAGCCTATAATCTTCCATTCTCAAGAAAGAGGCAGGAAAATGTATATACACAGTACATATCTTTTCCCTCGCTTTTTCGCGCCCAATTCAAATGCCCCCAGTAGTATAATCTTTCGTCATTTATTTTTTATTAAAATTCAATTAATCCGAATTCAATGATATTATAATCTTCCATTCCGAAGAAAGAGGGATATTTTGCTTCAGGAAGAAAAACAAAATGCATATATATATGTAAAGACAATAAATTAAAAGCCAAAATTAAAAAGTAATGTAGCTAACAACTTTCAAACCATAACAAACAAACAATGCACCAAAATAAAATTAATGACCAAAAGTTTCAAGTATAACTTATTTCAAGGTCTTTAATTTTATTTTTTTGGGTATATTTCATATATCGTCAGTTTAAAATTTCTAAAATGTAGAAGTTTTTTTTAAAACTTCGTATAAAATTTCAAATCAAACAAACAAATTGAGATGGAAGAAATAATCAATTAACGTTAAACATAAGAAATGATTTAAGTTAAACCACAAAAAAATCATTTAATCATTAAGCGATGTATAATTATCTTGTTAGCAATTAGCAACTGAATGTCAAAGATTCAAAAGGTATACAATACCATGTGTATAAGATAGTAGTATCACTATTGACACCCAATTTTTATTTTGCACAATGCAAATTAATTATTGAGTTTCTTTAAATTTCGAACATATTTGAAATAATTAGCTTTTATAAAAACAAAGATATTTTCATGTTATTCTTAATTATTTTTATCTTTTTATAAATTTTAATATAATATACATATTTCTATATAATTATATTTTTTATTACTATTTATGTTATTCAAAAATCATCTCAAAAAATTTTATTTTTTACTAAATACAATGTTAGTTAGATTAGTTTAATTATAGTTTATATTTTTTAAATTTTTAGTTTTTTCTATAAAAAAAAACATTCTCCCACATCGAAAATTAACGAAGAATTTAGGGTTTTTTGAACCTATATAAAGGCTCATATTCTCATTAAAAGGGAGGAAGAAGTGAGAGGTTTTTTAGTCACCCCAAAGTTAGAATTTTTTTTAACTTGACTAGGATTTTGGACTTTTGTCCCCAGTCTAAAAGTTGTAAAAATTACTAGTATTCAATCTATATTTTTTTGAGGAAAATAGGAGATTGTAGTCGAAATTTAGGCTAAGAACGGAGTTCTTATAATGTCGAACACAAGAAGGTTCGAGTCTCAATTTTCAGTTTTCCTTTTT
The DNA here is from genome assembly GCF_947179165.1 of Solanum dulcamara. Classification (NCBI taxonomy): domain Eukaryota; kingdom Viridiplantae; phylum Streptophyta; class Magnoliopsida; order Solanales; family Solanaceae; genus Solanum; species Solanum dulcamara. Next base: position 79,111,520 of record NC_077237.1, read on the forward strand.
TGGATTGGAGTTCCGTCAAGCTCTTGGGTGGTGGTGAAGTCGTCTTTCGCTTGTCGTCTTCAGTCTCGCTGCCCGAAAAGAGGTAAAATCTTTACCCAAGTTTATTTTATTTAATTATTTCATGTTTTATATTTAGTTGATTCGTTGTCTTTTTTTTAGCATGTATTAAGAATAGTTAGATTAATGATAGAAATTTCTTATAATTAGCATGTATTAGGATTATTTCATGAAAGCACATAGTTTTGTTCATTATTTTTTCAAGTAATTTTCTTTGACAATATAGATTTTCATGTTTTCAATTTCTTCTTTTAACATGATTTAGATAATAAAAATATGTTTAAATTATTATTTAGTTAGAACTTTCATGGCCTAATTGATTTAATTTTTTCTTTAAAATTTGAGTTAGTATAGCGTATATTAGGGGTGTACATGAACCGGGTTGATTCGAATTTTTTACAAACCAAACCAAACCATTTGTGTCGGGTTATTAAATCTATAAACCAAACCAAACTAATAAAAGTCGGGTTTTTCGATATCAATTTTTCTCGGATTTTTCGGGTTTTTTGAGTTTTTCGGGTTTCTCGGGTTTTTTGGGTTTTTTCGAATTTTTTCGGGTTTCTCATAGTATCAAATAAAAAGCACAGAGCAGTGCTTCTTAAAAAGAGTTCTAGTACAAAATATCAACGTATAAGATGGAGGCACAACACTGTTTGAAGTTTTAACTTTATAAGATAAAAAAATTTTGTCTATTATTTAGATGAGCTACTCAAGTCCAAATCTAAATGTAAGAAAGAAAACAAAAATTATGAAAAAATTTTAAAAAATATTTATAAATTACATTTTAATAAATATTTTTATGTATAACATAATTTAAAAGTGGTATATCTATAATCGGGTCGGTTTGGGTTCGGTTTGGGTTCAGTTTGACTTTTTTTAGTTAAAATCAAACCAACCCTAGAATGGTCGGGTTTTTTTTTCAAACACCAAACCAAGTCAAACCAAACCACTAGTCGGATTTTTTTTCCGGTTTGGTTCGGTTTGTCGGTTTGGTGCGGTTTATCGGTTTGTCCTGTACAGCCCTAGCGTATATATTAATTTTGTTTCCTTTAGTTACTTGAATATATTTCTTCTTTCCTTTTCTTTGTCTATATATAATATATGTTATTAGTCACCTCTAGGATGCCCATCAATTTGATACCTTAACATATCATGATATATTCTTTGGTTTAGCTTAAAATGAGTAGATACTTATGTAATTTTATTTTGGTGCATGTGATATCGATTCGAGTCCATCTTTGGATTCCATCCTTGCATATTGTTGAGTTTTGAGTCTCCCATCATCTTGCTCAAATTGTTGGAAAGTTGATACATGGAAAGAAGCTAATATTCATGGTTTGAATATTGATATTGGATTGTATACACGAAATACAGATGGAAAATAGTATCGTATACACTGATATACAGTATTTATACAGTCTGATATGTAAGAAAACAATATTGTATATACTGATATACAGTATATATACAATCTAATATAGAGTGATATACAGTAGATACATGAAACAAACAGGGGGTATACAATGTGTATACAGTTCGATATATAAAAATAATATTGTATACACTGTCATCCTACCTTGGTAGGAGTAAGATCTACATACATTTACCCTCCCCAGACCCCACGTTGTGGGATTTCACTGGATTGTTGTTGTTGTTGTTGTCGTCATTTTTATTCGATTTTTCGATCAAGCTCTCAAATTAGTGTTTTATCGAATTTGTATATATGAAGCTGTCTTCCATGGTAGCTCAAGTTTAGTAGGTGATAGATTTGGCTGTGAAAAAATGTGTTTGTGGGTCTTTTGTTTCACCTAAATTCATATATATTCCTCTCAAAAATCTCTATTATTTTCTCTCGATGTTTTTGAAACCCATACGCTATAAAATATTGGATTATACAATTTCGAATAGTGATGAAAAAATTGAGCTTATTTTCCCCCAAAAAAATATAAAATTTAATTTTTCATTCTTGAATGTTATATTTGCCTTTTTACTACCGAAATAATTTGTATGAAAAATAATTTCTATTATTTATTTTTAAAAAATAAATAAATATACCCTTATAATTATAAAATAGATCTATATTTACTCCCTCACGTTAAAATTAGTTATATATACTCATTATCCGTTAAAATCATTTTCTACTTTAAAAAATCACATGTCACGTTCTTATTGAACAAAAAAAATCAGCCCCATTTTAATCCTAAATTTATCCGACCTACCTTTTTACTAACACCCAAATCACTCTCATTGAGCCTCCTAGGATTTTACCAAGTTATTGCTAGAAAAAAGACTAAATAGTACTGTGAATTTGGATTCTGATGAAAAATTAAGGAAAAAATGTGACGTCAAGAATGAAGTCGTGTGATTTTCTCAGAGATCGTCATGAATTTTTTGTCAAATTAAATAGAGTGGGGAAGATTAGGGGTGCTTATCGGGCGGATCGGACGGATTATTATGCTTAAAGGTTTGACTTAATGGTTATCGGCTTTTAAAAGTACTAATCCACTAGCCAACCTATAAGATATCGGTTGGTTCGGTATCGGATTAGCAATTATCGGACGGTTATCGGGCGGTGTATCGATGGTATGGTAACATGTAAAGGAAAGACAAACAACAAAAAGTAGTCAAATGAAAATGACATACACAAGGGTTGCCAACAAATTCTTAAACAGTGAATGAAATCAATTCAAATAAATTAAGGAAAATTAACTGTGAACCAAGTGGAGCAGCAATACAAATCCAACGTTGTTAAAAAAAAATATCACATATATTCATATATCTTAAATGCAGAAACAAAAGCTAATCTAAATAGATCACCAACACGTGATTTTTAGAAGATAAAATGATAGAAAATAATATCATGAAACAATGGAGGACAAGATCAGTGAGAAACCAATAATAAAAGAATAAAGACAATTTAACAATGCATAACTTATTTGAGGATTAAAAAAAATTAGTAAACTAGTCACTGAAAATAGACTTGGACAAAAATAATAAAATTAAACTATAACAAATATAATCCAGAATATCTAGATAAACACAAATCTTAGAAAATAAATACATATTTATAATATCCCAACGGCGCATAGCCTGTTGTTCGCCGGAGTTTGGAGCCACAACGTTTCTGTTGACATCTTGGAGACCAATCAATGCTCAAGCAACATCAAACTAGTTTAAATTATTTCAAGCCACCATGGCAGTCAAGAAGAGTACACAGTATACACAACTTAACACTACACTGAGCTTTGAGAGAGAATGAGAGAATAGAGATGAGACAGAGGGCAACTGGCAAAGTGGCACTCTGAATCTCTTATACTCTTATTTAGGTTTAGGAAAAATTATGTTTAGTAATTAGTTGCTGAGTATATTTTAAATGGGCTTGGCCTGTTTAATTAAATGAGTTTGGCCTATTGAGGCTTATTTTAGATTTATAAATTATAATTATCATACATATTTTATATGTTTAGGGATAAAAATATAATAAAATATAATAAATTCTTAACGGGTTAACGGTTTACCCAATAACAAAATTGAGTAATCCGTTCCCCACACCGATAAGCCGTTAATTATAAAATTTAAATCCATTCCCCACCCGTTAATCCGATAACTCAATACCAATAAGCCAATAAGCCAATTTTGCGGTTGGGTTATCGATAGCGGACGGTTTTGAACAGCCCTAGGGAAGATTAAATTATTTTCATCTTGAATCTAGCACTAGGTAATATTCCTCATAAAAAAAAATTACGAAAGTTGACACTGTCCTTAATGTGTGATAGTTGTGTAGTATTCTTTTGATATATATTGCGAACACTTTTATTTTTAATTTCTTATCTTCTTTAAATAAGTAAAGGATAGAACAGATGGTCCAAATACATAACTTTTTCTCTTTTTTTAAATTACTTCCATGATCTAGCTTTGTGGCACAGAAGTACACCTACCATGCCCTCTTTTCCGATAATACTATAATATATTCTTTTTTTAAATCTTTTGATTCATCTATATTGCAGGAAATGAAAAGAGTGCAAAAGCTAAAGTGTTGACAATGCTCCCTAGGTCTATCAAGTAGTATTTATTATCTTCTATTAAACTTTGTGACCGTGCATATCGTTGGTCAAACCAGCATATTAATTAAATAAAATATATATGTTTTAAATTTCGATGGTCTTTTTAAGTAATAACATAGCGTAATCCTTGAAAATTTCTTTCATTTCAAATCTAAAATATCTAAGAAATTAATTCAAAAATATCTTATGAATGCAATATTTAAAAGCAACTCCATCTTATACTTGCAAAATTTCACAAAGAATCAACAACAAGTCAACAATAGTATTATATTTTTAAAACTCTTTTCCTAGTATTGGTTGGTACACCAATTATAACGTACCAAACGACGTTGTAATGCATCTTGCCAAACGACCCCTTAATTGCAGAAATCTGCTTGCCATTCACAATAGCAATAAGTTGAATCATTCCCTTGTAAACAATAATGATCGTAAGGGTAATGACCTTTGGATATTTTAGTGCACTCTGTTAGGCATATTCTTGATTGTGATTCTACTGGACAATCAACTCCAAGTACTAATCTCTCACAAACATTTACTTGAGCACCTTCAACTAAAATCATTCCATTTTCTGTAAAAAAGATAAAAATTATTAGAAATGTCAATTTAAATAAATAGCTACATAAATAGATTTGACTTCATCAACAATTAATTTGTTCTTCACTCATTCCCATGAATCGATGGTCGATCGAAAACCTTTCTTTTTCGGCTCCCTTCAAAACCTCCATCTTCCAAAGTCTCACAAATTACGAAGATTTGATCATCCATTTATGTTCTTTCCTTCATGTTCCTCATGCGTATCATGTTCATCTAAAATCTTATGTGTTCTGACCGTGATATGATGATTTTTCATGGTAAAAATCCAATACAATTACATGGCTTAATAATATGATATAAGTTTGTCATTTTCTCCAAGTTCTCTATATATTCAATTTGCATGATTAATATCTATAAAGCTTATTGAATTGGAAGGAACTAAATTCAAACTAAGAAGAACCTATAATCAAGATGTTTCTAGAACCTAATTATATCATGATCAAGAAATAAGCCAAAATCTTCACAGTAATTCTAGTTAGAGTATAAATAAGATTCAACTTGCCTTAAATATTTTTTTTGAACTATAATTATATTTAAAAAGGTAATAAGTATTACTATTACGTACATAACAAAGTTACCATGGTTAATTAACTTTGGGATTATCTGATGGTCTATCTCGACCTTGAACTACCACAGCGTTATAAATGTGTAAAAAATTTGTTACACTAACAGTGCACAAAACTTAAACTCAAGTAATAATAGGTTCTTCTTACACCTTACGTGTGAAACTCATCAAAAATAATTGTAGAATTAAATTTTTACAATTACACATGATTAAATGGATGATGAAAATAAAAACTATATTACAACAATAACACAATAACAAATTTAGCGAAATTCTACAAAGTAGGTATGGGGAGGGTAGCAGGGGCGGAGCCATCTTGTGGTCACGGGGTTCATTCAGACCCCCTTTCATGAAAAATTACGCTATTTATATATGGTTAAAATAGTTTCTTATGTATATATAGCAAATTTCAAACCCCCCTTCGACAAGTTCATGTGTCTACTTTTTCAAATTTTAAACCCCCTTAGTTAAATTTAAATTTTGGCTCTGCCACTGAAGGGTAGAATGTACACAAATCTTACCACTACCTCTACGAGGTAGAAAGATTGTTTCTGAAAGACCATTCGCTCGAGCAAAATTAAAGCAGTAATTAAAAAAAAAATATGATAACTAATAGCAAAGTAATGTGAATTGAAGCATATATGCAAGGAATTAGGAACTTTAACAATAACAACAAGGTAAATCACGAAAAATAAAAACTATCTTAGCAAAAGAATATTTATATATATACCTGATATGAGAAAAAGAAAAGCTATTACGACGAAACATGTTGTTAAAGCTAGCTTCATTTTCAATTTTATGAACTTTTAGATAATTGATTTTTCCAAACTTTTGCACTTCTATTTATACTAGTGATAAAAAAATATTCCTATCTGTCTTCAATCCAACTATATGGTAAATTCATATAACTTGAGATTTTTGAAATTATAAGAACATTAATATTATACCTATTATAGACTAAAATGAATTCCGCTTACCAATAATTGCGTGGATTGTGCTAATGTTAGAGATCTCAAATTTTGAGTCAAGTTTGTAAAGATTTTGCCATTTTGAGATAATTATTATTTTTATTACCTAAATTGAATAATAACGGGCAAAATGATATTTAAATCTCCTATTTTATCACTAATATCATAAAAGCAAATAAAGTAAATATAAGTACATAATCTTTTTACCTATTTTAATTTATTTATTTTGAGATTTTAAGTTGTAAGTCGCCAATTAAGGATTATTTTAATAAAGGAAAAGAATAAAAAATACCCTTAAACTATTTGAAATGAACAAAAATGGCCTTCGTTCATAGTTTGATCCAAAAATGTCCTTGTCGTGAATACTTTGATCTAAAAATGCCCCTATTGTTATTTAATGGGTTAAAAATGCTCATATCGTTACAAAATGGGTCAAAAATGTCATTTTTCAAATAAATATATTTTTTTAAAAAAAACAAATCTTGTTCCTTATAAAAAAAATAACTTTTAAGGAACTCTATTCTTATTTTTTTTTCAAACCACCTTAAGTAATAAAAATGTAGAAAATTATTTTATTCTTCATAATCTCATTTTATTAATTAACAACAACAACAACAACAACAACCCAGTGAAATCCCACAATATGGGGTCTGAGGAGGGTAGAATGTGCGCAGACCTTACTCCTATCAAGGTAGGACGGTTGTTTCCTGGAGACCCTCGGCTCAGTAAAAGCATAAATGCATACAAAATAATGTTAGATAAGAATAGGAAATTAAAAGTTTTATGAGAAAAACAACAAACAAATAACGAATAGATAACAAATAAATACAAATACATAAATACCAATAACAAATAATGATTAAATAAATAATAAAAGCGTCACAGGTAAAATAGAGTAATCAAAACATAGAAAGTAATAAATAATAACAGAAATCAGAAGTCAAAGCGCAAGAGATCGTAATGCACTACTACGCCTATGAATAGAGAAGAATAACGAGACTATGAACTAGCCTTCTACCCTAATGTGGGTCCTCCACACCCTCTTATCTAATGTCATGTCCTCCGTAAGCTGTAACTGCGCCATGTCCTGTCTAATCACCTCTCCCCAATACTTCTTCGGCCTACCCCTACCTCTTCTGTAACCATTCATGGCCAGCCTCTCACACCTCCGCACTGGGGCATCTGTGTCTCTCCTCTTTACATGTCCATACCATCTCAGTCGCATTTCCCGCATCTTGTCTTCCACCGAGGCCACTCCTACCTTGTCCCGAATAGCCTCATTTCTAATCCTGTCGCTCCTGGTGTGCCCACACATCCATCTCAGCATTCTCATCTCAGCAACTTTCATCTTTTGAATGTGAGAAGTCTTAACTGGCCAACACTCCGCCCCATACAGCATAGCCGGTCTAACCACCACTTTGTAGAACTTGCCCTTAAGTTTTGGTGGCACATTCTTGTCACATAGAACTCCGAAAGCGAGCCTCTATTTCATCCACCCTACCCCAATACGATGTGTGACATCATCGTCAATCTCCCCGCTGCCTTGCATGATAGACCCAAGATACTTGCAACTACTTCTCTTTTGGATGGCTTGAGCACCAAGCATAACTACAGCGCCAACCTCCTGAGGTGTCTCACTGAACTTGCACTCTAAGTACTCTGTCTTTGTTCTACTCAACTTAAACCCTTTAGACTCCAAGGTATGTCTCCAATCCTCCAGCTTAGCGTTAACTCCGCGGCGAGTCTCATCGATCAGGACTATGTCATCCGCGAAAAGCATACACCATGGCACCTCATCTTGAATTTATCGCGTCAATCCATCTATCACCAAGGCAAATAAAAAAGGACTAAGAGCTGATCCTTGGTGCAACCCCATCACCACTGGAAAGTGCTCTGAGTCCCCTCCTACTGTCCTTACCCTGGTTTTGGCTCCCTCGTACATGTCCTTGATCACCCTAATGTATGCCACAGGTACACCTTTAGCCTCCAAACATGTCCATAGTATTTCTCTTGGGACTTTATCATAAGCCTTTTCTAGGTCGATGAATACCATATGCAAGTCCCTCTTCCTCTCCCTATGCTGCTCCACCAGTCTCCTCATAAGATGGATGGCTTTTGTAGTTGAGCGTCCCGGCATAAATCCAAACTGGTTCTCTGAAATAGACACGTCTCTCCTCACCCTCATCTCTACCACTCTTTCGCACAGTTTCATAGTATGGCTTAGTAGCTTAATACCTCTATAGTTGTTGCAACTCTGGATATCCCCTTTGTTTTTGTATAGAGGGATCATTACGCTCGACCTCCATTCTTCGGGCATCGTTGCCATTTTAAAGATGACATTAAATAACCTAGTCAACCACTCCAAACCTACCGAGCTCATGCTCTTCCAAAATTCCCCAGGAATCTCGTCAGGTCTGATTGCTCTTCCCCAGCGCATCCTACGAACGACACTCTTAACCTCCTCGACCTTAATACTCCTACAATACCCAAAATCGCGACGCCTCCCTGTATGTTCTAAATCTCCCAACACAAAGTCTCTGTCCCCTTCCTCATTCAAGAGTTTATAGAAATAGGACTGCCATCTCTGTTTAATGAGGGTCTCGTCTACCAATACTTTTCCATGCTCGTCCTTAATGCACTTCACTTGGTCCACATCGCGTGCCCTTCTCTCCCGCGCCCTGGCTAGCCTGAACAATTTTCTATCCCCACCTTTCTCTTCTAGTTCAGCATGAAGGCGTTCAAAAGCTATTGTTTTTGCCATCGAAACCGCCGACTTCGCCTCCTTTCTCCCTATCTTATAAAGTTCCATATTCGTCCACTTCTCCACCTCATCTGTGCTTTCTATCAACTTTGCGTACGCCATCTTTTTTGCTTCCACCTTTTCTTGCACTTCTCCATTCCACCACCAATCTCCTCGATGCCGACTACGACTACCAATCGAGACTCCCAACACTTCCCTTGCCACAGTCCTAATACAACTAGCCGTCCTATCCCACATACTGGTCGCATCCCCATTACTATCCTAGGCCCCCATGACCTTCAACTTGTCTCCCATCTCCAGGGCATTTGCAGTGGTCAAACTCCTCCATCTGATCCTAGATCGATCATCCCCGACCCTCTTATTTCTCATCATCTTGATCCCTAAATCCATCATCAAAAGCTTATGTCGGGTTGTAAGGTTGTCTATCGGAATAACCTTACAGTCTTTGCACAGACCTGTATCGACCTTCCTCAGGAGTAAAAAGTCTATCTGAGTCTTAGCCACTGAACTATGGAATGTTACCAAGTGGTCTTCCTTCTTTGGGAAACTCGAATTGGCTATGACCAACCCAAAAGCTCTTGCGAATTCCAAAAGTGAAAGGCCTCTTCCATTTCTGACCCCGTAGTCAAAGCCTCCATGCACATCATCATACCCTCCTGAAATAGACCCGATGTGCCCATTGAAATCCCCTCCCACGAAAAGCTTCTCAGTAGGTGGTATACCTCCCACTAACTCGTCCAAATCCTCCCAAAAGCGCCTCTTATCCTCCTCTCTTAAGCCCGCTTGTGGCGTATAAGCACTAATAATGTTGAATATGCTCCCTTCAACGACCACCTTAATCGACATCATCCTATCGTTGACTCTCTTAACCTCCACTACCTGATCCCTTAGATCATTATCTACTAAAATGCCTACCCCATTCCTATATTTTGATCTACCTAAAAACCAAAGCTTATACCCGTCTACCTCCCTAGCTTTAGAACCTACCCATTTGGTCTCTTGGACACAAGCTATATTAATCTTTCTCTTCTTTAGAATCTTAACTAGCTCTATGGATTTGCCCGTTAACGTTCCAATGTTCCAAGAACCAACTCTCAGTCTAGACGCTCCTTTAACCCACTTACCCCTCCTTACCCTTGTCCCCGACCCCGTCCCTGAATGAGAACATGACCTTAGTCTACCATCACTATCTAAAGCCACGAAAATAAGTAGGAATTAATAAATTATTCAAAAATCTAAATTTAGAAAATTGCAACGATAAGTGTATGAACAAAAATATGGGTAAACCGGAGGTACCAACTCCAGTTGAAAAGAACCTGATTCACGCCGGAAATACTGTTCACGTCGAAAACACTGTTCACGCCGGAAACATTGTTCACGCCGGAAACACTGTTCAAGCCGGAAAAATGGAAAACCGCGAGACGACGCCGGAAATCAATAGATCTAGGCCAAATCTGAACAGATCTGGAGGTATTCGTTGGAAAACAAGCAAAAGAAAGAAAAAGAAAAAGAAAGAAAAAGAAAAAGAAAGAAGAAGAAGAAGTAGTTCCGGATCCGGATCTGAAAGCTCTGGAAGGTTCTTGTCACTTCTTGTTGCTCTAGAGAGCAATTTTGATTACAGTGACCAGAAAAGGTAAAAGTTTTTCGGCGAATAGTATTTCTGTGAGGCGCCCCTGGTGGAGAAATGCTGGTACAGTGTGAAAAAAGAATAATTTCATAATATATGTCATATATATAAGATCATAATAAATCAATCATTAGTTTTTATTCAAATAACAATAAAAAATAATTATAATAAAATAAGAAGTATTTTTTATATACCTTTGGGCTTTGGATAATATTGATGTTGTTCCAATCTTACATCAAGATTAGATATAATCAAACATTGATTCATACTGTAGTTTAAATAGATAACAATAATCAATAGGCTATGTGCATAATTGGGTACTTTTATTTATTTATTATAATAAATGTATAAGACCACCACATTATATAGATAACCTCATATTATCGAATGTGCTATTACATTCTTTCCACTTTGACATAGACTTTAGTATTCAACATTATTCCTCCACCAAAATATTCAGCACCTAAATGTCCGGTCTTGTTGTCTTGTTCACAATGTCGAGTCCTATAAGATCAATAAATTCACTAAATAAATAAATTAGTATTTTTAACACACATCTTTTGCCTTATTTAACTTTAAGAGGTGCACAATTCAATTAGAAATTAATTCTTACAATATCTAATTAAAATGGTGATTAACTCGAACAAAATACATTGCTTTTGATTTTTAGAAAGAGCTAAAAGAAACTCTTTTTTTGTCCACTCCAATCTAGTCTATAAAAAAGGTATTAGGTAAACAAATAATTGACTGAACATAAGTTTATTACTAACCTTTGAAAATCTTGATTAGGAGAAGAGGAAAAATCTCTACAAGAATACCCGCTACACCTCCTAGAGAACGTCGTTTTGATTTCAAATATTCAAAAGACAACACATCTACGTAGAATCGAGTAAAAAAAGATCCAAAAAAAAAAACAAGAAAATATAAAGTGAAGAAAAAACATATTTTGTTATAATTTACAGTTCTTGATAATTTGTGAAGTAATTTTTCAAACTCATAGCAAATTTTTACCATTGTTTCTGGTAAAGAATCGAGTTTTACCCTTTTCACCCTCATTCCTTACTCTCTAACCCCATAAGGTCAAATCAGACGGGAAAAGGAAGCTCTCAACAAAATTGAAAAGAAGAGAGCAGGAGTTGGGCAAAGGGCAAAAGAGAAACCTGAATATTGTAACACCAGTTGATAATATAAACAATCTATCAAAATTAACATTTTGACTTTCGTTATTTTTTATAGAATGACATCTGGTCTTCAATAACTAATTAAACTAAAAAATAATAATGCATAAACTATCTTAAATTACAAGAATCAATATTTTTATCTCTTGTATTTGGATTGATCATAAAACATAAATAGAAGATGTAGACACATTACTAATGAATAAATTTACTTAATTTTAGTCAAGTAACTAATATCTAAATCTAAAATACCAAATGTTGAACATGAAAGAATGCTTCCCCATCAGATTTTGTTAAAAAGAGTAACATTATGATGAATCCTTTTAGTAACCATTCAGTGGATGTTCTCTTAGGTACGTACTACATTTGCACCTCTCTGTATATTAAATAGGTAACAGTTTCTAGCACAAAGAAATTTGGGTCATAGGGTACAGAGATTCATATAGACTACTTCTAATATATAAAACAAACTAGTAAATATGTCCGCGCTTTGCGTGGTTATACAAATGAATTAAAAGATTGATAAATAAATAATTTTATGATTTTATAACTGAAGGTTATATTCATTTTTTAATCATCAAATAAGTAATCAAAAATAGAGAAATATAATTTAAAAATTCGATCTCGAGGTAGTTCCTACAATCAAAACTCGAGCAATCATCTCTAAGATTGATTAGAATATAATTCTTTTTGTATTTTGATGTTATAATATTTCTATATAATTTTTTAAGAAAAAAAATACAAAGATTATGCAACTGTATTTTACCATAGGCAAAATTTCAGATCATAATACTATTTTCTCCTAGTTTACATAATTTCACTTTTTACAGATTCATTAAATTGATTTATAATTTTTGCAATAGTTAGTTTATTTTTATTATCTATATGGTTACAATATATTTATTTAGACAAACATATGTTGAATAAATGATTTTTCTCTCTTGTATATTTAATAATATATATTTTGTTTGTGTCCTTAATTAGAGAGTCAACTAATGGGTTTCAAATTATTGTCTTCAAAGTTTTTAGTTTCTCTTTTTCTTTTTTGTTTCCTTGTTCTCCCCTTCTTCCATAATTCTTCTTTTCCTTTGTTCCTCTCCCTTCTTTATTGTTTATTCGAGCTAATTTCGCGTGCGATCACTAAATAAATAATTTATCTTAAAAGTTATTTAACTTTGTTTATAAAAATAAAAATTATTAAATTAATGATAATTATCTCAAAAAGTCACTCAATTTTATTTTATAACAAAAAAATCAATTAATTAATGAAAATTAAATAAAAAAGACACTCAACTTTATTTGTTATCAGAAAAATCTCACTCACATAATAATAATCATCTTAAAAAGTCATCGAGTGAATTATAGGTGAAATGACAATAGTTGAGTGACTTTTTAAAATAACTATCATTAGTTAAATGACTTTTATGTTATAAAATAAAATTAAGTGACGGTCTGAAGTAAAATATTAGTTGAATAATTGTATAAGAAATTAACTCTCGCGTATTCCTTCTTACCTCTTCTTTCCTACTTGTTCACCCACTGACTACTAAATAACCAAATCAATTCCTCTTTTTTCCTCATAATTTTATGCTAATAAATAATAAATTATCTTATTTCTTTGAATAGCTCCTCCTACCATTGCATTAGTCATATCAACCAAAACTATTTGTGGAAATTTTAATTGCATTCATTATTTCCATTATTATAATTCTTTCACTTTACTCTTGAAAAGAAGAGGAAATACATTTAATTTAATAGAAATTGAGTGGAAAAAGACCACACAATGTAGATTAAGAATATAGTATAAAAGTTCGTATCATCACAAATCTAGTCTAAGATGCCGTATGCAACTCTCTTAGATAAACTTTATGTCTGTAAATTCTGTTGGTATAACACTATCAACTGCTTTTGAAATATTTAATCCTTTTTTTTTATAATTTTGATGTGTTTATCAAGCACAAAAGTTCCATAATCGTCATATGATAACCCAAGAAGTTATATGTAGTCATTATGTGTTTCAAATAAAAGTACAGCCTTCCAATTCTTTTTGGTTGAAATTAACTTTTGTTTCAACAGCATATATCATAAGAAAAATGATCAAACAAAGATTTAAGTCTTGTTTGTACAAGAATATATAAGTAAATATAACATATGTTTCACACCAGGAGAACAAGATCTGAAGCAACGACCCCAACAGTTTGTCTTGAGAAAAGGTTTGTACTATGTTGAAAGAAAGGAATTGTACGTTTTTTTGTAAAATATTGGTTCTCTGATCTACAATAGCGGATTATATCGGTTTCCAAAGTTTGATGCCCAGAAACTGTAGACTAATAAGACTCAGTTTTCATTTGAATCAAATTTCTAAATGCTTTGGTGAATGAATAGGCAGAGAATAAGGAAAGAAACCTGGGCAGAAAATTAAAGCCATTAATATGTGTGTGTCAATTTTATGCCTTTTTCTATTGTTTCACATTACACCATCTATATTTGTGAATAATTTATTTATATAATCCCACTGACTGTCTGAACGGTTGCAATCCCACTTACTATCCGAATGGTTGCATGGTTAATAGTCACTTGGGGATTGTTTTTTCATTGAAAAGACAATTTTTCGGGTTTTTAATTAAAGTAATTAGAGTGAAAAATAAGATGAAAAGGAGGAAAATGTATTTTCTAATCTGAGAGAATGCCACATCACCAGATTGAAGATCCTCTTTTATATATATATAAGATATTATTTTATATAATATAAAAATTTAATTTCAAAGAAAAGAATGAAAAGAAACAGAAATGCATAACATGAAAGAGAAACAAAACAAAAAGGATAAGAAAAGTTGTCTATATAATTTGTAACTTCAGTAATATTTTCAATATCAATGCACTATCATTTTCTTTCAAGTCTAAGAGAATTAAGAAAAGGGGACTAATAATTCTACTGGACAAAGTAAGTTAGTTCCAAGGGTTTTTAAATGCAAAAATCAGCCTATAGTAATCTTTCAATTTTACTATTCCTCAATTCGAAGAAAAAGTAGAACAACATATCAAACATAAAAATAAAATAAAAAATGACAGTAGCAGTAAGCAATACTCAAGATCTCATCGTTGATCAAAATATAGCAAGGAGAATAACTGTAACAAGTAATTAACAATCACGCCTTGCATCTTTAACTTGTGGAAGATGATAATATATAGCTAGGATGGTGAACAAAATCAACAAGAATCTTTGGTCATTAGATCCAGAGATTTCATTGTTGCAACACAAAAAGAAAAAAAAGACAACGAAATAGTCAAAATATGATGGCTCATGCAGTCATGCATAAAAGCAAACACCTTGTAAAATTCAACTCTTTGACAGCTCAAAACTTTTTAATTAGTTAAAAACGAAGACAAAATTCATCAAAGAGATATGATACATGTGCAGTACAACTACTAACATGTACGTAAAAAATTTAGTAAGAAATTACATTCAAAATGATTGAAAACTAACAAAAACACCAGATTGTAACTATGAATAATAATAAAGTAAGATGAAGAAAAATCTAGCGAATATTCACCACAGTTAGCCTGAATTTTAGTGGTCCAATCCACAAGCGCAGACCAATTTGGGACAAATAACATTTTGTAGAGAGAACTGGGAACAAAGAAGAAGATATAAGAAAAGAGGGGAAGAGTAACAGAGAGGATTGGACAAAGAAAGAGAATGGAAGTAGACAGGTGTGCCCCAAAAAAGTGAACTAAAGCCAGGGAGACAGGTGTGTACCCCAAAAAAGAGAAATCGTGGGCTGCAAGTCAAGTGTAATACACGTGCCCACAAAAGAGGCTAAATAAAAATAAAAAAATTATTTGATTGAGTGCTTTTTAAAAATTAATTATTGATTTTAGCGATATTTTTTATTTATTACCATTTATAGCAATACATAACAATACTATGATAAATCTACATTTGTATTAAAATTGAATTATGCATACAATATAAATGTATTATAAGTGTTTTAAAATATATATTATGTTTGTGTAGTAAGATACTAACATAATATATTATAAGTGTATTAAAGTATGCAATAAATATATTATCCATCTATAAAACTTGTATTATATATGTTTTATAAATAGTTCTCTGCAATATGTATTAAAACTGTATTATAAATGTTCAGTGAATTTTTTTTTATTGCTATAGATGGTAAATATTTTCTTAATATTGTATATTTATGTAAGTTAAATTACCAATAGTACAACCTATGTAACTTTCTGTACAATAACCTATTTCTGTGTTCGTCCCAGCCCTTGTTGGCTTATATAATAGGGTAATATATATATATACACACACATACATGGTTTATACATAGGAGCTTGGGTGTGCAAAAATCTAATCGATCGATAAACCAAATTGAAAAAAGTGTTATTGATTTATTGGTATTGAATTATTGAGTTAACGATTATTTAATGGTTTTTTAAAAAAAATATTAAATTATCGGTTCGGTATTGATTTTTTAATATTGGGTTATTGGGTAAACTGATAACCCATTAAGACTATAACAATTTATTATTTTAATTTTTACCCTTTAGACTTTAGTATTACTTTAGGTTCACAACATCAAAATTTAAAGAACTAAGAACGGCGGTGGCTACGTTTGCAATGACGATGGCAAGTGTTAGGCTGTCACGCCCCGGGAGGGTACCCTAGACGTAACCGGCACTCAGAAACCATTTCTGGCTCCCAAGCGAACCACATAGTCTGATCACACATCCGTTCATTCATTCGATCAGCGGAAAGCTTAAAAGTAAAGAATAATTTAGCGGGCAACTCAAATCACCCATCCAACTCAAAGAATAAAGGCCATGGGCCGACAGATCAACTAAAATATTTGTCATTTAAAAATAGTTTGATAAGAATAACTCAAGGATAGGAATACTCAATCGACTCATCACTATCTAGTCTATGAAGCCTCTATCACTACTATCTAATTGGTGCCAATGACATGTTCATGGCTATCTCAAATCAAAATGAAAAGGGCTAACTCGATGCAAGGATACACAGACGGTGTCCTCCGAATGTAGGGGAGGACTCACCAATACGCTGAGTGCGAATAGATCCCCAATGATGCTCCAATTGACGATCTCTTAAACCTGTCTCTGCATCATAAAACGATGCAGGTCCAAATGGACGTCAATACGTGGAATGTACTGGTATGTAAAATGGCAGAATGAAATGTACCTCGAGGAAGAATAACATCGGTCCACATATCTCAAACTAGAAAGATAAGAGAGACTCAAATAAGGCATCATAAGTCTAAAGTAAGAATACATTTTTAGACAAGGATCAATCATATATCATACAGTCCAATCCAATCATGTATAATACAGTTCAATCAAATCATTTACAATTCGATCTCTTTCAATCATGTTCAAACCGATTATATACACTCAACTGAACAATCAACTCAATAATCAAATCCAATCTAGTCACATACCATTCTATTCAATCCAATCACAATTCATCTACTCCAATCCGAACGTATACAATCTACTCAACATTCAACTCAACCATCAGCTCAAAGGACTCAACTCAGTAAATATGCAAATTAAATTATGCAACGTTTCACAATTCAACTCAAAGGACTCAACTCAATAAATATGTAACAACTCACTCAAGTGTCCTAAATCTAACAAGAAATAGTTTAGACGGGACTAACTCATAAGCATATAGCAACTCACTCAACTCAACTGACTCAGAGTACTATCAAGACCTAAATGGGAGTTTCTCTTAACCGACAACCATCACTTATGAGCCAGTGAAGGTACAACAAAACGATGTTGTTGCCGCGCCCGTTCATACCTTGATAGGGTATGAACGAATCAAACACTCATGGATCCAATCCAACCAAGTCCTATAATGTCAGGACAAAACTCTCGGGGAAGCATCCGACTTTAACGGTTCAATCCCCCCTACGTTTGGCAACACAGGTATTGGGTTCGAGTATGGACTATACTCTTGCCCAATTCGGTGCTCGATACTCCTCCCATGACTCCATGCTCATAAAACTCCTCCAATCATCTCAAACAAGCCCTCACGGCTAGTTTCATGTGGAACATTGCCACCCCATCAACTCTGTTCTCATTTCAACTCAATCAAGCCTCATTGGACCTTCTTTCAAATCGACTTATCTCAAATCATCAAACTCTTCCTTTAAAAAATTTATACAATCTCAACTCAATGGATGCAGAAAATATTATGTACATTAAAACATAATTTCAACCCCTCAACTCAAACTCAAAATAGATACTTTAATGTAAAAATACTCAACTCATTTAAAGGCTCCTCATACTCAACTCATACTTAAACTCCTTTCTAAATCAAAGATAAAACTAATAATTCCTTAGACTCAAAATAGCGTGTAAATGGTTTATGCAAAAAGGTTCACAAATAATTTATTTAAAGTTCCTCCTCAAAAGATAATTTATTTTCAAAATATTCCTAAGACTCCAATCAACTCAAATTATGCACATCACATACCATAAAATCACATTAGACTCCAATCCACTTCATCGCATAATATCCTCATCAATATACCTCTTCATTCACATCGTCACCAAACATCATCATCACATCATCATCATATATCATCATTCACATCATCATCAAACATTATCATCACATTATCATCATATATCATCATTCACATCATCATCAAACATTATCATCACATCATTGTCAAGTATCATCATCACATCAATCGTCAAACATCTACTCCAAAATCCTTATTTTAGTTCTATGTTCATTTTATAGAAGCAAAAGGACATTCTTAACTATCTAATTCATTCTTTTTATTCCAATCAATACATATATACACAAAACCATCCACCTCAACTCAAGACAAATTATGACCAAAAAAATCTCATTTTGGGTTCATGTGAATGAAACATGAATCCATACTCTCAATAAAACTCAACTCAAGAATATCATCAACATCTATAAATCTATATACAAAGGTACATTTGAAATCAATAATATAAAAGATAACTATTTAGTAACTCAAGTCATTAAAAACATCAATCACTAATAGTACTTAAAAACATTCTATAGTTTAGGAAAACTTTCAAGAAAACCTTCTTAGAAGGTTCAACTCTTTCACAACTTCTATCCAACACATCTATGGGCATATGGAAGAACTAAATCCATATTTTAGGTTAGCCTTACATACCTTAGTGAAGACTTGAAGAAAACCTTGTGGTTGGGTCTTCAATGGAGAACTCAAATCTTGAAGCTCTTGGGCTCCTTTTGTTAGAAATGGAGAAGAAGAAGAAAAGAGAGAGAAGCTAGGGCTTTTTAGAGAGAGGGTGAGGCTGCAAAATGTGTTCCCAAAAGACCAAGGGTAACATATATATAATTTGGGTAAGTTCCCAAATTACCCCTCTTCAAAAGTTCTGAAAATAGGCTAAAAATGCACCTGGCGCGATAGTGGCGCGTCGCGCCATTGCAGCGCCAGGCCAATTACACCTAAAACATGCATACCTCGCAGTGGCGCGTTGCGCCAGAGACCAAACTACTGAGGCATGTTTCTGGCGCGATAGTGGCGCGTCGCGCCTTTATAGCGCCAAGACCAAAATTTCTGGGTTCTGGAAAATTGGCCAAAAAAAACCTGCACAACTTTTAGCGGCGCGTCGCGCCAGGGGCCAAACTACTGAGGCATGTTCCTGGCGCGATAGTGGCGCATTGCGCCGCTATGGCGCCAAGCCCAGATTTCCAGTAGTTGAACCCCAGGCCTGAAAATGAAATTCCTGCCATGCTAGTTCGTCTTAGGATCGTCGCATCTTTCGACTCCGAACTCCAAAATTCACATTCTTAGTGGCGTTGAAAAGAAGACTCGACTAACTTTAATTTGGTAGGTTGTGGGACACCCAGTTCTTTATATCCTAGGAGATATGGTCCTTTGAAGTTGACCCTAATACTAACTCACCCAAAAACTTAATCGATTGGAGTTCTTTGGACTCGACTCGGTGTTAGAGATTCCTTATGACCCCTAAACACATCTAACACACTTCAAATACTTAGGAATTAATCCTAACTCATGTGTAGAATTACAAGTCCTCCGGTCCGAGTCTATACTCACATGAAAAAATGTTCGAATCTTAGCGAAAAATTTTGGGGGGTGTTACATAGGCGATGACTAGGGTGGTGAATTGTGAGTATTAACAACAAGAACAATTGATTTGCTTGTTTCATTGTATTACTGTATCGCGTCAAATTGTTGGAACTCCAATCCACAACAAAAGAAAAATTGAAAATTTAGAGTCGAACCTCCGTGGGTTCGATGCTATAAGAACATTGTTTTTAGCCTAAATTTTGACTTTAATCTCTTATTTTCCTTGAAGAAAAATATAGATTGAAAGTTATAAATTTTCACAACTTTTAGGCTGGGAATAAGAATCCAAAATCCTAACCAAGTTAAGAAAATTTCTAATTTTGAGATGGCTAAAAAATCTCTCACCTCTCCCTTCTTCTTAATGAGAATATGAGCCTTTATATAAGCTCCAAAACCTCCAAATCCCTCAAGGATTTTCGATGTGGGAGATTTGGAATTATTATTTTTTTTAGAAAAAACTAAAAATTTTAAAAATACAAACTATAATTAAACTAACCTAACTAACATTGTATTTAGTTAAAAATAAAATCCTTTTGAGATGATTTTCAAATAACCACATAAATAGTAATCAAAGATATAGTTGTATAGAAATATGTATATTATATTAAATTTATAAAAAGATAAAAATAGTTAAGAATAACACGAAAATATCTTTATTTTTTATAAAAGCTAATTATTTCAAAAATATTCGAAATTCAAAGAAATTCAATAGCTAATTTGCATTGTGGAGGGTCAAAATTGGGTGTCAACAATATATATTAACGTTAAGATTCTACATCCTAATCCTAAACTATGTTGCTCTCTATCAATATAGTTTTTAGACTATTGGGTAACGCCGCATCATGCCTATTGTAAGGCCCATAAGAAGGCTGGGGTGTCACAGGTTGAAGTCATGATCGAACATGAGGCTTTTTTGGTGGGCTTAGTTAAGAAATAAAGTTGCACTCTTGCTTTCAGCTATAACATTTGGCATGACGGTAAGCGGCCAGTTCCCAAAAACAACATATTGCATGAGTTGTACTATACTTTTTAGTACGATGGTAAGCGTTTGTGTTGAGAATCAAGAAAGAACACCAAGCTTTGATAGAGATTTTACAAAAGATAGTGGAAGGAAGAAGATGGACAAGTAGATGTACAAATTCAGAAGCTTCACTGGCAGTGCATATGCATAACACATGACATAAAGCTGTTAGAGTTTGTTAGTGGAAAACAAATAGATAAACCACAAGTGTCATAGCACATGCTGTTAAACTTTGTTAGTGGGAAACAAATAGATAAACCACAAGTGTCATAGCACTTGACATACATTTTATTATTGATTTCTTTTGATTTTCTTGTATAAATTAGCCTAAGGATGTACAGAATGAACAACAAGAAATACACAGAAAATTTCTCCAAACTTTCTTCATGTTTTCCAATATGGTATCAGAGCGATAGATCATATTTCTTGCTCTTCATTTGTGTTTCATACTCCTCTTGAATCATGGTTGTCACCACCGAAGGGAGCACTTTTGAGAGACAAGTTCCCAGTACTGTCACTATTGACTCTGAAAATCCTCTTTTTCTTCATGCTTCAGATGCACCAGGGATGAATCTGGTTAACAATATCTTTGTTGGAAGAGGCTATCAAGGATGGAGAAGATCTGTCTTGATTGCACTTTCAACTAAAAATAAATTGGGGTTTATTGATGGCAACTTTTCAGAACCACCAGCTACAGCAAATGATTTCTCAACATGGCACATGTGTAATTATATGGTAACCTCTTGGTTACTCAACTCTTTATCCAAGGACATAGCAAGTTATGTGATCTATTTAAGGACTGCTAAAGACCTCTGGACAGATAGCAAAGCAAAAGTCAATTGCAAGAAAGAAAAGGAAAAAGCAGCAATTGTTGAAAAGCAATTGCAAGGAGGAAAAAGTACAAGGCAGCAAGATAGTTGGCAGTAACTTTTGAACCTAACTTTGTTAACGCGTAGAAAACGCGTTCTTCCTTTGAAAAATTGCAACGCGTAATTTTTTTTATACGTTATTGTTTTTTATAAATAGAGGGCATTTTACCCTCATTTAAAAGCATCCACAATTCAGAAAGAGAGAGAGTAAATACACAAAGAGAGTTATACACCAAGATAAATATTGTATTCTTGAGTGTCTCCTTTAGTGAGTTGTTTCTTTTACAAGAGATGAGTGTTAATTATTGTTTTCTCCTTGTATTAGAGAGCAGTGTACTCCCATATTTTCATAGTAAAATCCTTCTACCCGTGGTTTTTCCCCTCTATCTGTTTGAGGGATTTCTACGTAAAATTCTCGTGTCCAATTTATTTTTATTATTTTCATCATATCAAACTTTAGTTGTGGTGTTTTCTCCTTCCAACAGTGGTATCAGAGCTCTCGATTATTCTGTCTATTTTATGCGAAGGTACTATCTGTAAATAGTAACTTTTCTTGAATACCAACTGTCTTGCTGCCTTTTACTTTTTCCTCCTTGCAATTACTTTTCAACAATTGCTGCTTTTTTCTTTTCTTCCTTGCAATTGACTTTTGCTTTGCTGTCTGTCTTCTCTTTGCATTGTTAACCAAACTTCTTGTGTTGCTACCCCTCAACAAAATGGGGTTGTTGAGAGGAAGCATAGACATTTATTAGAAATAGCAAGAGCACTATTATTTCAATCTAAAGTTCCCAAATGTTACTGGTGAGATTGTGTGTTAACTGCTACTTGCTTAATTAACAGGATCTCTTCCAAAGTTCATCATGGGAAAACTCCATATCATGTTCTTTTTGGTACATATCCAGACTACAATTTTTTGAGAACTTTTGGTTGCTTATGTTATGCTTCTACTTTGAAGGATGGTAGTGGTAAGTTTGATCCCAGGGCTACTACCTGTGTTTTTTTTAGGATATCCTCCGGGACAAAAGGGGTACAAACTTCTTGAACTTGCTACTAAAAGGACTTTTGTGTCTAAGGATGTTCATTTTTTTGAAACTAAGTTCCCTTTTTCTACCATGCAATCAGATTCAGACCTGATTTTTTCTATTCCTCTTACCTCACTAGACATTTATGTTGAACCCTCTTTCCTACAATAGATCCTATTTCTCCCTCTGTTATACCATCCTCTCTTGAATTCTTTTCTACTCCTACCTCTCTTTGATTATACTATTGTTTGGACCATTTTCGTCATCTACTTATTTACTCTAATATTCTTGTCTGACCTTTTTCTATGCTTCTATTGAGCCGATGGTCTTTCGAAAACAGCCGTCCTATATAGGTAGGAGTCAGGTCTGCGTACATTCTACCCTCCCCACATCCCACGATGTGGGATTTCACTGGGTTGTTATTGTTGTTGTTGTTCCTGATTCCATACCAATTTCTACTCCTACACCATAAATCAGAAAATCTCACAGGGATAACAAAAGACCTGCATATTTGAATGACTATGTCTGCCATCATGTCTATCTCTCCCTTGTTTCAGATTCTTATTTTGCTCAACCTATGAATTCTCCTACTTTTTCCTATGGAGCCTTATCTCTCCAGAATCAGCATTTATTGGGTTCTATCAGTGCAATCTCAGAACCTACCAGTTTCAAATAGGCTAATTTGGACTCTAATTGGAGACTTGCAATGGATAAGGAAATTGCAGCTTTGGAGGACAATAGTACTTGGGACATAATGCTTTTACCACTAGGGAAGAAAGCATTACCATGTAAATGGGTATACAAGATAAAACAACATTCTGATGGTTCTCTTGAAAGATACAAAGCTAGGCTTGTCATTAGAGGAGATATACAAAGGGAACGAATTGACTACAATGAGACTTTTTCTCCTGTTGTCAAGATGACAAAAATTAGATGTCTCATCGCTATTGCAGTCAAGAAAGGATGGTTAATTTCTCAATTTGATGTCAACAATGCTTTTCTACATGGTGAACTTCAAGAAGAAGTTTACATGAGATTTCCTTTGGGTATGGCATCTCCAACTCCCAATCATGTTTGTAGACTTAAAAAGTCTTTATATGGGCTCAAACAAGCTTCTAAGCAATGGTATGCCAAGCTTGCAGGAGCCCTGAGTTTTAAGGGTTACACAGCTTCATTGAATGACTATTCATTGTTTTTCAAGAAAACAAGAGGTTTGATATCTATTATTGCTGTGTATGTTGATGATATCTTAATTACTGGTAATGATCCTACTGAGTCTATAGCTATGAATTGTTTCTCAACTCAGAGTTCAAAATTAAAGATCTAGGGGAGCTTCATTATTTTCTTGGCCTAGAGATTTTTCGGGAAAGGCATGGTTATATTGTTAGCCAAAGGAAGTTTGTATTGGATTTGTTACAAGAGTTTGACTGTAATTATCTGCCTACGGTCTCATCCCCTCTTGATCCATGTTCTAAACTCACAGTCTCTTCAGGTCCTATACTTTCAGATCCCACAATTTACAGGCGTTTGGTGGGTAAGCTCAACTACCTTACCCATACCAGACCAGATCTTGCATTTGCAGTCCTCACTTTGAGTCAGTATATGCAACAAACTTGTCAAGGCTATTTTGATCCTGGTTTACGAGTCCTAAGGTATTTGAGAATGAATGCTGACCAAGGTTTATTTTTTAATTCTTCCTCCTCTTTATCTTTAATGGCTTTTTGCGATGCCGATTGGGCATCATGCCGAGATAGCCGAAGGTCAATCACTGGGTTTTATATCAGTTTTGGTGGCTCACCAATTTCTTGGAAATCCAAGAAACAAGCTTCCATTTCTTTATCATCAACAGAATCTGAATATCGATCTATGAGGAAAGTTACAGCGGAACTTAGCTGGCTGGTTCGGATTCTTGAATATCTATCAGTATCTCCATCCTTGCCGGTTCATCTTCATTCATACAGTCAATCAGCAATCCATATTGCTCGAAACCCAGTTTTTCACGAAAGGATCAAGCACGTTGAGCTTGATTGTCATTTTGTGAGACAACAGTTTCTTTCAGGGTTGATTTCACTTTCCATTGTTCCATCATCGTCTCAACTAGCAGATCTTTTCTCTTCGGGCAGGGCTGCCCTTTTGCAAAAAGCAATGTTATCCAAGGAACTCTCTGGCCCTTCTCACTTTGCGATTCTTTCCAAGTTGGGAGTTGTTTCTCTCCCCTCCACCTTGAAGGGGGGTGTTGAGAATCAAGAAAGAACACCAAGCTTTGATGGTGATTTTACAAAAGATAGTGGAAGGAAGAGGATGGACAAGTAGCTGTACAAATCCAGAAGCTTCACTGGCAGTGCATATGCTTAACACATGACATACAGTTAGAGTTTGTTAGTGGAAAACAAATAGATAAACCACAAGTGTCATAGCACATGACATACATTTTATTATTGATTTCTTTTGATTGTCTTGTATAAATTAGCCTAAGGATGTACAGAATGAACAACAAGAAATACACAGAAAATTTCTCCAAACTTTCTTCATGTTTTCCAATAGTTTGACGCTTGATCCTAACAAAGACCACATCATATTATATGTTTGGACATAAAATTTAGGACCCTTTAATTTGTCAATTAAACTGAGGTTGGTAAATACAATAGTTGTGTGCTTGCTTATCATCACCTGAGATACAAAGAAAAAGCCTTTCATATGCTGCAGCCATTTTGGTAGCAGTAAACAACTTCAAACCCCTCTCTCTAGCAAATCTTCCTTTCATCTGTAGAATTTCCCTTCCATCCTCCCAAACCTTGTACAAAGCTTTCTTCAGTTCCCCTACTGTAGGTGCATATGTATACCCCATTTCTTGGCTGATGATGATTGATCCAGTAATGCTGGCTAGTTTCGTCGCCATCAAGGGCTTACCTGTTAGGATGGCTTCCAATAGTGTGTGATCCAAACCTTGAGCTCTTAATGTTGGGTTTATGAATACATCTATTGCATTGTAGAATCCTGCAAGTTGAACCTGTTCTAATGGTCCCAAAACCATCACATTATTCGATCCGAGGCCTTTGTATCGAGTACCCCATGGACCATTTCCAGCAACCAGTACAATGACATTGTCCCTGAATGTTGAGTTCTCATTGAAAATTTGTTGTAAGGCTTCAAACATTAAAGGGTGTCCTTTATCTTTAACCAACCTCCCAGCTAACCCCACGATTAGGGACTTTGATTCCGGGATTCCAAGATTGAACCTAAAATCATTGCCCTTTGAAATATCAGGCTTGAATATCTCCTCATTGACACCGTTTAGTATGACATGAACGCGTTCTTCAGGGATCATATAGATCCTTTTAAGTACATCTCCAGCATGATCACTCGTGGCAACGTGATGAGCGTAGTTTGGGAAAAACTTTACCTCTTCAATAACCTTTTTCACTCTTTCAGACAAAGCAGGTGACTTTACAGGATCATCAGTAGTATTTCGGAGAAGCTCCTGTATGATATCAGAATGTATAGTTTCGTAGGCAATTCCATGCCAGCTAACTGCAAGATTATTCAGGTTTTTCGATCTAGTATGCCTGAGGCCTACACTCTCTGTATGAATCACATCAAAGGGCCTATTTGTCGCGTTTTCTACTTGAAATTGTTTCCAAACAACGGCTTGGTCAAGATATCCAGCAGCAGTAGGTCTCGAGATGTGAAAATATGGATATAAAGGAAAGGATAAATTGGAGGATGAAGCCGTGAAGATATGAAGCTCGTGGCCTCGATTGGCTAAGGCGAGATGGAGTGTCAAGGCGTGTCGTTCAAGTCCTCCAGCGTGATTTTCATCTGGCCATTTCTTGACAAACAGAGCAATTTTAAGGAGTCTTTGAGGTGGTTGTGATGAAAAGTCAAGATGGTTCCAAGCTTTTGGGAATCGAAGGAGATTAATTGATCCTTTTTCGTAGCTCACTGTTGTTTGGATATAGTAATAGCCATAACCAAAGAAACAAGACCAGTAGAGTAGAGGAATGGATGACAAGGCAAAGAGAAAAACAAGAATACAGCAACAAAATTGAAAACTGGAAAAGCCAGTTTGATCTTTTGCCATGATAGTTTAATACCAAGAACCTCAATTCCTTTTCTGAAGCAAGAAAGAAGTACCATGATTTTGGATAGTGAGATTCATTTCTTTATTATGTTGATTATTAGTATCTCTTTTCAGATCTAACACAGAAAAAAGTGCACATGATTTTGAGCTTGTTTAAATTTTAAATATACTCACACATATCTAGAAGTCTTCAATTTAAGTTGACAAAATTGATTGCTTGTATAATGTGCAAAGGTTTCAATCTATGTTAATAAATTATAAGGTCACAAATCTCGAGCAAAACAGTAAAAAAAAGAGTCTTCAGTATGAGGAATAAGCTAAAGCAACAGTCACAGCACAGAATAAAGTATTGTCTAATTCTTCTTGGTTTACCACTCGGTTTCTGGTACCCGCATTGGGACCCCAACTAATCCCGATTCTCGTTATGTAAGAAATAGGATGTCAACAATCTGAACACTGAAATAGAATTGTATTGACTAATAACAAATTTGGTTATATCACACGTCCACTTGTACAAGGGACAACCATGACATATGAGAAGTTGTCAAGCCTACAGAATCGTCTGATGATTTACAAGTGGCTACTATTGCTTGTTATAATAACAAAAGAGAAATCAAAACAAGTTACAATAAACATGTCGAAGTTGTTCCACCCTGATAATGATTTTTCGTCAGACGTACAACTTTATATACATATGCCTAGAGAAATTGATGATATAAACTGAAGAGGAATCCTAAAGGTTCTTTCTACTGCCAAAGACAGAAAGTGATTTTTGGTAATACACAGAACGACTTCGATGGTAATCAATCCAGATACATAATTGTCGAATGGCTTCCCTCTTTTCCTCCTTGAGAGCCAACATTCCATCATCTTTCTCCTTGATCATTTTCTCCAATTCTCTAATCTTATTGTCTGATTTCCAAACCTTCTCTCTATACACTAATATCTCAGCTTCCTTGTCGTCCAACTGTGCAAGTAAGCAATCTAGATCATCTTGTACATGTACTATTCCTTTGTTTTTCCTCATAACCCAATCTCTTACAAATTTCAGCTCACAAGAAACCTTGGACATTCGATTAAAGAAATGACCAGTGCACTCCTCAAATTTTAGAGCCACTGTATCTAGTGAAGCCAACGTATCGTTTGCTGTCAGTGTTATATCCTTAATGCCTCTAATACCAACTTGTAACCTTGCATTTTTCTCTTTTAGATCGTTATTTTCTTTCTCGTACGAGTCTCTTGTTTTCTGATACCACTCCTTGTTCTCAAGGTGCATTTGTTCTGCCACACGGATCCTCCTGCTCAAGATTCTCAAACCATCTTCAAACTTCTTGCGCAGTTCTTCGGTCATTTCTTCTATTTTCCTTTCAGCATTTTGCAAATTCGATTTGGAATCTTCTAACCTGACTTTCATTTGTCTATGTTCCTCGTTCAACTTCTTTATAATATCTTCATTTTCTCTTAGTGACTTCTCCTGATCTGTGATCTTCGTGGTCAATTCGATGTTTTTCTTTTCCATCTGAGTAAGGCTATGTGTAGACTCGTGTTTCTCTTTCTCAAGATGTGACTGCAATAGAACATTTTCAGTTTCCCCAGTTCGTAGCTGCTGCTGAAGAGTGTTAATTCGTGTTTCCATAGATGAATTCTGATTGGACATATCATTCGCATAGGCCTCATGTTTCTTTTGAAGAGTTGACAGCTCATGTTTCTTCTCAAATAGTATGGTTTCCAACTCTTTCATCTTATCGGTTAGCTCCTCTTTTTCTAACTGTGAATGATAAGTTTCTCGGTTGATATCCCGTATCTGCTTTTCCAAGTCACTCTTTTGGCTGCATAGTGAGTCTACCTCCAATTTCAAGTCTTTTACCTGTACTTGTAAAGCTTCATTCTCTTTTAATGTCTCTTTCTCAACCGAAGAGGCGCTTGTTAGTTTCTCTTTTAGATTTTCAATCTGGATATGACATTCAGATATTTCTTCATTTTTTTCTTTGAGTGACAACTCTACTTCTGATTTACGATGACTCATGGCTTCCAGCTCTTGCTGCAGAAACTTAATCTTTTCGGTTAAATCTTTAACTTCGACAGTTGCCTCGTGGTACTTCTTTTCCAGTGACAATTCCAACTCGCGCTTTTGATTGTTTAAAGACTTGAGCTGTTCATTCCTTTCAGAATGTAAAGAGTCCAACTCTTGCTGCAGAGACTTTGCCCGTGTCATTAGATCATCAATTCTCGACTTTGAGTTGGTCTGATTTTCCTGAAATCTTGTAAGAAGATTAGAAAATTGATCTTCTTTCTCTCGAAATGCTGCTTCCAGTTGTTTAATTTCATTTGACTTGCACGTAATCTGCTCTCTGAATTCTTTCTTCTGTACACATGAGGTTTCAAGCTCAAGCTTCATCATAGCAATTTGATCCTCTAATCTCTTTATCTCAGCCAACCTCTCGCTCTCGTGAACCTCGTATTTCTTGGTAAGAGACAAGATATCTTCTTCTTTTTCTGTTACTTTCTCCTTTAACCAGGCAGATTCATTCATCAACTTGTCGGTCATGCTATTTTCTATCTCTTTGCCTTGATTGCTCGAGTCCTTGAAAATATCTCGAGATTCTGGTTCTTGGCCAGAAGATATTGGTGAATCAGGTAATGAATCCAAGTCCAAATTTGCATTTTCATGATTTGCAGTGTTTGAAAAGTATGAGCTGCCTTCGCCAGCAAACTGCCACGGGGAATGATATGCTTCGGAATCTGAAACCGGAGAAGATGAAGATGCAGCTTCATCTCTGGCTTTGGAACAAAGGTTGTATTTTACTTCTCCTTTGAGATTCTCATACATAGCATAGAGGGACTGGTATTGTTTGTGGAGATCATCAACAAGATGGATAAGTTCTGATCTTCTCCTCAAGTTCCCATCTCTACTTCCTTTGTTCATACTCTTGCTCAGCTTCACAATCCTTTTTACCTTGTTTTCAATCTCTGCAATAAAGAAGAAACTCTTCGAGTTAGGACTCTGACAAGAACAACAATATACCCAGTGAAATCCTACGACGTGGGGTCTTAAGAGTGTATGCAGACCGTACTTCTACCTCGTAGAGGTAGAGAGGCTGTTTTTGAAAGACCTCTGCTCAAGTAAAGCAAATCAAAGTAGTAATAAGGCTAATACAACAGTGAAGAAAACATGGCAACTTATAGGAAAGAAGAACCGAGCATATAAGCAAGGAACAGTAACATCAACAAACAAGTGTGATCACCTAAACATAATAAACAACAGATGATAACATATAACAAAAGCAAGAAACTACGTGAATAAGGCTAATACTACGACAGACATTGTGCTCCAGACTACCACCAAACCTAATCCCAACGAAAAGCAAGTTAGGACTCTGAGCTTTCTATTAATCAATCTAATGAGGCAGGCAAAAAAACAGAAAATGCCCGTTATCTCACTTGATACTTCACAGAATGAACAGCTTATTGCCAAAACGTATGGCTACTCCGTGTTCTACAAAATTCTTCATTAGGGATTGAGCTGGAAGATGTGCTTCAAATGGCACTCAATTTGCCTCTAATAAGCTAAACCACAACCCTCATAACATTGTAAATACTGAAGCTGTTTTCAAGTGGAATAGTTACCTATTTTTATGCCTTTCAATTGTTCTTCTTTTTCAGGATCCATATGACTCTGAAAAGCCTTAATGGAACCCTTCCAACGTTGTTTCGCCATCTCTGCTTCCATTATTTCAAAGGGAAGTACCGCTTAAGATTGACCGACTACTTGCATTAAAATGGCTGATCCATCTGAGACAAAGGAGACCCAGGATCTGCAATAGCCCATGAGCAAAGCCATTTAGATATGTACATTCAGAAACAGGTTCTTAGCATCTAATAAAACTCTGTTCATGCAATGCTTGATTTGGCTTAAAATGATCTTTGTTCTGAAATAATTATTAACATATAACATCAACGACAGAGACAGATCCAAAATTTAAATTTGAAGTTCAATTTGTATTCTTAACACTGAATCACTTGTGGTTCAAAAATTAGAATTGTTGAAATTTAAGTAAATTTTCACATATATTTGTTGTGCTCCGCATGAAAAGTATTGGATTCAGTTGAACACATTGACACTACACCGTCCCCTTCTGATCACTTTTCACCAGAATAAGCATAAAAATACAAACTAAGCTGAACAATTTCTAGAGTTTATCAAAATAATCTTGAACATGCTAATAGGAAGACAAAAATTCAATTCCAGCAGCTATTAACATAGAAGGTTGTCTACAATCGCACCCCTTGGGGTGCGGCCCTGAACCCTACTTGAACGCGGGATGCTTTGTGCACCAGACTGCCCTTTAATAACATCGAAGGTAATTTTTGAACAAGGATTTCATTTCAAGTCTATAAATAATTTGTTTGATATATTTGCACGGTCCAAACTAGTGATATACATGGAAGAAGCATCCACAAAATCCTCTTTCCTTTTTTTTTTTGGAATGATTTTCTGATTATGAAGAAAAACTGATCAATCAATCATTCATGAACATTCAAATTTAATGCAACAGCAACAATATACAACATACATAGTGTAATTCCACAAGTGGGGTGCGTCTGAGGAGGGTGCATGGTGTGTACGCAACCTTAACCCTACCTTGAGAAGGTAGAGAGACTGTTTCGGATACGTAGCAGATCTAATGTAATTAGCATCCGAACTCAATGATGAACAAACATAATCTCTTGTTAATCATTAGGATTATCCAAAATTTATCTTTACATAATCTCTTGTTAATCATTAGGATTATCCAAAATTTATCTTTCTTTTTCCATTACAACATAGAAAATGCAGAAAAAAAAGAGAGAAAAAAACTGCAAATTCTTACCTGAAAAACTCTGAGAAATTTGCATTTGTTTTCTTAACGTCTGTAGTATCTTGAAGCTAAGGGGAAATTTCAGTTATTTTTTCTACCATGATATTCTATGGCTATTAGTCATCAATCATCATCATGACCCTTTTATAATTTCAATATTACTCATCATGTTGACCCAATTTTGTTATCTCATGTACCAACCCGATTGGGTGTCAGAGGATCCATAGTACCTGCAGTCTCCCGGCAAACTAGAAACAATAAAGATAAAAAGAAAAAACTAATATTTGAATTCATAGAATTCACTCTGTGTCTTTAAGAAATTTAATCCTCCTCATTGTACTCGAGATTATGAATTATTTTCTCTCAAGATAAAACGGATAAACTATTACAGAAATAGCGGTACCTCAAACTTTTGTAATTTCGGCGAACTCAAACTTCAGTAACGAAATCACACACAGACTCGATCAATTTGTTTGTAAGAAATGTATGCAAGAGATGGAAAAATTCGATGTTGAAAAATGAGAGAAAATCTCACTATTTATATCCATCTACAGGTGCGAAAATGTCTGTTCAGAAAGACGTGGCTTTTCAGAACAAACATGGTGTCTTTTAGGAAGAGAAATGTCTGTTCGGAAAGAGCATTTCCTTTTCGAGCGAATTTCAAATGCGCGAATTAATTTAGTTAATTCAGTTGCGCAAATTCAATTAATTCAAATTAATCCGCAAATTAATTAATTAATTAATCAATAACTCTGAATTAATACTGAATTAATATTTAGAAAAAAAATCAATTAATGGATTAATAAATAAATTTTATTTAAAAAATTATTAATCACATCATTCGTCAAAGCCGAGCGAGTGATGACTGCGGTATGAGGGATACCCTCTAATATAAGGACAAGATTTTTTCTTTCTTCTATCAATGAGGAATAAATGACTTTTCATTTTCTCTTCACTTAGTTTCCCACATTTCCCAATTCTCATTTTTTTCATTTTCCAATTCACGCCTTACTTAAACCCAATATTTTCATTATTTGTAATATCTAAATTAAATTTAATTTTATTTGTTTATTTTGAAAATTTTCAAACCTAAAATAAATGGATTTCACAGTAACATATTAAACATTATTTTATCGATTAAATTCAACAGGCAAAATTGACACCAAATAAATTTAACAGACCATAAAATGTTAACATCTTATAAATAATTTTTTACCACAAATATGTTTTATCACTTTATGCGACATTGACGAACTCTCTCAGTCCGATGATTTTTATTTATAATAACTTAGTTTAATTTAAGCTTTCCTACTCAAGATTTCTCTTTGGGAAGGACTACTTATATTTAAATTATTATGTACACATCCGTAACAATATTGATTAAATAAATATAAGTCATTTATTTTTTAAACACTTGCTCAGAAAACCATTTTATATACACATCCACTCACCAAATCGTATTCGTTAATATATCTGATATAATTGATTTGCATCAATGAATTGAATATAATAGTCTTTGATACAATTGCATTCATTGATACAAATCAATTGTATCAATTGTATTCATGATATAATTATCGGTTAAATATACAATTATCGATCAGATATACAAATCAATTGTATCTCTCTGTCCTCTCTATAATTGTCTTTGGTGCAATTGTATTCATTGATACAAGTCAGTTGTATTCATGATACAATTATCAGTCAAATATCCAATTATCCATCAGATATATACAAATCAATTGTATATATCTCTCCTCTCTCCTAGATCTCGCTCGCCTCTCTCCTCTTTCTCCCAAATCTCACTCGCCTCTCTTCTCCTTCCAGTAACTAGTTTTTGACACAGATCAATTGTATTCGTAATACAATTATGCTCAAATATACAAATTAATTATATCTCTCCTCTCTATTCCAAATCTCGCTCGCCTCTCTCCTCCCTCTCTCAATCTCGCTCACCTCTCTCCTCCCTCTCCCAATCTCCCTCACCTCTCTCCTTCTTATAACATGTAGCTATGAATCCTAATTAAGTAAACTATAGCTAAAGAGGCTGATTATATTTCTAGTCTTAACTATTTTTGAAATTTCCTCATTTTTAAACCTTCTAGACCGGACTCAAATGGAAAAAACTCAATTCCTCTTCTACTCAGTCATAAAATGGTTTTGGATCGGATCTGAATAAAAGAGGGATTGAATGTTTTTTGATTGGTTTGGATCTGGAGGAGTAAAAAAAATGGGTGAAGTAATATTATAAAGTCACATGACATTTTTGGAATTAAAGAATCAATTTAAGGAGTTTTTTAATTCAGTTGGTTAACAATAACAGAAAATATGCACTATTTGTTATACGATGAGGTATATATACATCATTTGTTAGACAACAAAGGTATATATACACCAATTTTTTTAATGAGAGATGTATCCGCTCTTAATCACAAAATGGAAGATGCAAAGCATTAAAAATAGGCATAATACATAAATATACCCTTTAACTTGATTTCAACTTGCAACTATGCTTTTAAATTTTAAGTGTGCACAAGTAAACACTTTTAAACTTGTATAAAATCGAAGAAATAGACACACACATCCTACGTGGCATAATACATGTATGACGCCACATAGGACATAAAATCAACATGTAGAACGCCACATAGAATAAATGTGGCTATATGTTCAATTTTGTATAAGTTAAAATGTCTACTTGTACATTGACAAAGTTCAAAAAAATTAATTATCAGCTAACCCAAATTAAGATATTAGGTTTTTAAAAATAATGTGATAAATTGTAATTCACAAAAGAGAGGATATGCATTAGACGTGCAAATCACAAGTAACTCCTCAAAATTAGCATAACTTTATATTATTTAAAAGAGTTAATGCCTAAATAAATCTAAACTATTCATGTTCAGTTTAATAACAAAAATACGAAGTGGTTTGTTACTTGCACGAACCTTAACATTTCCTATCTAAAGAACCCCAGGCGACACTCTCTTTATATTGTGTAATTGGAGCACAAATAAAAAAATTTGAAAATTCGAAAAACTAGAAAAAAGTCCAAATTTTATATAATTTGATTTAATTTATAGATTTAAAAATTCAACACAAATAATTTAGTTTGATATTTGAAAAACTCAATTCATCCCAATTCATGTACACCACTCATTTTAAATTCAGCCCAACTTACGCCTTACCCCCAATTGCCAAGGAAAACCATTTCATCTATTGGTTGAAACTGAAAAAAATAATTCTGGTCCGCACTGGATTCTAGAAGTAGATTCTGTTCAATTGCTTCAATTCACTTCGTTTATTGTTCAAATCATCAGTTTTTCTTCCATAAGGGCGATTTAATAGAATGGGTGGCCTAAAGCCAAAATTTAGAAAAGAAAATTATGATTATTTAACTTATATATATTCTCATAAATTTTTAAAAAATATTGTAATTGATTATAATTTAATAATTAATTTTTCTTTAGCATAACATTTCTTGTAATATTTTGTAAGAAAAAATAGTCATATAAAAAATGTTGTAAGTTACATGACAACATAAATGTTTAAATCTCTTTTATTGATTATAGTCTTGAAAACTTTTTCGATAGAATCAATTGTTATATAAACTATCAAAATTATTTTAAAAGTGTTTAAAAATAAAATTAAGACTTCACTTTATTGAATATGCTAATTCGAGTATATAATTATTTTCTACGTATATAATATTTTATAATACTTTTAATTACAAAAATCAATATTATAGTGATTGTTGCATTTATAAGACATTCAAAATTAAGACAATATTTTTTAAAAATTAATTATTTGATAGTCTAATTAGTTTAACCTTGAAATGTTTAATAAAACATCTCAAAGAATTGAAGACAATCGTGCAAAGTCAATATTAAAATATGGTTGATTCAAATTAAAATACTCTAGATTAGACAAATTTAAAAATAAAAAGTAATTGTATATTTAATTTTGCTAGGAAGAAGATGGAGAAGAAAGGGGGTTGGGTAGCGTGGGGCGAGTAAAATGTGTTGTCATTTCATTTATTTTTTTAATAACAAAATAAATAAAAAATTTAGTTGAAATAATTTTCATTTTTTTAACAAAAAATTCTCTTTTTTTAAAAATTGTGGGGTCTGTGTCATCTTTTAATTAGTCATTTTGCCACGTCATAGCAAGTGTATCACACACACTTTACTTATTTTGCTGATTATCGAAAAATATCTAATAGAAGTTTTGAATAGTTAAAAGTATTCAATAGGTAATAGTCTTAATTGAGGTGTCTAAGTGAAATATGTGAACAACTTTAAGGGTCGTCGATGACTTAATGATTAACTAATATGGGACGGAGGGAGTAAGAGATTATCAACAAACTATTAAGAAAATTTTAATTAATACTCACCCCGTTCCTTTTTAGTTTCATGATTAGGTCTAACTCAATCTTTTAGAAAAATTAATACAGAGTGTTGTTTGATCATTATATTCTTTATTAATTCTTTAATCTTTATCTATATATGTGCCTCTTAATTCTAAAATAATTAATGTTCAAAATAAAATTGGAAAAAGAATAATTAAATATATCTTGATTGTTTAAATTGATAACTATTTCCTCCGTCCAACAATATTTGTCCACTATTGACTTTGCATGTATAATTTTTAAGAAATTATAAATAGAAGGATAATTTTACCATATTACCATTTAAATATAATAAATACAATGTATTAAAAAATATAATAAAAAATGACTACTAATTAATTAATGATAATGGTAAATTAAAACAAATATTGAGCTGAAAGGGATCTTTGAGAGTTGAATGAAGGATAGGGGATTTCTATTTCTTTTTTCTTTTTTTTTGTTATAAACATTTAATTAGGGATTAATTATGAAGAGATGAGGTTGAATTAGAATATTTAAAAGTTTAGGGTAAAAATTAAAAGATCAAAAACTTTTAATAAAACCCTAAATTCTATTTATTTTCTCCATTTTTTAAAATCTTCTGTTCTCCTTTTCCCTCCTCTCTTCTCTTCTCTTTCTTTTCTCCATTTTTTTAAACGCTCTTGTTACTTTTCCCTTTCATATTCTTCTTCCTTAACTTCTTTGCCTTTTTTCTTCTCCGTTTTTTCCTTTCTTTTCAAACATTTTGTGTTTTCATCATCTTCTTCTTCGGATGTTGTCATCCTCATTTTTTTCTTCATTCCGATTTGATTGTGAAAATTATAAAAAAAAATTGATGAAAAGAGAAGAGAGGATATGTTGTTTATATAAACATGAGTTGTTCAAGCAACCAAAAGATGTTGTTTAAACAACCCTAAGTTGTTTAATTCAAACAACAGAAGTTGTTTAAACAACCAAAAGTTGTTTAGTTCAAACAACCAGAAGATATTTAAACAATCCTAAGTTGTTTAGGTATTTTTTATGATTCTTTAGTTAAAACAATGAAAATATTTTAAATATCAGCTAGTTGTTTGGAGAAATATAAAAATATTTGCTAATTGTTTTGGAGATCGAGATATGAAAATATTTGTTAGTTGTTTAGACAAATGTTTAAATATCTACTAGTTGTTTAGAGATGATGGTGACGTGGAGGAGGAAAGGTTGGGGGAGGATGAGGCTGAGGGGTGGATGAGGGTCCGGGAAAAAAGAAAGGGGGTCTTTTGTTAATTAAAAATATTTGTGACATTTTAAAATATGTGTCGTTATTATTAATTAAAAAAAAATCTCTTTTATTTTCAAAACTTGTGTCATATTTTTTTTATTTAATCTCTTAAAGCTCTCTTCTAATTCAATTCAAGAAAGTAATAGCGATAAATACATAAAAAGAACTAGGGTTGGTTCTTCGTTTAATCTTTCCTCTTGCTGGAATTTGTTTCTTTTTTAGGGTTGAGCTGCAGTTGCTGTTCCAATGGCTTCCAGAGATGCAGACCCAAGTCTCGGTTATCTCACTCGTAAGGAAACGGAGGTAAAGCTTCCTAGACCTACGCGTGTGAAGAACAAAACCCCAGCGCCAATCCAAATCACCGCCGAGCAAATCCTCCGGGAAGCTAGGGAACGTCAGGAGGCTGAAATCAGACCACCCAAGCAGAAAATCACTGACCCAACAGAGCTTGCTGATTACCGTCTTCGTAAGCGAAAGGAATTCGAGGCGTTAATTAGCCGTGTACGGTGGAACAAGAGTGTGTGGGTGAAATATGCTAAATGGGAAGAATCACAAAAGGATTTCAAGCGTGCTCGTTCTATATGGGAACGTGCACTTGAAGTGGATTATCGTGACCATACCATGTGGTTGAAGTATGCTGATGTGGAGATGAAGAATAAGTTTGTTAATCATGCACGTAATGTATGGGATCGAGCCGTCACTCTTTTGCCTAGGGTTGATCAGTTGTGGTATAAGTATATTCATATGGAAGAGATGTTAGGCAATGTGGCTGGTGCAAGGCAGATTTTTGAGAGGTGGATGGGTTGGATGCCGGATCAGCAAGGGTGGTTGTCTTATATTAAGTTTGAGTTAAGGTATAATGAAATAGAGAGGGCAAGAGCCATTTTCGAGAGATTCGTGCAGTGTCATCCGAAAGTTAGTGCTTGGATTAGGTTTGCGAAATTTGAGATGAAGAATGGGGAGATAGGGAGGGCAAGGAATTGTTATGAGAGGGCTGTGGATAAGTTGGCAGATGATGAGGAAGCCGAACAGCTGTTTGTGGCGTTTGCAGAGTTTGAGGAGAAGTGTAAGGAGACAGAGAGGGCAAGGTGCATATATAAGTTTGCACTTGATCACATACCGAAAGGGCGAGCTGAGGATTTGTATAGGAAGTTTGTGGCATTTGAAAAGCAGTATGGTGATAGAGAAGGTATTGAGGATGCTATAGTTGGAAAAAGGAGGTTTCAGTATGAGGATGAAGTAAGGAAGAATCCACGTAACTATGATACGTGGTTTGATTATATTCGGTTGGAAGAGAGCGTTGGAAATAAAGAGAGGATTAGAGAGGTTTATGAGAGAGCCATTGCTAATGTTCCTCCTGCTGAAGAGAAGCGATATTGGCAGCGATACATTTACTTATGGTAAATTTGACAACCTTCACTTACTTCAAATGATGTTTAATTCTATTTTGGACACCTTACCATGCAATTATGTTTATTGGCCGACTTTACTCTTTTTAGGATCAATTATGCATTATATGAAGAGCTTGATGCAGATGACATGGAAAGGACCAGAGATGTCTACAGGTAAGATATCGTTGTCTCGAATGAAATATCACTATGTAGTTCATTTGGCTGATGAACCATATTATTTATTATGCTCTATGTTTTTGATACTGGTAATGGCAAACATAATCTAGCTCTACCAACAGTGGTTTCCCTTGTATCTAGTATTTATTTGGCTCTGTCTCAAGGCCAAATAAATTTTCTTGCTGCAGCCCAATCTTCTTGAGCACTCATCATGATAATACTCCCAACTTTTAGATTGTTAAGGGTTTTTTCCCTTTCAGTTGTTTAGTTGCTAGTTTCAATTTTTAGCCTTACTTCCATCAGGGTTTGAGTAGAATTGGTGTTCCTTGGTGTGGGTTTTATCTAGTTGCAGCGGATAAGTACTGAGTTGGTCTTTGTTAGGGTTACCTTTTGTGACTTTGATTAATAGTGGTGAACAACTAGTTTTATGATTGGAATTTGGAAGTCAACTTTTCCTAATTCTTTGTGTGTTTGGTTCGACTGAAAACTTCTCTGTGATGATATCATTCTCCACTGTTTGATTATTTTCCACCTAAGGGGGGCTGGAATCATTTTTCTTTATAAATGTCCCCACTCATGCTTACTTACCTCTTGCTTCAACCTAACATATAAGCATTATTTTCAATCTTTAATATCCAAAATTATCATTAAAACATCATCCTCATATCCTACCCTCCACCTTGTATGTTATATTTCACCTACTTTATATCCAACTAAACACTGGAGGATGATCCATAAGATAATTTTCAAGGTGAAGCTGTGTTTCTGAAACTCTTCCCTAAAAGTCAAATGCGCCCAAATCATAGGAATTTGTTGATATTTGTTTTTAATTAGTTTGAAGGTTGTTACTAGCAGTGTAGTCTGGATGGAGTTCTTGAATTCAACTTAATGAGGCCACCAGTAGCTTCAGTTACCAACAAAAGTACGAGTTGGAAGGAATCGACTTACTCTCGAGACATCTTGTATTCTCAAACCCATACTAGTACTTGTTATTTGATCTCAAATCTATTTCTTAGGGTGATTATACTAGGATTAAACCCTTATCTGTGAATAATAACCCTTAAATTTAAGTTGTTTATTTTTTAATTTTACAACAAGAACAACACCAACATATCCAGTGAAATCCCACTTAGTGGGGTCTAGGAAGAGTAGAGTATACATGGACCTTACCACTACCTCGTGGAGGTAGAGAGACTGTTTCAGAAAGACCTTGGCTCAAGTGCATCAAACCGAAGTAAAGGAAGAAGAAAACCTATGCCAGTTTCTACTGGGACAGTTTGTAGTGTGTTGCTAGTTACCAACACCTCGAATATCCTTATAACCTCTATCGATGACCTCATTCATGGTTCTCTTCTGTTCCCACTTTATAATCCATCATTCTTCTCTTTAATAGCCCTATCTCCTCTTTATCAACCTATGCCAATGTAGTGGTCTCCCATTAACGTTATGTCTGGTCCAAGGGATGAGACCTGACCTGAAAGGGAATATTTGAATTACACATTACTTGCCTTACTATTTCCCTCTTTTACTTCCTAATGGAACTAGGAAAATAACCCATACCTCCTATTCTTTTCTGCCTCTCCTCCTTCACACATATTTTTCTCAAATATTTTTAGAAGTAGGATTATATATTTTAGCACTCCTCCACTTTAATCTTTTATCCTTTCAAACTGAACCTACAGAGTAGGGTATGAATTGCCCTCCTGAGGGCCTCTTATTGATACCTAGATTTGATTTAAATCGATACTTTACAGAAAATAACATTTGGTTAGCTATTGTTGTATTTGCGTTACTTTTCTTTTTAAAATTCCATCTCACTACCCCGAAAAAACCCAGACAGATTTGTGCAGAAATGTAGTAAAGGTTGTGGGGATAGTATTAGGTGAATTGTTTCTGAGATTGATGAATAGTATTTGGTGATTTTTTGCTGAGAGATGAATTGTAAGCAGAGTGCCTTTCCTATCTTCCATTATGTGATTTAACAACTTTGACTGATGCAAGCTTTAGTTTCTGGAATCTATTTTGGACGTAAATAGGTGTGTATGGATTCCACAATCATTATTAAATACGAAGCTGATAGATACAGTCCATGAGGGCAATGCTGGAGCATAAAGTCATCTATGGTATTCATTACTAGTTATCTCTGCTTATAAACTGAGACGTTGAGGTGATAACTATTATTTCTGTACTTGCTTGCTCCTTTGTCATGCAAAGATTATCACCATATCAGTTTGTAGGAACTAACTTTCGATGAAAGGTTAGAAATACACGATCGATTTAAACTTTCAGTTGTTTTTGAGTGAACTCATCGAGACTAAGATTGTTTTGGTGGGTAATGTTGTATGATCTAGTATTCATTATGTTAGTAGCACTTTAATCCACAACATGAATATTCTCTGGAAAGATGTACAAACTTGGAGCAACTGTAGAGGGGCCAACCATTGCTTTAGTAGACACATGTTTTTAGCCCTTTCAAGTTGTAGTTATAAAACTGAATAAGCTTGTAAATTTGCTAAACCAGACGGATATTGGGGGTCTGAGGAGAGGTAGAGGTAGGCCGAAGATGCATTGGGGAGATGTGATTAGACAGGACGTGACACTCATGCAACTTACCAAGGACATGACCGTAGATAGGAGAGTATGGAGGTAGGGATTAGAGTAGGAGGTTAGTGGACAATCACTTTTCTTACCACTACTATTATTACTATTCTTCTATTATCTTCCCATGATTTTTATTACCTCTTGTAGTCTCCTTTGCTTCGGTATCATATTATTTATTGTTGTAATGGTCTTTTCTCTAGTATTTTTAACATGGGTTCTTCACTAGTGTATTTCTTTTTTCAAACCTGCTTTGAATTGTTTTACTTGAGCTGAGGGTCTTTCGAAACAACCTCCCTGTCTTCACAAGATAGGGTTAAGTTCTGCGTACACACCACCACTTATTAGATTACACTGTGTATGTCAGTGTTTTGAGAAGCGAGAAGCGGAAAAAAGCGACGGGGGCTCGCTTCACAGAAGCGTGAAGCGAAGCGCATGCTTTTTTCAGAAAAAGCGCTATTTAGTATAAAAATATAAAATATAAAATATAAAATATGCATAGATAAATAATCAAAAATTGGCCATGAAAGTGGTCTATGGGCTCCACTTTTTGATAAATTTCCTATGCAGTTAATTAAACATCCAATAACCATTCTCCACTTCATATCACCAGCCCACTAGCCTAATAAAACAGCTGCAGCAGTATTAAAAAAAATAAAGCAGCTGCAGTGGGTAATAAAGCAACCCTTGTTTTGTGTAATAAAGCAACCCTTGTTTTGTGTAATAAAATCACTATAAAAAATTCAACCAAATTTGTCAGCTCAACAAATTAATTAATATTATATGATAAAATGATTTATGAGAAAAAGAAAATCATGATACAGATAGAAAAAAACAGAGCATAGCTTAACAAAACAGAGGTCACTGAGAACCCAAATCAAAAAAAAAAAAGGGCCAAAACATACCAGCAGCTGCGCAGAACTGCACTGCTGGCTGGATAGAAACAGAAAAAGAAGATGAGAAGAAGTGATGAAGAGAAAAAGAGAAGAACATCACAGCGGCAGAAGCTGAATAGAAATAAAAATAGAAAGAGAAAGAGAAGAAGAGAAGAAGAGAAGAAGAGAAGAAGAAAAACTAACCTGGTTGTGGTTGAAGTTTGAATTGACGAAGTCTCGAAGAAGTCACAGCAGCGAATAATTAATTGTAAGTTTGCAGATTTGTTCTTTTAAAATAAACCCTAGTGCCGCTTTTAACAAATAAGCGCGCTTTTTTCTCGCTTCAACATGAAGCGCGCTTCTCGCTTCTTCCATGAAGCGCACACTTTTCTGTTTTCGCTTCGCTTCACGGTATTGAAGCGCTAGTGCCTCGCCTCGCTTCGCTTCACGCTTAAAGCGAGCGCTTTAGCGCTTTTTCACAACACTGGTGTATGTTGTTGTCAGAACTCCACCTTATAAACATAACTTATCACTATTGATTCTGGTCCATTTATCTGTCGTAGTACACATTGTATTTTTGTGATCAATTTGCAAGCAATTACATTTTTCATTTGCTTGGTTCTTTGAATCAGTTAATTTCTGGAGTACTTACTAAATGGTCACTACTTGTATTAAATGAGCAAAACCATCAAAGGAAGCTGCAAGAATCTGTGAGGAATAGTACAGTTGAGCTTGTGAGACATCTTTTGATGTTGTATACTGTGCACAGGGTAGATCTATTCTGGTTGATATGAAACCAACTTTTCTTTTATAGGCGTTACTACGAGACCAACTTGCATTGCAGTAAATATTTGGAGCAAAGCATTTGATTCGTAAGATTTTTTTCTTGCATTAAGCCACCAGAATTCTTTTCATGTTTCATTCCCAAAAGTTGTTCTTCTCATGTCTATATATCTAATTTCTTTCCCTGTCTTCTGGTTGACTTTATTGTCATGTGACCTATGTGACATGAATTAAGGTCATCCAGACACTTTAAATGTTACATATTCCTTTTGGATTTTATCAGAGAGTGCTTCAAGCTGATTCCTTGTAAGATGTCCTTGTTGTTTCAGTAATTTTGATTAATTCTGATTGTCCTGGATGGAGGGCTAAATGTTGTGATATGGTGGTACTAGGTTACTGGTGATGACAAATGTAATCTAGCTTTACAAACTGTTCACTCTCCTTTTGTCTAGATTGTTTCTTCCTTGATTACGAGGCTAAATGATTCTATGGCTTGTTTGAAAATAAATATTCGTCAATTAATTGCATGCTTTAAGTCAACTATGATATGGTTGTTGAGTTGTAGTCGAACTGTTAAGTTCAGAACTCCAACTTATAAGTAGAGATGGGGTTTCTTAAGGGGGTTGGAAAACTAGAGATATTGTTTTGCCTTTTGGCTGCAGTTTGTGGAGAAATATCATGAAGGGATGGGATAATTTTACGGAATATATCTCATTCAAGGTCGGAGACGAAAGGAGGGTATTTTTGGG
Source organism: Solanum dulcamara (assembly GCF_947179165.1). Taxonomy (NCBI): domain Eukaryota; kingdom Viridiplantae; phylum Streptophyta; class Magnoliopsida; order Solanales; family Solanaceae; genus Solanum; species Solanum dulcamara. Next base: position 79,155,551 of record NC_077237.1, read on the forward strand.
GGCATAGCTGATGGGGGAATATTTTAGCGAGAGATGAATTTCAGAGTTTGTACCGAATATCTTGGCAAAGAGAATTGACAATTCAACAAATTAGGGGGATCACAAGGTGAAGAGACAATTTGGGACTTGAGATTTAGAAGGGATTTTCAAGATTGGGAAGTGGGTGAATTTCAAAGATTGCTAGCTTTACTTCATACGCAAGTCAATCCGGTGTATAGCCCTGATGATTCATGGTGGGGCCTGGGAAATAATAATGTGTTTTTCTGTGAAGTCTTTTTATAAGAAACTTTTGATTAGGGTGGGGTCTGATTTCCCATGTAATGCAATATGGGTTCCAAGTGTGCTGAGAAAGGTGCTTTTTCACATTGAGAGAAATAGGAGAGCTTTTGAAGGAGTAGAGTTGAGCTTCTCTGAGTTGAGGAGTCGCCTCCGATCCCTCATTTTCTTTTTGTGTAAACAGAAAGTTCCCAGTTGTATAGATGACTGGGTGGAGTTGGTAGAGAATCATGTCTTGTAGATTCTTTACTTTTTGGTATGCCCTTGTATACGGCCAGTTTGGCCCTGTTTACTTGATTAAAAAAACAACAACTTATCAATATCAGATCTGTTCTATTTAGTTGTTTTCTTCCTTGTTTTTTCACAATCTACAGGCAAACAATTACATTTGCCAGTTGACTGATTCCTTGAATTGAATAATGTTTGGGGTGCTTGTATTCAACAACCAAACTATCGAAGAAATCTGGAATGGATAGTGCAATTTAGAGTTTGAGACCCCCCCCCCCAAAAAAAAAAAAAAAAAGAAAAGGAAAACCCCAACCATCAAAGGAAAAAGAGCATATGTGACATCATTTACACAAGACCATAGGAGTGAGGGTTTACCGTGTGTGCACCCAAAGGGTAGTGGCTGTGGGTTTCCTTGTCATAAAAAAAAAAAGAAGACCATATACTTGTATCTGTGTAGCAAACATTGTTGGCAAAACATTTAATTACGAGGATACCTGTCTTACATTTTGCCACCTGAATTTCTCTCTTTGGTATACATCTGAAATCTTTTTCATCTTGTGTTGTTACTAGCCCTCTGCTTACACAATTAAGGCCATTCAGTTATTTCGTATGTTAAAAGGTTCCTTTTTATTATCAGGGAGTGTCTTAAGCTGATTCCGCATCAGAAGTTCTCATTTGCAAAGATTTGGTTGTTGGCTGCCCAGTTTGAGATTCGGCAGTTAAGACTCAAGGAGGCGCGGCTTCTACTCGGAGAAGCGATTGGAAGGGCTCCTAAAGACAAGGTAGACCCTAGACATCTTTATGTGGGTTGATTCCTCTTCTGATATTTCTGAGGGGTATCCCTTTGCATGTTGAAACCTTACCTATACATGTCTTTTCTACTATAATACAGATATTTAAGAAGTACATTGAGATAGAGCTACATTTTGGTAACATAGATCGTTGCAGAAAGCTTTATGAGAAGTACTTGGAATGGTCACCAGAAAATTGCTATGCTTGGAGCAAATTCGCCGAATTAGAGAGGTCCTTGTATGAAACAGATAGAGCCAGGGCTATTTTTGAGCTTGCAATCGACCAACCTGCACTGGATATGCCAGAGCTATTATGGAAGGTATATTTATGTTGTTCTACTGGCTGAGATGCTTGTGTTTTGTTAAAAAATTATTTTAGAATGTAATTGTCTTCTACCAACTCATGTTCTTGCTTAGTGCTGCTGCTGGGACTCCAGGCAGTTCTGTGCTTGCATTTTTCTGTAGCTCATTGTATTAAGATGACTGCTTTCAGCATAGTTAAGTAACTTGGCTTTGATATGAACCCAGAAAGGAACCGGCTCAATAGTCACTTGTTAACTGGAGGTTAGTAGATCACACCAGCAATGTTCAAAATCATTATAAGAAAAGATTTAGCACCATTTGAACAGTGTTGTATGTACGTCAAGCCCATTTAGATCCCTAATGTTACTAATAAGCCGGTCAAGGATGCGCACCATTCCTAATTACAGGAGAAATTTTACCATGGACATCCAATTGACTGAATTAACTATCCTGTATGTTTTTTTAAATGAAGAACTGACTATCTAGTATGTCGTCTTGACTTGCAGAGAAATTTCTCTCAATTCCCACTGTCCATATTCATGGCTATCATTTTGAAAATACCAAACTCCATGGTCTTTTTAAGTGTCATCAATACCTGCAATATATATGATTTGAAGATTTCCAGGAAGTTGGTAATAGAAGAATAGTTGTGAAGGACCTCAGGGCCTAGTTCAAGTGACAAAGGTTTAAGGGACTTGTGGCTTAGGTCAAAGATTTGAGCCATGCGCCATGAGAACTAAGCTTGGTATTGAAGTGGAGAAGGTAGAAGTGCAGACCCATTATCCCGAGTTTCAAAGGTTGCTGCGTGTCCCAAGGATATGCCCCTGACAGTTTTTTTGGTCATAAAAAAAAAGTAAAAGAGTACTTGTGAAGGAGTGTCTGCACTAGGGAAAACAACTAGTCTGAGCATAGGTTTACCCTTTTCTTAGGAAAAATGGGACAAGAACTGCACAAGGCATGAAAAGAAAACAAAGCATTTGGTTTAATCATCTTTTCTTCTTTTGTCATCAAAACAAAAAGAAAACAAAGCATTTGGGAAAATGCTCATCATGTTCTCTCATGTTATGCATTTTGGAGACTAACAGACTGTCACCTCTATACTGTAAGCAAGGAATTCAGCCTACAAAATTTGACGACTTGGGTCCAGTGCTGTGGATTCATTATTTTTCCTGCCCTCCTGATGTTCCTTGTTGCTTAATGATTGAATTCTCAGACCTCCTTTCTGGATATTCCTCGAAACCATTATTGCACCTTTAGTTTGCTACTTCCTTATTAAGAACTAGTATTCTCACCCAGATTTGTTGGTGTGGTCATGGCCTGTCTAGGTCAGTAATTAACATTGCTTTCAAGTCTAGAAGACAACTTAATGGGAAAAACTTATCTGCATAGTGGTGAAGCTTCCAGAAGCATTCATCTTCAGGGAACTAATCTTGTACTTGTAGAATGCCATCGAGTCTCTCCTGTTATTTTTGAAAGCCTTTTCTCGTTTTAACTTTTCTGCTGTTGATTAAGGGTAATTTGAAACAAAATCATGGTATTTGTGCAATTTAGTTTTGGTATATGCAATTCATACATTCTAACGAGCTACTGTTATGCATTTGTGATAGGCTTACATCGACTTCGAGATCTCTGAGGGTGAGTTTGAAAGAACTAGAGCACTATATGAAAGACTTCTTAACCGCACGAAACACTTGAAGGTGTGGATAAGTTATGCGAAGTTTGAGGCCTCAGCTATGGATTCAGAGGCTGAGGAAGATATTGAACAGAAAAAGAACTGCCTGCAACATGCCAGAGGTGAGAAAGTTTCTCCATTAATTTTGAATTTGTGTTGATAATAACTTTTCTCCTTTTTTGATTTAGATGTTTTCGAGAGGGCTGTTTCTTACTTCAGAAATTCGGCACCTGAACTGAAAGAAGAAAGAGCAATGCTTCTGGAAGAATGGCTAAATATGGAAAGTGGTTTTGGTGAGCTTGGGGATATCAATTTAGTCCGAGCCAAACTACCAAAGAAACTCAAGAAGAGAAGGCAAATAGACATGGAGGATGGTCCAGCAGCGTAAGTTCTTTTACTATATATTTGCATATTTCTAATGTTTTTTTTATCTTTTTTGCACTTATATGGCTGTGCTTAGTTTATTTTTAGTCTGCATTGTAACTTGATTAGGTGTTTCGCCACTCCCAATTTGTTTGTTCATATGAAGTCATGAATTAGCTAATTGCTACAAGGAATAACTTTGTTTTTTATTCTAAGGTGTTGACTTTTTACTTGGATGTTTGCTGACCCCTTCTGGTTTCAAATTTTGCAGTTATGAGGAGTACATAGACTATCTTTTCCCTGAAGAAACACAGACCACTAATCTCAAGATTTTGGAAGCTGCTTATAAATGGAAGAAGCAGCGGGTTGCATCCGAGGAGGATTAGCCAGATTATGTCAGCTTCCATTTGATTTTGTGCTCTTTTAGTTTTTCCCTTTTTGTCTTGTATTAAATGTTGAAAGAAAAATTGAGAAGAGTTTGTAATTGAACATTATATCTCTTATCTCAACAAATCTAATCTGGCATTGTTGTGCACTCAAAAGGTGTGGCACAGGAGGCCTAGTCGAATGTTTTGTGTCGTGCCACGTAGTATTCCTATTTTCTTTGACGTTAAGTTCTCATGGCAATGATGTATAGTAATTGTAAATGATATAAACGTACTTCAACCAATTTGAACATAGTTTATCTATCTTGAACATTTCCCTCATAAGAAAGTAACTCTGCTTAATTTCCTTTCGTGTAGGATAACTAATTAAAGGAGTTAGTTTTTAAATTTCTTTGATCTTACAGATAGTGTCCCTGTTCGTTTGTTTGTTGAAGATCTGATAAACTATGGTCTAGCAATTGTTTTCTTTGTAAGTGCTTCTTAACGTTTTACACCGAGTAGATATGTTGTGGAATGGATGTGATTCTTTCATCCTAAATTAAAAAATTCACCCTCACTGTCTGGGAATAGAAAAACATCTGCTAGGGAGTGTAGGACAGAGAATATCTGGTTGATAAAAATCTAATTTTGATATTTATGATGATTTCTCACAAACCATATGGGATTTTCATTATTTCAGAGTTATAACTGAAGAAAACGAACACAATTATTTTAGAATTATGACATACGATTAACCTTGTCGTAAATAGCACTGTATAGGGCAAACCGATAAACCGCATTAAACCGACAAACCGAACCAAATCGGAAGAAAGACCTGACTAGTGGTTTGGTTTGACTTGGTTTGGTGTTTGGAAAAAAAACCCGACCATTATAGGGTTGGTTTGGTTTTAACTAAAAAAAGTCAAACCGAACCCAAACCGACCCGATTATAAATATACTACTTTTAAATTATGTTATACATAAAAATATTTATTAAAATGTAATTTATAAATATTTTTTAAAATTTTTTCATAATTTTTGTTTTCTTTCTTACATTTAGATTTGGACTTGAGAAGCCCATCTAAATAATATACAAAAAAATCCATCTTATAAAGTTAAAACTTCAAACGGTGTTCTCCTCCATCTTATATGTTGATATTTTGTACTAGAACTCTTTTTAAGAAGCGTTGCTCTGTGCTTTTTATTAGATACTATGAAAAACTCGAGAAACCCGAAAAAAGCCGAAAAATCCAAAAAAACCCGAAAAACCCGAAAAATCCGAAAAAACCCGAGAAAAATTGATATCGAAAAATCCGTCTTTTATTGGTTTGGTTTGGTTTATAGATTTAATAACCCGACACAAATGGTTTGATTTGGTTTGTAAAAAATCTGAACCAACCCGGTCCATGTACACCCCTAGTCGTAAATAACCATTAACAGTCCTCACCCTCTAATTCAAACCTTCAGGAGTCGTTTGGTTTGAGGTATAAGGAATAATAATCTCAAGATAAAATGTAGAATTATTTTATCTTGAATATGATTGGAGGTATTAGGTGGTTATGAGATTATTTATCCCACCATTTATACCTAAGGGGTCGTTTGATTGGGAACAAATTATCCTGGGATTAGTTATCGTGGGATAACTTATCCCACCATGTATATCTATTTTTTTATTCCAGGACTATTTATATTTACCCCTTAAATCAAATGACCCCTTAGTGATTGAATAACTTATCCCATATACATGATGGGACAAATTATCCTGAGATAACTTATCCCATATACATGATGGGACAAATTATCCTGAGATAACTTATCTAGGGATAGTTAATCCCAGGATAACTTACTCCCAACCAAAACTATCTGCTAAATGTGTACCTCAAGGATCATGCCAACATCTTCTCTTCTCCCACAAAAACAAAAGAACCTTGACCACAGTTTTGGGCAGTTCCTATATTTTGATCATTTCTCGCCCAAAAATTCACCGTAGCTGCACCTGCTATATTGGTTCACCCTAAGACTTCTGTTAAATAATAAAGCAACGGTCGTCTTCCCAAGATAGGAAACTAACATGTGGTCATCAAGAAAATCTTTAAAATGGACAATGTACGAAGCAAAAATGAGATATTTAGGACAATTGTACATGTTTAAAAACTCTATCCTCTGTTACAATAAGAAGGTAAAATCCTATTCCACTGAATTAGAAGCATCAAAAGCAAATACACATCACAGAAGACATTCTTTATGACTTCACGGGGATTAACTTCTTTTCTCATTGCTCTCTTCCGGTTTCCCGATCCTCGGCCCAGAAAGCGAGAATTTCTTTACTTTCTGCAAAAGAACATGAAAATTACCATTATATGCAAATTTCCAACTCACAACAAGAAGTGTAATGAACACCAAGGAAAATAATTAATGAATCAATAACCACTACGCACAAGGGAGCTAAAACTTATAGTAGCTTCTCCCGCGGATATATAATCCTTCGAATGCTATGACAAGTTGGAGTGTTGGAAAAAAAATTCATCTGAATTTGTAGACAGAGACTGCTACAAGTTTCTTATGCATGTTTTCTGCTTAGATGCATAACAGAAAGCCTCATGCAAGAACAAAATGTTCATTATTAAACTTTTCTTTGACACATACTTTTCTTTCAAGAATTAGCCTCCTACTAAAGAAGCCAAAATTGGTGGTATTTGGAAAATAAAGCAACCAACAGGAAGCATGCTTCCATAAGAGCTTTAGCCTTCAAGGCAATTGTCTGTGGTAGCAAGATATTTGATAAGCTTAAATGGAGTAACATGGTCAGTAAGGATCCATTCATATAGTTGACCTCAACCTGCTTGAAGTTCTATAAGGGTGCTATATGACAGAAAGATGTCTACAAAAGTGGGTAAGTTTTACAGAACAGTTATAAGACTGACAATGTTCTATGATAGTGAATGTTGGGCGGCTAAAGTCCAACGTATCAGCAAAATGAGTGTTTGTAGAGATGCGGATGGTAAGATGGAAACTAAAAAATGATCACATTCACCAGAAGGTGCAAGTAACAAGCATTGAGGATAAAATGAGAGAAGGTAGGTGAGATTGTTAAGTCATGTCCTACGTCAACTTAATAATGCACTGATCTATAGGTTCTTGTGAGCGTATGTGTTAAAAAGGGGACAAGATAGACCTAAAATCATATGAAAAGTTATCTTGAAAGACCTAGGCACAATGGAAGAGAAAGATCCATACAAGTGATATATAGTAGTTGGGAATAGGTTAAATAAAACGTTGTTAGTATGTAGTATTTTAATCTTATATTTATATGACAGTAGCAATACAAAATAACTTGTAATATTGTTATTATTACTTTTTTATACATACATTTAGTTTGGTATGATGATGACACGACCTGAGACAAAATGGAGAAACATGACCAGGATTCATGTAACCGACCCCAACTTGTTTAAGACTGAGGTATTGTTGTTAGTGTACATATAAAACAAGAAATAATGTGTTAAATGTTCTGCAGGCACTCCCAACCTTGTATCTTTTTAAGTACAGGGCTAGCTGCTCCATCAGTCAAACATGTTCCACTGTCACATTTTACCTTGACAAATTTGTTCATGAAATTTTAGTATATGAGAATGGGAAATAGCAAAGTTGGCGGTGGAAAAATAGTATTGAGTTAGTTTTATGAATTTGTGAAGTGATCTGTTTCCTCTTTCTATCGTGATGTAATTGAACTTCTATAAAGTCCATATTGCTATTCTGGCTTAAGATTTTTGCATTAAAACTAGCCTTCTGCACTAGATTTCAACATTTGTATGTTATTGTCTCATCTAGGTGTCCACTTAGATTTGTTTTTTGCTGAACTGAAGAACTTAAAATCTATTGTTGCTCGGACTCTTCAAAAATGTCAATGGGTGCATGTCAGGTTCTTCAAAAGTAGTATATTTTTGGAGAATCAGACACGGGTGCAGCATTGAAAGTGAACAACTTAACTTAAAATTAAAGCAGTGCAAGGAAATTGTAATCAGTTTTTACAAAACGGGGACATGTCTTAACAATGTGATCCCTAAAGTGTTTTTGCATAAAAGTAAAGCAACAGATAAAGGGGGTGCATCCAAGAAAACATTTACTTCCATAGCTAGTCCATGTATCCACTAAGATTTGAACACAATGTTGTCTGATATTATGGTTTACCGTAAAAATACATGCTTTAATTACAGCAATACAATATTGGCCGAACAGTAGCATCATATAATTTTTTCCTATTCCCCTACCAAAAAGATCTCTAGATATTCATTTTATCATGGCAAAATACATAAATTGCCCCTTTAAGTTGCCTGCAACAACCAGAGTCACCTTAACTTTATCAATGACCAGATAAACACCTCTACTTGACACAGTTGTCTCATGAACACCTCACGCGGACATGACAAAATGTTTGTTCTTCGTTCAACTTTGGGTGCGTGAAGGGATTAAAATCATATATATATTTTTTTTCCTTCAAAAGAACATGTGGACCTAACCTCTCCTCTCCCCCCTCATCCATTTTTTTCCACCATCTCTGCCCAACTCCACTGTAAACCATCATTTTCAAACACTGTTTTTCTCCACGTCCTCTAAGCAATCCAAAACCCCACATATCCTAAACTTGAATTTCTGAAATTTTCCTTTTAGTTTCCAAAACTATCCAGAAAGTTCCATTTTTCATTCATGGTGTCAATCAATTTCAACCTATTCAACAAATGGTTAAACAAACCTCCAATGCCATTTCAACCAATGAGTCTTCTATCCCACTATGATTCCTTAAAACCCGACCAAAATTTCCCACCTTCTGCAGCCCGGTGGTCTAGTTCTTGGTCCAAGCTGAAGAAGGGGATGGGATGGGAGAAAAAGGGATGTTAGGAAGAAGAAGGGGAGGGGGAATGGTAGGTCTCTCTTTTTGTTTTGGTTTTCTAAATTATTATTTTTTTAAAAAATATACGTGTCAATAATTGATTTGTTTGTATGACACGTCAGCTGCAATTGTAATTCACGCATAAGGTTTAGTGGCCTCGTGTGTTCATAAGACACACCTGTGTCAAGTTGAAATGTCTATCTGGTTGTTGTGGACAACTTAAAGGGGAAATTTATGTATTTCGCCTTTATTATCAGCATGAAATAATTAAATTAGTAAATCAAACGTTATCTACTTCAACAATACAACAGAATACCAACCTCAAGATTCTTTTTAGCTTTCATTTTCTTTTCTACTCTAATTCTATTACTTACATATGTTAAGAAGTGAAACAAGAGGAAACTATTAGCTTCTCATGAATCATGAGTATATCATTTCCTCACCTTCCAATGATCTTGAAGGGAAAGCAAAGATATTAAAGGAATTAGCCATTGGACATGAAATTTGAACTCAACATTGAAGTAGTTTCTAAAGTGGCTCATAACTCAGCATAAACAAAACACACTTGGTGAGATCTTCCCATCTGCCTTACGGCCTTAGTTTTGGTGGCAGTGTGCTGGTGGTAGGTGGTGAATACCTAGTGGGATAATCAAGGTGCTTGCAAGAAGTCTCTGACACCATTGTTATTATAAAAATTGTGCATAACAATTTGTGTATCTTCAGTGACTTCATCTATTATAAGCACCTATGGAAACAGCATGGTTCTATCACATAAACAAAACTGTTCCAACATTCCCCTCAAAATTCATTTTGTTTTCTTCCTCATTTAAAATGAACGAACAAGACTATAGCCAGTCACTTCTTAAAGATATTATTTTCCCTGATCCTTTCTGTGATCAAGAAGTTTCACCTTAAATATGGGAAAAGCCTGCAACTCTAGAACAAAAAATAACTTTGTTTCACTCAACAGGTAGTTTATCTACTCTAAAGATGGTGGAAAACAACAAATCCACTAGCCTCTGCATTTCTAAAATTTGATGTGTCCTATATCAACTTGCGCCTAGACTAGTAGTCAATGTAATACATGTGCTTCCCATTTGCAAGTATTGAGTAAATCTACCCACCAAAGGCTTAAACTCACATAGTGTTGTCACCTTAGGTCCTAAGGTTGTTACTCCAATTCTTCCACCCTAGCCCCCACTCCCACCACCAGGGGCGAATTTATAGCCTGAAATATGGGGCACGTGAACCCGTGGTCTCTCCGTAAAACTAAGTATTTTATGTATATATTTTCTAAAAGTGGTAAAAATATTATCTGTTGGCACCCATGCTAAAAAACGACTAAATGGTGCACTTGGTTGAATGTTGAGTTATTTACCTAGACGACTAAGGATCAATTCCCACTCAATATATCCTTTCCTTCTTTTTTTTTTCCCTTAGTGGTGCACCATGTTCTAGAAATCCTAAATTCACCTCTACCCCCACCCCTGCAGTACTTATAGCTCAATTTTGTTCAGAAAAAAAAGGATTTTTTCCCTCTAAACCCTTAATTATAGTTCCTCTGCCTGGAGTATCTAGTTATTAACCACACAAAGGTGAAAAATGCAAAAGCAAAACTCAAATGGAGCAAAAAGCCAACAAGGAACAAAGACTAATTTTATCAAACCAAAATAACAGCGGAAAAAATTGAAAATTACCTTGTTGATGATGCATTGTCGCAAAGCTTCAAGCATCCTTTGGCATTTCTCGTTATCGTAAGGGGATTCAGTGGCGCAATTTAGAAGATCAAGTGCTTCTTGCCCACAAACGGGTTGAGAATTTGGTGGGGCGTCCATCACAACACTGTTGAGGATTTTGTGAATAGGGTTTATCGTATTTGGGAATTGGGAATGTAAGTATAAAGATTGAATTCTGGAATCTCTGCCCACTGTGTTTTTTTCTCTTACATAAACAGTGGGCAATTTTCTTCTTCTGCAAGAATGTTCCAAAAGGAGACAAAGGATTATGTTTTGAGTTGACTTAAATTATTTTAACTAGTTTATAAGTTATATGTGGGATAGTTTAATTTTTTTTGGCTTATAAATTATTTTCAGCTTAAAACTTGCTTTAAATAAGTTAAGTCAAACATATTTAATTATTTTTTTGAATTTATTTTAAGCACAAAATAATTTTAAGTTGGTCAGTCAAATACTCAAAAAAATTTGAAAACAGTTTATAAGAAACTTATAAATCGATCCAAATGGGCTCTTAAGTGTCAGTTTGATTTAAGGAAAAATTACTTGATTGAGTGCTTTTTAAAAATTAATTACTGATTTTAGTGATATTTTTTATTTATTACTATTTATAGCAATATATAGCAATATTATGATAACTCTACACTTGTATTAAAAGTGAATTATGCATACAATATAAATGTATTATAAGTGTTTTAAAATATATATTATGTTTGTGTAGTAAGAAACTAACATAATGTATTATAAGTCTATTAAAATATGTGATAAATGTATTATCCATCTATAAAACTTGTATTATATATGTTCTATAAATAGTTCTCTGCAATATGTATTAAAACTGTATCATAAATGTATTATAAGTGTTCAGTGAAATTATTTTTTTATTGCTATAAATGGTGAATATTTTCTTAATATTGTATATTTATGTAAGTTTCTCATGATTTAACTTATTTTGAAGCAACTTATAAACTAAAAAAAATAAGTTAGGGTAGCCCAACTTATTTTTTTGGCAACAAACCTAATTATTTTTTGAGCTTATTTTAAACACAAAATGACTTTAAGTTGGACAGACAAACACTCAAAAAGGCTGAAAACAGCTTATAAGCAACTTATAAACCAATCCAAACGGGCTCTTAGAAAATTCCAAAACATTTTCATAATATAATGTTTATATTTGGCGGAATACCGATATATTTCATTTCGATACTTAAATTATGATCAGTTATTTGAAATTATAAAATGAAATCAATGTTCGAACATGTGATTTCATGATTTTAACTCATTTGGTAAATTTTCAAATTCTCCAAAGTTTTATTTGACCCACAAATTTATATTTTGTAAAAAGAAAAAATCACTGGTAATATCTATATATTTTTTGCGAGAATACCAAAAAAATGATGAGATAATCACGGAATATGAACATAATGATATAGTTTCTAATGATATGACCTTATTCCATTTTATAGAGTAGTACACAACAATTCATATTCATTTTACCTTTTTATTGAACTAAAGTTCAAACAATAAATATGTTATTTTAAAAATAGCTTTATGATAGCTTTGTAAGACTGTGTACTATAGACCCTTGTGGTCAGACCCTTCCCCGAACCCCGTGCATAGCGGGAGCTTTAGTGCACCGGGCTGCCCTTTATATTTTTTATCATGAACTTTTGCTTTGAATTTTTGCTTATTTGGTAAGATTGTATAAAAAACGGGGGCAATTTTATAGTTCTCATAATTTATGGAGATTTTATGTTTATGAGCAAAAAATAAAACTTAAAAATTCAAATTATATGTCCAAACAAAATTTTTAACTTCATTCATATGATTTCATATCATGATTTTATCTCATATGGCCAAATTGACCCTTAATAACTCAATTAGTTGGTTACATAAAAAAAATTCACTTTATTAGTGAAACTTCATTCTCTCTTTACTTTTACATGAGCTACTAAAATTCCGATAAATTTAAGAATTGGTAATGTATTAAGCATTTATATATTTATGGTAAATAATGCTTATTTGGTTAAGAAATAAAACTATTCCTTTGACTAGTTAAAAGAATTTCAAAAACTTCTTTGTTGCAAATTAAACTTTACTTGTACGATAGTTAAAGAAAAAACTTCCAATGTCATCTCTTTAACAATATTTATCGAATGTTAATTTTCCTATTAGTGTCAATTTCAAGTTTATAGTGCCTTTTTGGTCTTTAGTAACTTAGAACTCTTATTTCTCAGGCATACCATTTTGGAAATGCTATTATAATAGAAAAAAAAATCATACATCCTTTCATTTCTCTTTGAAGGCCTTTGTCCTATTTTGGTAAGACTTGATCTGAATCCTTTTGATGTCCCACGATTCTGCTAGTTTAGAGCTAGATTTTATTTGTGAAATTATCTAATTGTTGTTGAAAAAAACTTTGGAGGTAGTGGCAAAATTAAAAATTTAAATGTCAAAGGAGATGGTTTCGATTTTGAATTCTAGATATAAAAAATCATTTGTAGGAGGCATTCCTCAAATAAATTCTATACAATGCGAATTCGGATTACTCGGGCAAATCATTAGTAGGGGAAACTACCCCAAACAAATTCTATACAACCGAATTCAAATTAGGCGAACTCTAATATGAATTTTATTTTATTTTATTTTTGAAAATTGGGAGTAAGGGAAAGGAAAATGGGAAAGGAATTACAATGTGGGGAATCGAACCCTCACCAACAAGATGAGAGTTCAGATAGCCGACCAGAAAGAAAAATTAATTAGTAGTGTTCGAAATTTTGTGTAATATATTATAATAATATTTGGTCTAATTGTACAAATATTTTATATATTATGTCCGACTAACCATTCTTAAGCTAATGTGAGTAATATTTATAGCTCGTTTGATTAGGCTTCTAAAATTAACTTCTTTAAAAAAATATTTTGTTTAGAAAAAAACGCTTTTAGTAAGAAGGGATTTGTATTTAGCCAATAAATTTTAAAAGCACTTTGAGCAAAATTAGTATTTGTCTAAACTTTTTCTACTCAAACATTTGACCAAACACTTTAAAAAACAAAATATCAGCGCCCACCGTGGGGCTCGAACCCACGACCACAAGGTTAAGAGCCTTGCGCTCTACCAACTGAGCTAGACGGGCTGTTTGTACTCGTTTCTTGTGATATATTAATTAGAAAAATAAATTACCTCAGCAAGCAAAAATAACACCTGAGATTACCAAAACTCAGATAATTCTGCAAATTAAACACAAATTCATGATTTTCAGTTCAAGTAAAAACAAAGGAAATGAAAGTTAGATAATAGATTTTCAGAGTACTTAAACTTTTGTTTTTATTATTACATCGTGAATAGGAAAAGAGAAAATGAGAGAGGAAATCAATAAGATGAAAGTTTAGGTAGCCAACTCACTAAACTATTAAGATTTCCCGAGTACTTAAACTTTCATCATATTTTCACGTAACTTTTTAGTTTTCTCACACTAAAAGAAGTGGCTAAAGCAAATAAAGTCTTATATCATCTATTAATTTTAAGCTTTTCGTATTATATTAAAAAAAAAAAATAGTAACATCCGATACAACATTGTTTCATTTACCCCGTGAAAAGTCCCAAACCTAATGATTTTGGCACCATATGACAAGTTGGAGCATAAAATAGCATAAAACAGCTAAAATTTAGAAAATTGACACCGAATATTCCATATTCATGTTTTCAAGTTATAAGATTTATATTTTATAACAGAAAAATCATTTTTAAATAGCTTTAAATTTTCAAATTTCTTCTCTCTCTCTTCAAAAGCTTTTATTCAAATATTTTTCATAAATTTCTCAAATCTTACCACTAAATCTCTCTACTTCTTTTTTCTCCCAAATCTCATTACTTTATTTTTCTCCCATCAATCAATTTATTCAAATATCCAAGTTTCCGTTCGATTTTGAATCAATCTTGGTTATAAAGATTAATGATCATTTTCTTGCACTAATCATTATACAAGGTTTTGAAAATAAACATAGTATGTATAGCTAAAATAATATATATACATATTATTATTATTATTATTATACATGCTAATATATTGATATGTATACATATTAATGTATTTAGTATGTATAGCACCCATTTATTTGAGATACATTGTGCTATTATACATATAGTGTATGTTATTGTGTATATCACATTTTGAGCTGAAATCGGTATCCATTATCATATTCAATTAACATAACTGTATCAAAATAATATGGAATATATTTTGGTAGTATCTAATTTGAATTAGAGAGATTTAACTAGATGGACGAAAGAGAGGAAATTGAGAGATTTAAGGAGATAGAATGAGAGAGACCCTTATGGAATAAAACGGGGAAAATACAGATATTTAAATGTGTTTGGCAGGAAGAAAAATGTTTTCTTCGAAAATAAGAAAATTTCTAATTTATTTTCTAGTGTTGTAGTATGTAAGCAAAAAGATTTTCTTTCAAGAGCATTTATATGTAAACAAGGAAAACACTATGGAGGTGCAAAGTGGGAGTTTGGAGGGTGACGAGGGGTGGGATGGTTAAGGGTGTAGGTTGAGGTCGTTGGGAGGTGGAGAGGGAACAATGCGTTTAAAAGATCACTTATGAAACTTGTTCTTACTCTTACTAGGAAAGTCATTTTCTTAGTTTTTAAGGAACTTATTTTCCTAGAAAAAGTGTTCTCCAAAATATTTTGATCAACTAAACATGAAAAAATTGAAAAACATTTTCCGTAAAGCTCCATACCAAACACTCGGTCACTTCCTGACATTAGCAAATTTTACCTCCCTGATGAACTATTGGGTTAATCCTCACAAATCTAAACATGTCTCTCCATAGACCAAAAACTTACACATAGGGACGACAACCAAACCGGGACACACATTGCCATGTGCTAGAACTAAAGGGTCTTTTGGGTCGCGGGATAAGAATACTAGTTCCGAGATAAAATTTAGGACTAACTTGATTTCATATTTGATTTGAGATATTAGCTAATTTCGTGATTATTTTATCTTTATAAAAAATGAAATAAAATAATCTCATGAAATATCTTTGTTTATCTCATTGCACGCACCAAAAAACGTGCCCACCTTCTTAACCAAAAAATATATACCCTGACACGCTTTAAATACATGGAAACAGAATTTGTTGCTTAATGTCCAAAAAATCGATAAAAACACCATGACCTTTGAAGACATCATTAATATGTCTGCAGCCTTGCTCTGTCTGAGACTCCTCGATTAGTTTATAGCTGCAATTGGCTGTTGTTCAAACAACATAACCAATTTGCATACCAGATGTGGTGCATCTGTAACTTACCCTTTGGAGTTTGATTCGTAATCTCGAGAAACCCCCCGAGATGAACTTCCATATAGAAGTTAGGGAATGGTCTGCAGGTAAGGAATAACTAAAGTGCAGATGAAAACGGTCAAAATGCATGCATACTTTGAACCCAGCATAGAGTTTCAACACCATTAAATTCTTGCAAACAAAAAGCAAATCAATTTGTTTCAGGAAGGACCCTGTTCAACTATTTCCCGTTTGAGTTTGATTATGCATAAGAACAGAATTTCTTAATACATAATAGATAATACAAAATACCACAGAAGAAACGGAGCCCCTCCAGAGTTGGCCACAACAACTAACCATGCCAAATTTTTGAGTCCAGCTCCGGGCAGTTGTCTCATACTTGCTTCTATCAGTCTTGTACATATGAGCAATCTCCGGCACCAAAGGGTCATCAGGATTAGGGTCTGTTAGCAGAGAACAGATAGAGAGCAATACCTGTAAGGGACAAATTAATTAAGCCTCTATAATACACCCAACTAAAATCTAATCTGATGAATGCTCTGCCAGCACTTGATTGATTGTTGAGTTATGATTAATGATAATATAGGGGCGACAAAATGGTTAAAATTTATGGTTATCGCCCGATCCTATCCATTTTAAATGGGTTGCATATCCAATCATTTCAAAAATGGGTCAACCCATATTATCCATAATAGAATATGGATAACTCATAGGCATCCAACAACTGCACTAGTTACTATTATAGTGCATCAACTACTAAGGAGTTAGTGATGTAAAAAGTAATTGAATTTTTGAAGAATACACTTTACTTTGGAAAAAGGCCACTTGCTTCTGATATTCAACTCTTAACATTACAATTTGACCGAAGGGGCAAAATCAGTTCCCACTTCGCCTCACCCAAATTCGTATTAAGACATTGTAGATTTTTTAAAACAAACCTTGAAAAACAACAAAAATGGCTTCAGGAAAATTTACTTTTCAATCTATGGCATTTGTATCAATTGGTTAAACCCAGAATGTACTCCACAAACTTGACCACACGGAAAGACAGTACTATATAGATATATAGTAATAAAGAAATCCTCCTTGAGGCCGATTTAATGAAAAAACGGAAACAAGGAGTACATGGTTGATCCAATATTTACATTGGCACCATTCTTCTATTCACTCCTTCAAGGACATTTATTCAACCAGAAAGAATACTAGTTCTCAAAAATCTCAGGATGTAGTAACCAAAATAAAAAGATCCATGTGTGGCAAGGCTGGTAACCTATACCAAGAAATTCAACTAACCTTGGAGATTGTAAGTGCAGGGCTCCACTGTTCCTTCAAAATGTCTAGGCAAATGCTGACATTGCTATTGATGTTTGGTGGAAAACCTTTGTCCTGAAAGCCACCTGCACATTTATCCCATGAAATGAGGAGGAGAAATTTGCTGACAGGGAAAAAAAAGCAAATTCGAAGTAAAAAGGTTGCAGAACATTATCCGGTGGGGAAGTGACATCCACCTCCCTCGTTGATTTTGCACATAGAAGAGAGATTCCGTGATGTGATTCTCAAGCAATGAGCAAAACTTGCACTTTAAGTTGTTAATATACCTATAAGAAAGGAGCACCGAGATTCCAACATCTCATGGTTTGTCAATGCACCAAGCCTCGACTGAAAGGGAAATCTAAGCCATCCTTCTTCAATTTTGCACAATATGATGTACTCTTCCTACCTTAGATCAGTCTCTAGTTAAGTTACACAAGCAACAGTACCACTTGGTTGAAATATACAAGTGGACAAACTATACTCTCTCTTGTTGACAATAGACTAGAATTCTATGCCTTAGTAACTTAGCAACCGTTTCAGAACAGTTTCTCAAATAACAACAAGACTTTTCATGACAGCATTAACAAAATGCACTCTGCCAATGTTAGGGCTGATGGCCTTTTACCATGTCTTCCTTATCATCCAAGCTCAGTCCACAAAACAGGAGAAATATATCCGTTTGAAACTGTAATCACAGGGCATGGGATCAGCGACAGAACTAAAGCTGAACTCAAGTACCTTCATATGTGGCATCATCTTCTCAAATACAGTGTGTTCTGCCAGCTTAAATCTTGTAACATAAGCTATTGCTGCTCATAGGTTTTGGGGAAAAAAGAACTAACAAGATTAAAATCTAATTGACCTGATGACATGGTTGTTGGGTTTTAAAGGTGTGAATAGGAAATGAAAGATTGTGACCTTTCCAAAAGGTTGTGACCGTTCCAAAAGGTTGTGACTTTTCAACAAAAGTTGTGACTTTTTTGAAGAGTTGCGACTTTTATGAAAGGTTGTGATTTTTGTGAATGATTGTGACTTTTCCGATAAGCCACAATAAGCACCTGTTCACACTACCCTTTGTTGTCTATAAATAGAAGATTTTTTCTCTCATTTTTAATACTTTTTGAATTCTCCCTCTTCTGCATATATTTTTTTACAAACAAAGTTGAGTCTTTGTGTGATTTTGTTGCTGGTTTTTGAGTTCGCTGAAATTATTGAAGTTTGAGGTACCGCTACTTCTTTAATAGTTTATCTGTTTTATCTTGGGAGGAAATAATCCTTAACCTCGGATACAGCGAGGGGATTAATTTCCTTAAGGACACACAGTGAATTCTGTGGATTCGGATACTATTTTTTTATTTTTCTTATTTGTTGTTTCTGGTATGCTAACCTTAATATAGGAGGGATAACAATCTTAAGGAATTTAATAAATATCAACATTGATAATCTCTCATTATGAAAATTGCATCTTAATGACAACAAAAATGGTTAATGTGGCAAAGTTGTGTGGTGAAGCCACTGGAAACTTTTCTAATTGTGTCATTTAATTTTACTAGTAATTTTTTTTTGGTAGCTTTTCAAATGTCACTGGTATCTTTCAAAGGATTGAAATTAGTATTTAAGAAATTTGGAACAAGTGCACTTTGTTGCTAAGAATGGGAATTTACAAAGGCACTTCGTGACTGCTCATATTTCAGAAAGAAAAAATAATAATAATAATAATATTGATGGTGGTTCAATATTTTTTTTTATTGGTGTCAAGAATGGGCTTAAAATGACAATAGTTTTATATCTTTTTCCTAGAAAGCTTTTTATCCACTAAGAATTCTTGTTCTTGTTGTTTGGTTTCAATTAGATTGAAACAATTAGGGACTTTTATGATTTTTTACTCTGTTTGAATCTAATACTGATTTGAAGAGTATAAAAACTTCATTAATGTTCAAGATTCATTTGGTTTACGATTGGAAGAACATAAAAACTTCATCGTTAAACTAGAAACAAGTTGTATATTTTTGCTTCATCTTATATTCTATTTGGAGGGCTGGAGACTAAAATCGAAAGACTTTCTACTCCAGTGATTAACTTGGTTCGAAGAAATAAAATCTTCATTAAGTTAATTGAGTTTTTGTTTTTCTTTTCGGTTTGAAGAATATAAAAACTTCATCGAGTTGAACAAAAAACCCTATTTGGTTATTCTGTTGTTTAACATTACTTTTGTTTTGACAAACAGAATGGTTGATATAAATGTATCAAGTTTTGAAGCAACCACAATGCCTTCAACCAGTAGAACACAAGTTTCTACAGCAATGGCTACTGCAGAAAAACCTGGAAAGTTTACTGGTATTAACTTCAAACGTTGGCAGCAGAAGATGTTCTTCTATCTGACTACACTCAGTCTACAACGATTTATAAATGAAGATGTTCCTATGTTAGAAGAAGGAACTCCTGACAACGAAAAATTTATTGTGACTGAGGCATGGACACATTCTGATTTCCTTTGCAAGAACTACATACTCAATGGATTGGAAGATGGCTTGTATAACGTCTTCAGTATTTGTAAAACCTCTAAAGAACTCTGGTATGCTCTTGAGAAGAAATACAAAACTGAAGATGTAGGCTTAAAGAAGTTTGTGGCTGCAAATTTTTTGGACTATAAGATGGTTGATAGCAAGACTGTGATGTCTCAAGTCCAAGAATTACAAGTCATTATTCATGATCTCCTGGCAGAAGGTATGGTCATAAATGGGACATTTCAAGTAGCAGCGTTTATTGAAAAACTACCTCCTTCATGGAAAAACTTCAAAAATTATTTGAAGCACAAGCGAAAGGAGATGACTCTTCAAGATTTGATTGTTCTTCTTGGGATCGAGGAAGACAACAAGGCTGCCGAAAAGAAGGCTAGAGGAAACTCAACAATTATGGAGCAAATATTGTTGAGGATGGTCCAAATAAATCAAAAAAGAGGAAAAAATCTTTTGGACCAAAGAACTATCCTAGCAAAAAAAAGTTCAAAGGAGACTGCCACAACTGTGGAAAAAGTGGACATAAGGCTGTGGAATGCCGTGCTCCCAAGAAGGAAAAGAAGAAAGGTCAAGCCAATATGGTTGATACAAATGGAGATGTTGAAAACTTATGTGCAATGATGACTGAATGCAACCTGGTAGGAAATCCCAAAGAATGGTGGCTTGATTCAGGAGCTACGTCGCATGTTTGTGCGGTTCGAGAAGCCTTCGCTACTTATTCCCCTGCCGCACCTGATGCGACTATCTATATGGAAATTCTGCAACGGCTAAGGTTGAAGGATATGGTAGAGTATTCCTAAAAATGACATTCGGCAAGGTGGTGACGCTGAACAAAGTTTGTCATGTTCCAGAAATGAGAAAGAACTTGGTTTCTGCCGGTCTTCTTATCAAAAATGGATTCAAGTGTGTTCTAGTTTCAGACAAAGTAGTTATCAGTAAGAATGAAATGTATTTAGCAAAAGGCTACCTCACTGAGGGTCTTTTCAAACTAAATATAATGATTGTTGATGATAATAAAGTTCAAGCTTCTTCTTACTTACTTGAGTCAAATAATTTATGGCATTCACGTTTAGGACATGTCAATCATAAAACCTTGCAAAAACTGATTAACTTAAATATATTGCCTAACTTTGATTGCAATAAGTCAAAATGTCAAGTATGTGTTGAATCTAAGTATGCTAAGTATCCTTATAAATCTATTGAAAGAAATTCTAGTCCCTTAGAATTGATTTACACAGACATTTGTGATATGAAGTCTACACCAACTCGTGGTGGGAAGAAGTATTTTATAACTTTTATTGACGATTGCACTCGATATTGTTATGTGTATTTGCTTAATAGTAAGGATGAAGCAATTGATGCATTTAAGCAATACAAGAACGAAGTGGAAAATCAATTGAATAAAAAGATAAAAATGATTAGAAGTGATTGAGGTGGAGAATACGAATCTCCTTTTGAAAAGATATGTTTAGAATATGGAATTATTCATCAAACTACTGCCCCCTACACACCACAATCAAATGGAATTGCGAAAAGGAAAAACCGAACATTAAAAAAAATGATGAATGCTTTATTAATAAGTTCCGGTTTACCGCAAAACTTGTGGGGGGAAGCTATCCTTACAACTAATCGAATACTCAACAGAGTACCCCACAGCAAAACACAAACTATTCCATATGAACTATGGAAAGGAAGAAAACCCAACTTGAAATATTTCAAAGTGTGGAGGTGTTTAGCAAAGATCCAAGTTTCTTTGCCCAAAAGGGTAAAAATCGGACCAAAGATCGTGGATTGTGTTTTTATTGGTTATGCTACAAACAACAAAGCTTGTCGATTTTTGGTTCACAAATCGGACAATCCTGAAATTAATGTTAATACGGTAATTGAATCAGATAATGCTGAATTCTTTGAAAATATTTATCCGTATAAAACTAAATATGAGTCCTCAAGTGAAAGATCTAAACGACCACGAGAAGAACCAAAGGAAAATAAACCAATCGAAGAGGATCCAAGGCGTAGCAAACGTCAAAGGATATCTACTTCCTTTGGACCAGATTTTGTGACATTCTTGCTTGAAAATAAGCCTCAAACATTTAAAGCTGCAATGTCTTCTTCTGATTCAGCATTTTGGAAAGAGGCAATCAATAGTGAGATTCAATCAATTTTGAATAACCATACATGGGAATTGGTTGATCTTCCTCTTGGAAATAAACCTTTAGGATCAAAATAGATATTTAAAAGGAAAATGAAAGCTGATGGCACTATTGATAAATATAAGGCAAGACTTGTCGTCAAAGGTTATAGACAAAAAAAGGCCTTGATTACTTTGACACATACTCGCCAGTAACAAGGATAACATCTATTCGGGTGTTAGTGGCACTTGCAGCTGTATATGGTCTTGAAATCCATCAAATGGATGTTAAGACGGCTTTCTTAAATGGAGAATTGGAGGAAGAAATTTACATGGAACAACCTAAGGGTTTCATAGTTCCAGGTAAAGAAAGGAAAGTGTGCAAACTTGTTAAGTCACTTTATGGACTTAAACAAGCACCTAAACAATGGTATGCGAAATTTGACCAAACAATGTTGGCAAATGAATTTAAGATTAATGAGTGTGATAAATGTGTTTACATTAAAAATACTCCAAATCATGAAGTCATTGTTTGTTTATATGTTGATGACATGTTGATAATGAGTAAAGACATTGCCAATGTAAATGCTACGAAGCGTATGCTTGCTAGCAAATTTGACATGAAAGACTTAGGGGTTGCTGACTTGATCTTAGGAATTAAAATTCACAAAACTCCTCAAGGTCTAGCATTGTCTCAAACTCATTATATCCAAAAGGTACTTGAAAAATACAAGTACTTAAACTTCAAAAGTGTAAAAACACCAATTGATGTGAACCTTGATCTTGCTAAAAATAAAGGTGAAAGTCAAGCTCAGTTGGATTATGCAAGAGCGTTGGGAAGTTTGATGTACATTATGAACTGTACACGGCTAGACATAGCTTGTGCTATAAGTAAATTGAGTCAATACACGAGTAATCCCAACCAAAATTATTGAATGGCAATGAAACGAGTTTTGGGGTATTTAGAACATACTCAAAACTTTTCTTTACATTACAATAAGTATCCAGCCGTTGTTGAAGGATATAGTGATGCAAATTGGATTACTGGGTCAACTGAAACTAAATCTACAAGTGGATACGTTTTCACCATTGGTGGAGGAGCGGTATCTTGGAAATCTTCCAAACAAACATGTATAGCTCGCTCT
This sequence comes from Solanum dulcamara, assembly GCF_947179165.1. Classification (NCBI taxonomy): domain Eukaryota; kingdom Viridiplantae; phylum Streptophyta; class Magnoliopsida; order Solanales; family Solanaceae; genus Solanum; species Solanum dulcamara. The sequence continues at coordinate 79,178,598 of NC_077237.1, forward strand.
ACAATGGAGTCTGAGTTTATAGCCTTAGACAAGGCTGGTGAAGAAGCAGAATGGCTTTGAAATTTCTTAGAAGATATTCCATTTTGGCCCAAACCAATGGCTCCTTTATGAATACATTGTGATAGTCAAGCTGCAATAGGAAGAGCTGGGAGCGTTATGTACAACGATAAGTGTCGTCACATACGACGAGGACATAATACCGTTAGGCAACTACTCTCTAGTGGAATTATCTCAATTGACTATGTAAAGTCAAAAGATAATATCTCGGATCCACTTACAAAAGGCCTAGCTAGAGAGGAAGTTGAGCGATCATCAAAGAGAATGGGACTATGGCTGAGGACAAATCATCATGGCGGTAACTCTACCTAGAAGACTAGAGATCCTACAATCTAGGTTCAAGGAGATCAAACAAAGTCATTGATGACGGTTCAACATTGTCAAAATAATTTTTATAATCCATTCTCATGATGCGATAATGTTCAGTAATAAGGATAAGGCATTAAGACCTTTTAATGATATCTAAGTTTGATACAAGGCATATCAAATGGTGTTTCTATGGGATAACACATTTAGATATCACCTATGTAAGTGTAAAGTGTAAGCCGCTTCAAGGAGAATCCGGTAAGGTTAGTTCTCTACGCACTTATGAACCAAGAAGTGTTCATGGCTGAAACGAACAAAACAATGAGAACCAAAAAACAGTTAAAGGGTTGATTGTGTGACTTATGTTGTCTAGGTATACACCAAAGCTCGACGGTTCAAAAATATCAAATCTACCGATTGACCGAGTATATCCGATATATGTTCACTACAGAAAGTTCAAAGGGAAACCTACTTATCCAGATGCAATTAATTCTTACTTACAAATCACACAGTTTTTTATGCATATGTTTTAACAATAGTCATTCCCTATTCATGTGGGGGATTGTTGAGTTTTAAAGGTGTGAATAGGAAATGAAAGATTGTGACCTTTCCAAAAGGTTGTGACCGTTCCAAAAGGTTGTGACTTTTCAACAAAAGTTGTGACTTTTTTGAAGAGTTGCGACTTTTATGAAAGGTTGTGATTTTTGTGAATGATTGTGACTTTTCCGATAAGCCACAATAAGCACATGTTCACACTACCCTTTGTTGTCTATAAATAGAGGATTTTTTCTCTCATTTTTAATACTTTTTGAATTCTCCCTCTTCTGCATATATTTTTTTACAAACAAAGTTGAGTCTTTGTGTGATTTTGTTGCTGGTTTTTGAGTTCGCTGAAATTATTGAAGTTTGAGGTACCGCTACTTCTTTAATAGTTTATCCGTTTTATCTTGGGAGGAAATAATCCTTAACCTCGGGTACAGTGAGGGGTTTAAATTCCTTAAGGACACACAGTGAATTCTGTGGACTCGGATACTATTTTTTTTATTTTTCTTATTTGTTGTTTCTGGTATGCCAACCTTAATATAGGAGGGATAACAATGGTTTCTAAAATCGATTAGAATGCCTATGACGGTCTCAAACACCCAGAAATTCAAACTTCATTGAAGGCCATTTACAAATGTGAGTTGTGAGCTTGTATAGGAAATGAAAAGGATCACAATCAACAGTTGACACGAGTTGAGTTGAGATTTCATATCTATACTTACCTTATAAAGTTATTAAAATGAACAAAGACGTTTCAATCCAGTTGATACGGTAAAATTACAAGCCTAGAAATGATAAGCAAATTTGAATTTTATAAAAAGAAGCAAGAGAAGTTTCAGCAAATTTACACATAGGAAGTTAATTAAACAACATAAAAGCACAACTGAAGAAGAGAAGAGAAGAAACTTTACCTTAGAGGTCCTCCTACGGTACTGCAATTCAGAATTCAGAAGCGAGAATTTTACGATGAAATTAGGACTCCATTTATATAGTAGCAAAGAAGGAAAATGCTGTATCCACTACCTAGTGCTTTTGATCTGTAACGTATATCTGTGAGAGGTAATTTTCACCTACAACCCCTAGTGTTTTGAAGATGTGACAATTAGATCCCTTAATTCTTTAAAAATGGCAGACAGCTAGCAAACTTTCTAGTTACGGGCTGCTTTCATTTTTGGATCGCACGGAAGCGTCAACCATACAAGCGTCACGTGTTAACGTCACTCATGATAATAAATATCGGGTAGAAGGGCAACGCGACGACCATTTTAAAATGTTGTATTGCATATCCTAATTAGGAATGCCAAGGAGTTTATCAAGGACATGAGGTGAGCTCAGGGTCTAGCCAATAGGTGACGACGATGTGCATGCCATGAGTGTCAGTATCGTACATTCTTAAGCAATAGTTGGAATCTAGAAATTCAGGTGAAAGTCTTGCTACTAGGATATTGTTAGATATGTTTACCAAGTTTGGTGTCATTTAGAGTTCATTTACATATGGGCTTGACTTAGCCAAGGAGTAGTGGCATTGTCATAATTAGTTTTAGCTTCTAAAGGCTACAAGTAATTTAACGAGTATAGGATGAAACTTCATGAAGTGTGAATGAAGTCAAGAGGAGTTGTAAGGAACAAATGGCACCTGATTTAGAGTTCACATGAGATCAGGAACACCCATTATCATTTACGGGCAGAAACATGTCTACTCCTCAAACTTAAGTTTATTACTTTAAAGCATATATAATGGGGTGGAGTTTAATTCTTTAAAGCTTATATCAGGGGGTGGAGTTTATTTCTTTAAAAAAATATATAAAGAGGGGGTAATGCATAGTGACAACTTACTAGTCTTCCTCGGGCGTGTTGACAATGTGTTATACCCCAAAAAAATTTAAGCTAAGATCCGAGTCATTCTTCTTATGCATATAGACGCGAGCCGGATGACTCCTAATTGTATATATGTTTTAGGATCAATTCCTAAGTATTTGAAATGTATTAGAGATGAATTAGGGTCATGAGGAACCTCTAGTAATAAGTCGGGTTCAAAGATCCTTTACCGATTGCATTTTCATATAAGATTATATAAGCGTCAACTTCAAATGCCTATAACTTTCCAAATATTAAGAGTTAGGTAGACCATGATCTATCAAATTAAAGGTCTTTGAGTCCTCTTTTCAATGCCACCAAGTTTACCTCAATCTGAGTTTATAGTAAAACGTAATGACCATTTTATTAAGGACTAGTGCTGCAGTAGTTTAAGGTCTGGTGTGGCGTGCTACCTGTGCGCCTGAAACATGCCGCAGTAGTATTGGGCCTGGGGAGGCGCGCCAGCAGTGCTCCCTACCCCATTTTCTAGATATTTTCTTAATAAGGGCATTCCGTACCTTTCCCCTCCCCTCCTATACCTAACCCACGTCCTTTTGGGACTAAAATCTGCCTCATATCAGTTCCTAATGCTAGTTTTCTCTCATTAACACTTAAAAACTTTCGAGAAAAGAGATTAGAAAGAAGGAGAAGAGCTAGGGTTCAAGGTTTTCAAGTGAGGTCTTTGATTTTCGACGAGATATTCTTCGTTCCAAGTATGTAATGCCAACTAAAACATGGATTGTGTTCTTCCATGTGCCTCATAGACGTGTTTGATGGAATTGTGAAAGACTTGAACTTTCCATGAATGTTTTTTGAACTTTTTCTAAACTCTAGAATATTTTTACATACTATTAATTGATTGATGATTTTCGCAACTTGAATTCTTGAACAAATAAGTTACATATTTTAGTTCATAAAACCCTAGTTATATTTTGGTCATAATTGTATGTCTATATCTAATGATTTAAGCTAGAGCCTTGAATTGTGAGTGCTTGAATGTGAATGAGCTATGATTATGATGATAGTATTAACAAATTTTAAGGTCCTTTTCATTTTCATAACTTGAACCCAAATGATTGAACCTAACTGAATATGGTCATAAATGTGAGACTAAACCACTCTTGCAACATGTGATTGGGATTGCATGGATAGATCGAATTGTTGAAAGGTTGATTTGATAGAACTAATGAACTGATAAAAGTCTATATGAGACTTGTTGATTGATTGATTGGAATTGATTGTCTTATGAACATTGAGTGTTAGGAGGAGTATTGAGCACCAAATTGGGTAAGAGTAAGTAATAACTCAAAATCAATAACTACGTAGCCAAACGTAAAAGAGGATTAAACCATTAAAGTTGGATGTTTCTTTATTTTATTGTCCTGAAAAGATAAGACTTGATTGATTGGATCCATGATTAGATGTTATTAAAGTATTGACGGTTGTGGTAACAACAACGAGCTTATTGTATGATCACCGGTTCATAAGTGATTATTATTAGATAAGAGAAACTTCTATTTATGTCTTGATAGTATTCTGATTTGATTGGATTGGATTGGATCGGATTGGATTTGGATTATATATGATTGGTCTCTATCTAAACCTTACTCTTGCTTTAGACTCATGACATCTTGATTGAGTTTCTCATCTTTCTGATTTGAGATGGCTGAACTGATATTATTCTATCTTGATGCATGTTTCATTTTATCATATTACATACTCGTATATTCCATGTACTGACGTTCATTTGAACCTGCATCAGAGATCATCAACAAGTGCACCATTGAGGATCTGTTCACATTCAGCTAATTGGTGAGTCCTCTCCTACATTCGGAGGATACCACTTATGTTATTATTGCTTTGAGCTTAGTTTTTTCATTTTGACTAGAGGTAGACATGAACATGTCATTAGCACTATCTAGATAGTAGTGATAAAGACTTCATAGACTATATAGAGATGGATTGATTGAGTATTTCTATTCATTGAATTGTTCCTGTCAGACTATTCGCATGACATAGATTGTAGTCTGATTTGTTGGCCTATGACCTTTATTCCTTGAGTTAGATTGTCGATTGAATTTGCCCACTTATTTATTCCTTTATTTTTAGTCTTCCGCCGATTGAAAGAACGAACGAATGTGTGATCAGGCCAAGTAATTTGCTCGGGAGCCAGTGATGGTTTCTAAGTGTCGGCCATGTCTAGGGTACCTTCCCGGGGCATGACATATTGGATTAACCCAAGTGTGTTGCCTTGAAGAGGAAACTCAAGGAATTTCCTTGGAACCTCTAAGGAATTTCTAAGGTATTCATACAAGTTTGGGAACTCAATGGATGGTACGTAACCTAGGGCCAATGTTGGGTGTCGAACGAGTGGTGAAGGCTTGATATTTGGAAATATTAGGACCTGCAGGCTACCCTTGTGATGGAATAAAACATCTATTTTGATTAAGCTATTGAGGAGCTCTCTCCAAAGCCTCATTACGTGAGATTGGCTTGCCTTCGTCCATACGAACTAGGGTTTGTTATCCTAGATGTGCATTTGTGGGGCGACGTGTGCTATCTGATATGCATGTACAATGTATGAGCTTTCTTTGGCAATGTCATAAGACAGTCCACGACATGGTATGGAAGGCACACGTGACGAAGGCTAAGGACTGGACGTTGTCCTACTCGAGCTAAGTGTAAGACACATACGCATGCACACGACAAGTGTTAAGCTTGAGGATAAAATCATGCGCGCGAGAGCGATACTCAAATCTAGATGAGGATTAAAATATTTGTAGCCAACCCTCCGTGTGTGTACGAACAAGGCCCAACATATGATATGTATCCCAAGATCATGCTAGAAAGTGAGGGCTAAGGTCATGGAATTGAGCAAGAGGCAACATTGAAGCTAAGCCTTTAAGGCAAGCTTTGCCATAGGCATAGAGTCTTGGGATAATCATTAGCTATCTTGTAGCTATTGGGACTACAGGCGCCACATATACTATTAGTGTGCCACTAATACTAAGAAGGAGTCGAATCGTGACAGAAAAACTGGCTAGATCATAATCAGGCGTATGATGATATTTCTTGTCTCAAATATGAAACATCTTAGAATTACTATGTAACACCCCCCAAAATTTTTACCTAAGATTTAGACCCTTCTTGTGTTCGGGTAGGGTCGGACTCGAGTATTGTGGAGCCTTCACGTAAGTAAGATGAGTTGTTGAGAAATGTTGCAGCATTAGAGGTGATGTGGGGTCATGAAGGACCCCTAGGACTAAATTTAACCCAAGGATTCGTCGTGACTAAGTTCGAGGAGGAGTTCGCTTGAGGGGTTGACTTCTAACGACCCTATCTTTTGATAGATGACATCCTGGGTAGCCCACGATCTATTAAATCAAAGGTCGTCGAGTCTTCTTTCCAACGCCACCAAGAATGCGAATTTTAGAGTTCAGAGTCGAAAGATATAACGCTCCTAAGACGAACTAGCGCGGCAGGAATTTCATTTTTGGCCTGGGTTGCAACTGTTGGGGAAATGGCCTTGGCGCTGTAAGGGCACAACGCGCCACTATCGCACTAGAAACATGCCTCAGTAGTTTGGTCCTTGGCGCGACGCGCCACTAAAAGTTGTGTAGGGTTTTTCAGGCCAAATTTCCAGAACCCAGAAACTTTGGCCTTGGCGCTATAAGGGCGCGACGCACCACTATCGCGCCAGAAATATGCCTCAGTAGTTTGGTCCTTGGCGCGGCGCACCACTACGAGGTGTGCAGGTTTTAGGCATAATCGGCCTGGCGCTGCAATGGCGCGACGCGCCACTATCGCGCCAGGTGCGTTTTTAGCCTATTTTCAGAACTTTTGAGGAGGGGTAATTTGGGAACTTACCCAAGTTATATATGTATTGCCATTGTTCATTTTGGGATCAAAATTTCTAGCCCTCTCTCTCTCTAAAAGCCCTAGAAGTTCCTCTTTCTCTTCTTCATCTCCTTCTTCTTCTCCATTCTCAACAAGGATTTGTCCCAAGAGCTTCAAGATTTGAGTCCTCCATTGAAGACCCAACATCAAGGTTTTCTCCAAGTCTTCCCTAAGGTATGTAAGGCTATCCAAAATATGGGTTAAGTCCACCCATGTGCCCTATTCTTGCTTAAGGTTAGATGTTCATAAAAATGGAGTTCCTTGGTATGGTTTATGGTTGAATGAGTTTTGTTCCCTATTTATTTGATTTTATATGCGTCAATGTTATTGAGCTAAGAGGTTCCAAAAATGAACCCTTATGTGAGTATGAGTTGATGAAGAAATGAGTTGTGAAATATGTTTTATTTATCTTCTTAACTATGTAGATTATGATAAAGGATGTTATTTTCTTGAAAATGTTGCTCAATATGAAATGTCAATTTAAAGCCTTGAAATTGTGATAAGCCTCAAAGATTTCTCAAATGGATGAAAGAAATGATTGATTATATCTAGATGATGCTATATATGCGCATTTAAATTTCTTTTGGAGATGTGCTTGAGATTGATCGGATAGTATGATTGGAAGAGATTGATTGTGATAGAGTATATAAGTTGACAAGGTTGTAATGAGACTTGTTGATATGAGTTGATTGAGTTGATTGGATGGAGTTTTATGAGCATTGAGTCTTGGGAGGAGTATCGAGCACCGAATTGGGCAAGAGTATAGTCCATACTCGAACCCAATACCTATGTTGCCAAACATAGGGGGGATTGAACCGTTAAAGTCAGATGCTTCCCCGAGAGATTTGTCCTGACATTATAGGACTTGGTTGGATTGGATCCATGATTGGTTGATTCGTTCATACCCTAGCAAAGTATGAACAGATGCGACAACAACGTCGGTTTGTTGTACTCTCACTGGCTCATAAGTGATGGTTGTAGGTTAAGAGAAACTCCCAAATAGGTCTTGATAGTACTCTGAGTCAGATTGAGTTGAATTATATGTAATTGGTCCCGTCTAAATCATATTCTTGTTTAGACTTAGGACATTTGATTGAATTGTTATTCCTCTTGAGTTGAGCTTCCGAGTTGATTAATTCTTCCTTGATGTTCATTGTATTCGTCAATTTTACATACTCGTACATTCCATGTACTGATGCCATTTGGCCTGCATCGTTTCATGATGCAAAGACAGGTGTACTAGAGATCATCAACCGGTGCTTTGTTGAAGATCCACATACACCCTCAGCTAGTTGGTGAGTCCTCCTAGTTTCCGGAGGATGTTGAGCCTTCATGTACAGTTTTGATAACATTTCCTTTATTTTGATTGTTGGTAGCCATGAACTTGTCATTGACATCTCTTAGACTTTGATAGAGGCTTCATAGACTGGAGTGTGGGGAGGTCGAACTGTTATTTTGAGGAGTCTTATTTTATTGTCTTGTTGGGTTGTAAATGTTTGGCCTTCGGCCCCCATATATGAACAGTATTTCTTTAATTGAGTTTTCTGCTAAGAGAATGTGATTGATTGAATGTGTGACTGGACCAGGTGGTTCGCTCGGAGGTCAGAAATGGTCTTCGAGTACCGGCCACGCCTAGGGTACCCTCCCAGGGCGTGACAAACATGGTATCAGAGCCCAGAGTTCAAGTGTCCTAGAGAGTCTATGAAGTCGTGTCTAGTAGAGTCTTGCTTATGGGTGTGTTGTGCACCACACTTATAAGCAGGAGGCTATAGGACATGAGGAATTATTTCACTTCTTTCATACTCTAAATTCGTGCGATGGAGTTAAACTCTATGAAACTTCCCTTCTAATTCGTGCATTTATACGTTACAGATAATGCCTCCTAAACGTACTGCTAGCCAGAAAAATGTTGATAACGCCGAGATGCCCTAAGCAGAGGTACGTCCAGCAAGGGCTAGGGGCCGAACTGCGAGGTATGCGGAGGCACCCCAAGTGCCTGCTACTCCACCTGCACCCACGTTAGAAGTAAAATTTAGAGGAGCGATTGCAATGCTCACGCAATTAATGGCTACCCGAAATGGTAACCAGAGTTCGCCGACTCTCAGCTCTAGTTCCCAAGAGCCATCTGCTGCCACCAGAATTAGAGACTTTTTGAGGATGAATCCGCCTGCATTCACGGGTTCTAAGGTTGATGAAGACCCCCAAAACTTCATTGATGAGATGTGGAAAATTCTGAAAGTTACGCATGCTATGGAGATTGAGGGGGTCGAGTTGGTGTCCTATCAACTCAAAGATGTGGTGAACATTTGGTATAACCAATGAGAACAAGGTAGGGGTGAGGATGTTGAACCTGCTAGATGGGATGAATTTGAGGGAGCCTTCCTTGACCACTTCTTTCTTCGAGAATTAAGGGAAGCAAAAGTGGAGGAATTTGTAAATCTGAAACAAGAAGGCATGAATGTTAAGGAGTATAGCCTGAATTTCATCCAGTTATCCAGGTATGCTCCAAAAATAATCCCAGATGTGAGGTCAAAGATGAGGAAGTTCGTCTCCGGATTAGGGAGGCATGTGAAGAAGGAATGCAAAGCAGCATTGTTGATCTCAGACATGGATATTTCGAGATTAATGGTGTATGCTCAACAAGTGGAGGATGAGAAAAGAAAAGACAGAGAGGAGCATCTGAGTAAGAAGGTAAAATCTGCGGGCCATGAGACTGAACAGAGGCAAAGCAAGGGCAACAAGTCCTTCTTCCAGAAGGGGCCTCCCAACTATGCCTCATCCACCGCCAGTGCACCTATGCTGCAAAACAGGTATGATCCGCAGGGACAGAGTCGCCAGAATTTCAGACCCCAGGGTTCTCAATTCCAGGCCAGTGTAAGTCAAGGTACGAGGGGGAAGCCACCATGCAACAAGTGTGGTAGGCTCCACTTGGGAGAATGTAGAGCAGGAAGGGTTGGTTGTTATAAATGCGGCCAAATAGACCATTTTCAGAAGGAGTGTCCAGCATGGGGGAACAGAGCCCAGTTCTCCACCACCGCCCCGCCAGCTAGGGGTAATCAGAGGGGCACTACTTCAGGCACCGACAGAGGTACCAACCGTTTATATGCTATGGGTAGTCGCCAAGATCAAGAGAACTCTCCAAACGTCGTGACGGGAATGATTCAAGTCTCTTCTCTTGATTGTTATGTGTTGATGGATCCGGGTGCCACCCTATCTTTTGTGACTCCTTATGTGGCTAGTAAATTCAATAAAATTCCTGAATGTCTTCTTGAGCCTTTCAGTGTATCTACTCCTATCGGTGATTCTGTCTTAGCTGAGAGAGTCTATAGAGATTGCACTGTGTCAATTCATCACATAGATACCTTGGCTGACTTGGTTGAGTTAGACATGGTTGATTTCGACGTGATCCTTGGCATGGACTGACTTTATATCTGTTATGCCTCTATTGATTGTAGAACTCAGATTGTCACGTTCAAATTCCTGAACGAAGCTGTCATAGAGTGGAGAGGTAGTCCTGTTATGCCTAAGGGTAAGTTTATTTCATAACTTAGGGCCAGGAAGCTAATCTCAAAAGGGTGTGTTTATCACATTGTCCGAGTGAAAGATGACAGTATTGAGTCTCCATTCCTTGAGTCGATTCCGATTGTCAATGAGTTTCCGGATGTCTTTCCTGAAGATCTGCCTGGAGTCCTTCTTGATAGGGAGATTGCCTTTGGGATTGATGTTCTTTCTGATACCCAGCCTATCTCAATTCCTCTATATAGAATGGCCCCAGCTGAGTTAAGAGAGTTGAAGGAGTAGTTGAAGGACTTGTTAGATAAGGGATTTATTAGGCCGAGTGTCTCGCCATGGGGAGCTCTGGTCCTATTTGTCTGAAAGAAAGATGGGTCCCTTAGAATGTGTATTGACTACAGGCAGCTGAATAAGGTCACCGTAAAGAACAAATACCCTCTCCCCCGAATAGATGATTTATTTGATCAGCTTCAGGGTGCCACGTGTTTCTCAAAAATAGACTTGAGATCTGGTTACCACCAGTTGAAGGTGAGAGAATATGATATTCCGAAGACTGCTTTCCGGACTTGTTATGGCCACTTTGAATTTTTGGTCATGTCCTTTGGATTGACAAATACCCCCGCGGCTTTTATGGATCTCATGAACCGAGTATTCAAATCATATCTTGATATGTTTGTGATTGTATTCATAGATGATATTCTGGTTTACTCCAAGAATGAGGAGGAGCATGCCCATCATCTTAGAGTCGTCTTACAAACTTTGAGAGACCAGGTATTGTATGCAAAGTTCTCCAAATGTGACTTTTGGCTTGCATCAGTGGACTTCCTAGGCCATATTATATCTGGAGATGGTATTTAGGTTGATGCTCAGAAAATTGAGGCAGTGAAGAGTTAGCCCAGACCCACATCCCCGACAGAGATAAGGAGCTTCTTGGGTTTGGCTGGCTATTATCGAAGGTTTGTAGAGGGATTCTCATCCATATCATCACCATTGACTAAGCTGACTGAAAAGAAGGCTAAGTTCCAATGATCCGATTCTTGTGAGGAGAGTTTTCAGAAATTGAAGACTAAGCTAACTACTGCTCCTATTCTAACCTTGCTCGATGGTACAGAGGGTTTTGTGATCTATTGTGATGCATCCAGAATTGGTTTGGGTTGTGTGTTGATGCAAATGGGGAAGGTGATAGCCTATGCTTCAAGACAGCTTAAGGTTCATGAGAGGAATTATCCAACTCATGACCTTGAGCTGGCAGCTGTGGTGTTTGCGCTTAAAATCTAGTGCCACTACCTGTATGGAGTGCATATTGATGTATTCACCGATCATAAAAGCTTGCAATACGTCTTTAGCCAGAAGGAACTTAACCTGAGGCAAAGGAGATGGCTTGAGCTACTCAAAGACTATGATATGAGCATCCTCTACCATCCAGGTAAAGCTAATGTTGTTGTTGATGCTCTTAGCAGGTTGTCTATGGGTAGCACTGCCCACGTAGAGGAAGGAAGGAGAGAATTGGCGAAGGAGGTACACAGATTAGCCCGATTGGGAGTTCATCTGGAAGAGAACAATGAAGGCGGAGTTACTTTTCAGGATGGGTCTACGTCCTCACTTGTGGCAGAGGTAAAGGAGAAGCAAGACCAAGATTCCATCCTTCTCCAATTGAAGGAAGTTGTTCACAAACAAGAGGTAATGGTTTTTACCCAAGGGGAAGATGGTTTGTTGAGGTTTCAAAATAGATTGTGTGTGCCAGATGTCGATGATGTTCAAGAGAGGATTATGGCTGAAGCGCATAGTTCCAGGTACTCTATTCATCCAGGCTCCACGAAAATGTATCATGATTTGAGAGAAATCTATTGGTGGAGTGGGATGAAGAGGGATATTGCGGAATTTGTTTCCAAGTGCCCGAATTGCCAACAGATGAAGGTTGAGCATCAAAGGCCATGTGGTTTAGCTCAAAATATAGAAATTCCAGAATAGAAGTGGGAAATGATCAACATGGACTTTATTACAGGTCTACCAAGGTCTCGAAAGCAACATGATTCGATTTGGGTAATTGTGGATAGAATGACGAAATCGGCTCACTTCTTGGCGGTTAAGACTACTGACACAGCAGAGGATTATGCAAAGTTGTATATACAGGAAATCGTCAGATTGCATGGGGTCCCTTTGTCTATCATCTCAGACAGAGGAGCTCAATTCACTTCCCAATTTTGGAAATCCTTTCAGAAGGGACTAGGTTCGAAGGTGAGCTTGAGTACAACCTTCCATCCCCAGACAGATGGCCAAGCAGAGCGCACCATTCAGACATTGGAAGATATGTTGAGGGCATGTGTGCTTGACTTCAAAGGAAATTGGGATGATCACTTGCCTCTCATAGAGTTTGTATATAACAATAGCTATCATGCAAGCATTCAAATGGCTCCTTATAAAGCCTTGTATGGGAGGAGGTGTAGATCGCCCATTGGGTGGTTTGAAGTTGGTGAAGCCGAGTTGATTGGGCCTGACCTTGTTCATCAAGCCATGAAGAAGGTGCGAGTTATTCGAGAGAGGCTAAAGACAGCCCAAAACCACCAAAAATCTTACACTGATGTGAGGAGGAGAGACTTAGAGTTTGAGGTGGGTGATTGGGTGTATTTGAAAGTGTCACCCATGAAGGGTGTTATGAGGTTTGGAAAGAAGGGGAAACTTAGTCCTCGATATATTGGTCCGTACCAAATTTTGAGGCGGATTGGGAGTGTTGCTTATGAGTTGGAGTTACCCTCAGAGCTAGCTTTTATTCATCCGGTGTTCTACGTTTCGATGTTGAAAAAGTGCTTGGGCGATCCCTCGTTGGTAGTCCCTATTGATAGCGTTGGAATTAAGGATAGCTTATCCTATGAAGAAGTTCCAGTCCAAATTCTTGATTGCCAAATTCGCAAATTGAGGAACAAAGAAGTTGCCTCAGTCAAAGTCCTGTGGAGGAATCAATTTGTTGAGGAAGCCACATGGGAAGCGGAGGAAGCCATGAAATCTAAATATCCACATTTATTCGTGCCTATCGAGGAGGATGTCGAAGGTAATGTCCCTTTCCTTGACATTGAATTCATTTGTGCATTTTGAGTCCTAATTAATAATTGACTGAGAATTTGATTAATTGAATGACTGAGTTTTGATTGTGATTTGCACCTCGAATCTATTCTTGATTTCTCGTCATTCGAGGACGAATGATCCCAAGGGAGAGATAATGTAACACTCCTCAAAATTTTTCCCTAAGATTCGGACCATTCTTGTGTTCGGGTAGGGTCGGACTCGAGTATTGTGGAGCCTTCACGTAAGTAAGATAAGTTGTTGAGAAATGTTACAGCATTAGAGGTGATGTGGGGTCATGAAGGACCTCTAGGACCAAATTTAACCCAAGGATTCGTCGTGACTAAGTTCGAGGAGGAGTTCGCTTGAGGGGTTGACTTCTAATGACCCTATCTTTTGATAGATGACGATCTGGGTAGCCCACGATCTATTAAATCAAAGGTCGTCGAGTCTTCTTTCCAAAGCCACCAAGAATGCGAATTTTGGAGTTCGGAGTCGAAAGATATGACGCTCCTAAGATAAACTAGCGCGACAGGAATTTTATTTTTGGCCTGGGTTGCAACTGCTGGGGAAATGGCCTTGGCGCTGTAAAGGCGCGATGCGCCACTATCGCGCCAGAAACATGCCTCAGTAGTTTGGTCCTTGGCGTGACGCACCACTAAAAGTTGTGCAGGGTTTTTCAGGCCAAATTTCCAGAACCCAGAAACTTTGGCCTTGGCGCTATAAGGGCGCGACGCGCCACTATCGCGCCAGAAACATGCCCCAGTAGTTTGGTCCTTGGCGCGGCGCGCTAGTACGACGTGTGCAGGGTTTAGGCATAATTGTCCTGGCACTGCAATGGCGCGATGCGCCACTATCGCGCCAGGTGCGTTTTTAGCCTATTTTCAGAACTTTTGAGGAGGGGTAATTTGGGAACTTACCCAAGTTATATATGTATTGCCATTGTTCATTTTGGGATCAAAATTTCCAGCCCTCTCTCTCTCTAAAAGACCTAGAAGTTCCTCTCTCTCTTCTTCATCTCCTTCTTCTTCCCCATTCTCAACAAGAATTTGTCCCAAGAGCTTCAAGATTTGAGTCCTCCATTGAAGACCCAACATCAAGGTTTTCTCCAAGTCTTCCCTAAGGTATGTAAGGCTATCCAAAACATGGATTAAGTCCATCCATGTGCCCTACTCTTGCTTGAGGTTAGATGTTTATAAAAATGGAGTTCCTTGGTATGGTGTATGGTTGAATGAGTTTTGTTCCCTATTTATTTGATTCTATATGCGTCAATGTTGTTGAGCTAAGAGGTTCCAAAAATGAGCCCTTATGTGAGTATGAGTTGATGAAGAAATGAGTTGTGAAATATGTTTTATTTATCTTCTTAACTATGTAGATTATGATAAAAGATGTTATTTTCTTGAAAATGTTGCTCAATATGAAATGTCAATTTAAAGCCTTGAAATTGTGATAAGCCTCAAAGATTTCTCAAATGGATGAAAAAAAATGATTGATTATATCTAGATGATGCTATATATGCGCATTTAAATTTCTTTTGGAGATGTGCTTGAGATTGATCGGATAGTATGATTGGAAGAGATTGATTGTGATAGAGTCTATAAGTTGACAAGGTTGTAATGAGACTTGTTGATATGAGTTGATTGAGTTGATTGGATGGAGTTTTATGAGCATTGAGTCTTGGGAGGAGTATCGAGCACCGAATTGGGCAAGAGTATAGTCCATACTCGAACCCAATACCTATGTTGCCAAACGTAGGGGGGATTGAACCGTTAAAGTCGGATGCTTCCCCGAGAGATTTGTCCTGACATTATAGGACTTGGTTGGATTGGATCCATGATTGGTTGATTCGTTCATACCCTGGCAAAGTTTGAACAGACGCGACAACAACGTCGGTTTGTTGTACTCTCACTGACTCATAAGTGATGTTTGTCGGTTAAGAGAAACTCCCAAATAGGTCTTGATAGTACTCTGAGTCAGATTGAGTTGAATTATATGTAATTGGTCCCGTCTAAATCATATTCTTGTTTAGACTTAGGACATTTGATTGAGTTGTTATTCCTCTTGAGTTGAGCTTCCGAGTTGATTAATTCTTCCTTGATGTTTATTGTATTCGGCAATTTTACATACTCGTACATTCCATGTACTGATGCCATTTGGCCTGCATCGTTTCATGATGCAGAGACAGGTACTAGAGATCATCAACCGGCGCTCCGTTGAAGATCCACATACACCCTCAGCTAGTTGGTGAGTCCTCCTACTTTCCGAAGGATGTTGAGCCTTCATGTACAGTTTTGATGACATTTCCTTTATTTTGATTGTTGGTAGCCATGGACTTGTCATTGACACCTCTTAGACTTTGATAGAGGCTTCATAGACTGGAGTGTGGGGAGGTCGAACTGTTATTTTGAGGAGTCTTATTTTATTGTCTTGTTGGGTTGTAAATGTTTGGCCTTCGGCTCCCATATATGAACAATATTTCTTTAATTGAGTTTTCCGCTAAGAGAATGTGATTGATTGAATGTGTGACTGGACCAGGTGGTTTGCTCGGAGGTCAGAAATGGCCTTCGAGTGCTGGTCACGCCTAGGGTACCCTCCCGGGGCGTGACATACTATCTCCCTTATGACTTGGACTAATGTTGTCTTTGTACATCCAGAACCACTTTGTGACATGGAGACCAATGATACTCGCCCTACGACATCATTCTCCTCCACAACATCTTACTTTCTAATCGGAGTGTATTCATAATAGTTCCCAACCTGAGACCAATCAACTTTGAGTCTATTGCCTGAGACCAATCAAACTAGTGTGTAGTCCTTTCATCCTATAATATAGATTAACCTTTTTTTGCCTATAAGTAATCCCTCCCAAAGAAAGATAGGCAACACATATTTTATCCTGTCACCAAGAAATTAGGGATGTTCATGGTTTCGTTTTGGTCAATTTTTAGGGTAAAATTAAAGTTAAGTTGATTTAGTCGATTTTTAAATTATTAAAATCGAATCAGACTAAATACAATTCATTATGGCCATAGGATAAATGTATTATATTATTGAAAAAATGAGATTGATATGATATGACATGTCAAATATGTGCTTTGTATTTTCTGGGTCAAATAATAGTTTGGTGATTTTATTGTCCCCATAAATTGAGTGACTTTATTGTCCTAAAAAAAAAAGTGACATTAGTAGGATATTCCTAAAACTTGAGTGACCAACCATGAAATTTTTCATCTAGTTAAGTGGGTCGTTGACAAACTCGTTTGTTAAAGTGGGATCAAGTGACAAGTGTACAAAGTTTGTTACGACTTAGGAGTGAGTCCAAGTCAAAATCAACTAAGCTACAAATTTGAATCAGATTTTGTAAATTTATCTTTAAATATTTGCCGCTTGACAATATATTTTGGATCAAATTTTGGAAGTTTGTCTTCAAATTTTTTTAATTTTTCAAAAATTTCACTTTCACTCTCAAAAGTTTAATCTTTTTTCAAGTAAAAAGCATCTCAAAACACAATTTTAAGTTTCAAAAATTACAATTCAAAAAATTCAACTTTTCATATTTCAAGTTTGAACTTCAAAATCTACGCCCCCATGTGGGAGCTAAGCATTATTACAAAAGGATTGAGACTATGGGTATGTTTGGCGTGGAGGAAACATTTTTTCGAAAAATATTTTACCAAATTTCCCATGTGTGGTTGTTCAGTATATTTTTGAATTATTTTTGGGAAGACAAGTTCCTTTAAAATGAGTAAAATGACTTTTTTTTTTCTTTTAATAAAATCATAGGTTTTGATATGAATTATAATTGTACAGGGTAATTAAGTGGATTTTTTTATTTTATAAAAATAAATCATAAAAAATATTGAATCGTCCCAAATAAATTTTGGTAGAATAGTTCAAAAATTATTTATTGAAGAAATAATATTTTGACAGGATGTCTTCATAATTCGTCCAACATTTGACATGTTAGCTTTTAGAGAAATCAGATGTTAAAGTTAGATCTCCACTCTCAAACCCTAGTATTATAAATTTGGCGCCACATGTCAATCAAAACATTCAAATTACTACTTAATGTTACCCATATATATGGTAAACAATTCATTAGGAGTGAGCGTTCGGGAGTTGGTTTGATATTTTTAAAAATTAATTTCTGTAATCGATAATTAAAAATAGATATCAAGTATCGAACTTTCAAAGTACGGTATGGTAAATTATGGTACGGTAATTTAATAATTACTTAATGAAGGAAACAATATTTCGACAAGATATGCTCATAATTTGTCCAACATTTGACATATTAGGTTTTAGAGAAATCAGATATAAATATTAGATCTCCACTCAAAACCTAACATTATGAACTTGACATCACATGTGAATTAAGAAATCTAAAATTACTTGTTAATGCTACCCATATATATGGTAAAACAATTCATTACGGGTGAGTGTTTGATATTTTCAAAATTCAATTTTTATCGATAATTGAAAATAGATACTTAATATCGAACTTTCAAAGTTTGGGGATAAATAATCTTTGGTACGTTAAGTTTCGTTACGATAATTCAATATTTACTTATTGAAAAAAAAAAGATATTTGACAAGATATGTTCATATTTTGTCCAATATTTGTTATGTTAGCTTTCAGAGAAATTAGATATAGAAGTTAGACCTTCACTCTCGAACCCTAAGGCGCCACATGTCAATCAAGCATCCAAATCACTCGTTAATGATAAATAGTAAACAATTCATTAGGGTGCACATTCGATATTTGGTTTATTATTTTCAAATTTTGATTTCAGTAATTAAAAGTAGATATCAATTCAATAGGGTATATTAAATTTCAATATGATAAATTCCAATTTGATTCAATAATTCAATTTTCAGTGATTTATATCTACCCTTGCATGGAGACGAATCTCTTTGTTTTAAAAAAAATAATCCTTTTTCGTATCAAGTTGATTGATTTTTCAATCATTTCGAAAGTCCGTTGGTTTTTATGGGTTAACGATTTTCGATAGTCACTATTAGTTTTTGAGTTCATTATATTAGTTGGATCAAAATTGCTCCACTTTAACAAATTTAATGGGCCAAAATACTAAAGTTTATATTTGAAGGGACAAAATTGGCTTATTATTTGTCTACGTAAGGGACAATCTGAACTAAAAACTGGTGATGTAGCTGAAGAGGAGTGGCACAAGACTACAAATTATCTATAGCTTCTAAGTTCAGACCTTACTCTACCGGAAACCTCCCAACATTTCATCGGAGAACGAAGGTCCAAAAGAGCTTTCGATTAAATCACTTCATTTCACCGTTCGATCCTGCCCGATCACAAAATGAACGACGCAGATGTGTCCAAGCAGATCCAGCAAATGGTCAGATTCATCCGCCAAGAAGCGGAGGAGAAGGCCAATGAGATTTCCGTTTCCGCTGAAGAAGTATAATCATGTTCTAATTTCGAATTTCGAAGTGAATTTAGTTGAGTTTATCTCATCTATTATGCATTGGCTGTGATTTTTGTTTTTAGGAATTCAACATTGAGAAGTTACAGCTAATGGAAGCGGAGAAGAAGAAGATCAGACAGGAATACGAACGCAAAGAGAAACAAGTTGACGTTCGTAAGAAAATGTGATTTCTCTATTTTGCTCTGATTTGTGACTCTGATTAAATTTGAGATTTCTCGAAGTTTTTTTTTTTAAAAAAAATAAATGTTGCTCTTTATAGAAGAAGAGTTAAGTACAAAACTCCATCTGTGAAATTGCGATTTTTGCTTGAAGTTTTTCTTAAATTATTGTTTGGGATCCACATATTTCTTAAGTACACATTACCTTACCGCTACCTCGTACAAATTGAGAAGTTGTTTCTGATAAACCTTCGGCTTAAACTAAAGCATATCCAAGCAGTTTGAAACAGGGAATAAAAATGAGAAGAGTAACAACAATGAAATAATGTGACATGAAGAGACACAACATACAGAGGAAAGAACAGTAATGACAACAAAATAATGCAATAATCCCAGCACAAAAAGCGCAGGTGATAACCGAAACTAAAGAACAAGAAACTATGAGAATAGTGCTACTACCACAAGTAAGAAAGCAAGTCCAAGTACGACCACCAAGCCTATCCCACAAGAAAGCAATAGAACGTTCAACTACCAACTAACCTTCTACCTAATCCACGACCTATAAACAAACCTATCTAAGGTGATGGCCTCGTTAAGCTCAAGATGTGCCATGCCCTGTCTAATCCCCCTTACCCCCTAACAAATACTTTTTTCGGCCTTCCTCTACCTCTCTTGGTGTTCGCCATTGCAAACCTTTGACACCTCCTCACCAGGGCATCTATACTTCTCCTCTTTACATGTTCAAATCATCTCATTCTCTTTTGTCTCAACTTGTCCACCATGGAGGCTATTCCTATATTGTCTCCGATATCTTCATTCCTAATCTTATTTCTCCTATTATGCCCAGATATCCGCTTCAATGTCCTCATCTCCGCAACTTTCATCTTTTAGACATGTGAGTTCTTGACTGGCCAACACGTCGTTCCATACAACACAACCGGCCTGATAACTACTCTGTAGAACTTATCTTTAAGTTTTGGTGATACCTTCATATCACAAGACTCCGAAGGGGAGCCTCTATTTTACCGATCCCGCACCAATACGATGTGTGATGTAATCATCGACCTCTTTATTACCTTGAATTAAAGACCCTAGATACTTGAAACATCCTCTCTTGGGATGACCAGAGCGTCAAGCCTCACTTCCACGCCGACCTCATGCATAGCATCACTGAACTTACACTCAAGTGTTCACTCTTGGTCCCGCTCAACCTGGATCCTTTAAACTCCAGAGTTTGTCTCCAAACCTCCAACCTAGCGTTAACTCCACCACGTGGTCTTGTCAAGTAGTATTATGTCATCTGCGAATAACATACACCATCACACCTCATATAGGATATGCCGCGTCAGTTCTTCCATAACCAGTGCAAAAAGAAACGGGCTAAGAGCCAATCCTTGGTGCAACCCTATCTTGATTGGGAAGTGCTTCGAGTCTCCTCCCATTTTCCTCAACCTGATCTTTGCTCCATTGTATATGTCCTCAATCGCCTTAGTGTAAGCCATATGTGTGGCTTCAAGCATCTCCAAAGAACCTTTGTTGGGACTTTGTCATAAGTTTTCTTTAGGTCAATGAGCACCATATGTGAATCCCTCTTCCTACTCTGTATTGTTCCGTCAGTCTCCTCACAAGGTGGATAATTTGTGGTAAATTGCCCCGACATGAATTCAAATTGGTTCTCAAAAATATACACACCCCTCACCCTCATTGCCACTGCCTTCTTCCACACCTTCATAGTGTGCCTTAGCAGCTTAATACCCCTATAGTTGTTGCGATTCTGAATATCACAATTGTTTTTGTACAACAAAATCATTGTACTCCACCTCCATTCTTCGGACATCTTTGTTGTCCTAAAAAGGAAATTAAACAACTCAGTCATCCGCGACAAGCCTGCTTTACCTATGTTCTTCCAAAACTTCACCGGGATCTCGTTTGTCCAATCTCTCTTCGCCTGCTCATTCTACTAATAACATCCTTAAGCTCGTCAATCTTTATAGACCTGCAATTCCCAGAATCTCGCGGTCTCTCAGAGTGCTTCAACTCTCCTAGCACAATGTCCATGTCCCACTATTCGTTCAAGAGTTTATGGAATTATGTTTGTAACCTCCGTCTAATGAGTGTCTCCTCCGCAAATACTATGTATTCCTCATCTTTGATGCACTTCACTTGGTTCAGATCTGGGGCCTTCCTCTCTCTTCTGATGTCTATTATGTACAACTTCTTATCTCCACCTTTGTCCCCTGACTCCTCATACAAGCATTTGAAAGCTGCTGTTTCTGCCGCCGTAACCGCCAACTTTACCTCCTTCCTCGCCACCTTATACATATTTCTTAACAAATGATAGTAAAATGAGGTTAACAGAAGATATTCAAAAGATGTTGTACTTTAACTATAATAAATACCTTTTGATTTGGCATGACAACGTTTGTATTCATCTGAAACAATATAGTTTTTAATTGCACTTGAAACTTTCATTTTTTAGACTTAAAATTAAGTCTGCATCATCATGGATTTATATTTTCCATGGTCCATAATGTTGGGTATTGATTCGAAAAAGAGTCGCTTACAACACTTCCTAATTACTACTAGCATTTACTGGATATTTAGGCTTCAATGTTTGCCACTGATTCTATTTCTGCTTTCATCAGTAATGCCTTTCTGTTTAACAGCAATTCATGTAGGTCAAAGTAATTTTAAACTGGATTTGAACATATTGCTGTGTATTTTTTTTTCCTCCCTTTTTTAACATAAGCCACATGGTCAAATGAGATTTGATTTCATTGTGATGTTTGGTTTTTGAGTTAGCTAAATTACTGAAAATTGAACTTCTTTTCAAAAAAATTATCTAATTTCAGATTTATCAGCCAACATAGTCTTTGACTTTCTTTTGTTATGCATTTCTTGCAGTGAGTATTCCATGCAACTCAATGCCTCTCGAATCAAAGTTCTTCAAGCTCAGGATGACTTGATTAGCTCCATGAAGGAAGCAGCAGCAAAGGAGATCTTACATGTTAGCCATCACCACAACCACCATAGATATAAGAAGTTTCTGCATGATCTTATTGTTCAGGTACTTTTAACTAATAATAATCCATGAGATTTTGTTCTTTGCTTCTATATTTTTTGAAACAAATTATCAAAACTGGGAACAGGCTTATTTTACCAAAGACAAGCTATTCATCAATATCTTCAGTTGATATGATGTTGTACATATTTTCTGCACTGTTGTATACCAGAGTATATGAATAATTATTTAGTTTCAATGGTATCTCCTGTATTTGACAGTAAATGATTACATAAAAATTGTGAACATATATTTCATGTAAGAGCCTGTTTGGATTGGCGTATTTTAAGTGTTTTTAAGCACCTTTGGAGTGTTTGGGTAAATTTAAAAAGTGTTTATAAGCTATGTTGCTCGGACTCTTCAAAAATATCAACGGGTGCATGTCGGATTCTCCAAAAGTAGTGTATTTTTGGAGAATCCAATACGGATGCGGCATCGAGAGTGAAGAGTCCGCGCAACTTAGCTTATAAGCACTTGAGTTTAAGCTAAAATGATAAAAATAAGCCAAAAATAAGTCAAAAACCAAAAATCAATCAGGCTCCAAGTCCAGAGTGGTGGTTAAAAGGTTACGGTTGCAGTAGACATGGTTGCATTTCTAGGTACCAAGGAGTCATTTGGTTGCTGTTACAAAGAATTTGTGTTTCTTCTGTTCTCTTCAAGTTAGATCCTTCAAAAAAAGAAAAAAACGACGTTTTACTTTCATGGAATCATGAGATTGCCATATATGTTCATTGCAATATGCTCTTTCTTTTAATTTGTAAGTTCCTTGTTTCTTGCTCCATCTCCAAAACATCATACAATGATTAACTGCGAAATTATTTGCAATTTATGTTGTCTATGGCCATAATGGGCTTAACTGTAGATGTGTCTAGGTGCCTTTTTGAACTAATGTTGCTTCTTTCTTTGGGAATAAGATGGGTACTACTCTTTGATTGTAGAGTTTACTCAGACTTAAAGAGCCTTCTGTCTTACTGCGTTGCCGGAAAGATGATGTAAACCTGGTAGAAGATGTGCTGGATGCAGCAAAGGAGGAGTATGCGGAGAAGGCAATGGTCCACTCACCTGAGATCATAATTGATCATATCCACCTTCCACCAGCCCCATCTCATCATAATGCACATGGTCCTTCTTGGTAAGTTGCTTCATATATCTGTCTGCAATGCTAAGTAGCTCCTCTTTGTAATAAATCTATCTCTATCCCGACAGCTCTGGAGGAGTGGTACTGGCTTCTCGAGATGGGAAAATTGTGTGTGAGAACACTCTTGATGCCAGATTGGAAGTTGTGTTCCGTAAAAAACTACCTGAGGTACTTGCTTTTGTTCTTACCTCTATACTCTCACAATTATGTGTTCTTGTCTTGCCAATACTAGTTTCCCTTATACCGACTTTTATACAATTGTGGTCCTTTTACCAAGGCAATGCTGTCTATTTTAATTGTCATGCATAACTTGTTCTTTCAAATGTCATGTGGATGAAACCTATCTTTTCTTTTTTTGGGAAGGAATAGTCATTGTTGATCCTTAAAGTTGTTGATTAGGCTGTTCTCCATATATTATTTCTTACATGCCAATTCAATGGCTTTTTGTACTTCTAACCTTGTGGTTTAGGAATCTACAATAAGCTCCTCTGCTATTGGTTTTGTGACTTAACTTTGGCATTTTGGGGTAGTGGGGATGTCTGTTGCTTTCTAGTCTTTGTTGAGACTAGACTTGCAGAAACTTCAATGTTCATTCCCCTTTGGGGTAGTATAATTCTTAAGCAGCAAGCACATATTAAGACGAGCTTAGTGATAGATGAAAGTGAAAATGGACTTAAAATGACTGGACATACCACTCACCAGTAATATGAGTCCGTGTTTAGTCATTGTAGTAGAGGTGGAAGCGAACAAGAGCAAACTTTCTGCTGGTGCTTCCTCTTCTTTGTCTGGGTAGTGATAGAGAAGGGTTACTTAAAATCTCAGCCCTTGTGATTGTGTCCATCAAACAGTCCTGCTGCTTCCATCAGCTTTGCAGATTCGTTTTACAATTGCTTTTCGATAGTTCCCAAGAATTCTCTTTGCTGAATTTCTCTCCTAAATCTTGCAGATCCGCAAGTGTCTATTTGGTGGGATTGCTCCCTGAGGTGCTGAAAGTTGATATATATTTATCACCTGTCTCTGATTCTGAGATTGGGCATCGGCTGATAAATTATAATCATCAAATGCTTGCTTGTACTATTTCTTTTCTAAAAGACGTACTGGCCAGTTTTTCTGATACTAAATTCCATGGGGCTTAACGACGACCTCATGTTAAGTGGTCCTTAATACTCTTAACACTACGCTTTTATACCTTTTTTTTTTCATTACAATGTTCTCCAACAAGTGTATGTTGGATGATCTGAGTTTGTTTGGTTGAAACATGAATAAAATGATATGAGTGGCGGGCCCTCTATACTTCACTGCTGTTTACAATTGATATTCATATTGTTATTACTTCTGATACTTGATTTTAATATGTTTTATTTGAGAAGAGAGTTTATCAAAAATAACTTCTCCACCTAGTGAGGTAGATTACGTGGATACTATCCTTTTTAAATTTCACTTATGAAACTATATCGATAACTTTGAGCTATTGCCACATGAGAAGACTAAAATAATTTTATTTTGAATTAGAGTCTACTTTTTTATTTGGTTAAAGTCAATGGGTGCCTGGCTGCGCTTGCTTGCTACAACGTCCTTTGGCATTACGAAGGTACCAATTAATACTAAGCTGCAATTTGCAAAATATGATCTTCTTATTAGATCTCCACAGTGTCTGCATTATTTTTTAATAATATAATTTTCTACCTTTGTTGCATGATATATGTATGTATCTATAATCTCATTATATGATTAATTACCACTTAATTTTTTGACGAGAATAACAATAACAAACATTTTGAACATAGTTTTACAATTGAGATTTTAAAAAAGTGGGTGTACACTGCCCTTATTCCTATTTAGTTTTTGATTAAAAAAAACCACTAATTATTGACGTAATATTTATCATTGACCCACAATTCTACTTGATTGGTTCAAACAGAAACATCCAATGACACTAAAATCATCAACAAAAATGTTTAAAATGAAGAAACTAACATTCTTCATTTATGAGCAGACAATAATTCGAAAAGAATTAATGAGCTGAAAGTCTTTTAGTATTTCTTTTTAACAATGAAAATAACATGGTAGAGGGCTTGAAGAAAGTTTTAGAAGTGTGCTTGATAAAGACCTTAACACTAGAAATAAAGCCTTTCTTTCATAATCAAATAATATTGCTTAAAATGAGGATTCAAAATTGATGAATACGTAATTCGATTGATAAAACTTTTTTATTGATAACAAATTGTTTGTTATCACATGGATATTCTTTTTGTAAGATCGATTCTCTTAAATACAAAAAATCAAATGATAAAAAGATAAATGAAATATTGAATTGAGACGCATAAATAAACTAAAACGAATAGCTCCTCGTTTTGAGACATTATGGCTTAGGGGTCGACCCCGGTAACAAAGAAGGAATCCATAAAAACATGCGAGCCGGGCTGATATTAACCAAAAAGATACCCTCCTCAAAAGGGCCTGAAATCAAAGACCCAGTCAGGGATAGAGTTGAGAATGACATTAAAATGGAACAACTGTGTAGGAGTACTAATAAGTTTTGTAAGGGTATAGTTTATTTAATTGAGTGAAATTAGGCCAGTAGTCTTTCTGAATGTGATAGCTGAGAACTGTGATGAGTAGGAAATATTTTCAAGAAATGAATGGAATTTTCCAATAGTAATACTTTCTCAATTATCATTCTTCTTTGGCGACAAGGAAGGCTAGCCCGGTATGAGTGGAGAAATCCATTCAAGGAATTTTCCAATTCCTTGACCGGGTCTTGAAAACCCGGATGATGCCATAAAAAAAGCAAAAAAATGGCATCTTCTTCTGGAAATCCTAGCTATTCTTAGCATGATATTGGGAAATCTCATTGCTATTACTCAAACAAGCATGAAACGTATGCTTGCATATTCGTCCATAGGCCAAATCGGATATTACGGAGGTTCAGTGAGCACCATGCCGAATCTCATTTTCGGGGTATTGCTTACAAAGACGCTTATCGTAAAAGGTGGCCGGCCATTCGTCAAGGCCCAGGAATCCGCTGGACATCTCAGCGGCGGGATTTGATTTTGGTGGTCTAGCTCAACCTCCAAGTAGGAATAGATTCTATGAGTCGTGATCCAGTTAAGATAGGGGGCATTTCTAGCATTGAAAATCCCAGCAAGAAAACGGATGTGCGTCTAACGCGCAACGGCTTTCGCGCTAGCTCAGTCCGTTGCTTGTTCGGTCAATTCGAGATGTGAGTAAAACTCAAATTGGAGAAGAATATGGACCCTGGGTTCCTTTTATTGGCACTTTGTTTTTATTTATTTTTGTTTCTAATTGGTCAGGAGCTCTTTTACCTTGGAAAATCATACAATTACCTCATGGGGAGTTAGCCGCACCCACGAATGATATAAATACTACTGTTGCTTTGGCTTTACTTAGGGGTGGGCTATGATGGATACAGTGAAATCAATCCCGCGGTAAGACGGGGGGGGGGGGGGCAAGTGTTCTTCGGAATGACTGGGCGTAAAGGGCACGTATCTGCCTTTACGATATTTACTATATTTCTAGCAGGCAAGAAATTCCTACTAACCAGACAGAAAGTCAGTTTCCACTCACATCATTTAACTCAAGAGCCTTGCGGCACTCCCACTTCTACTGGATCTCTACCTATGAAACGAGTCCCTCTTTCATTCACTAAAGAAGACGCAGCTGATATGGGCTGGGGAGGGATTGGGGTCGCTTTTCTTTAGGACTTTAGTCCGTAACAAGGCTCGAAGACCTCCGGCTGGATTTGAAATGGATCAGGTAGGGCTTATGAATCTAAAATTTTGATTTTTTATCCTTACGGTATTTTGATTTGCTTATGTGTAATCTCGTTGATTTTTCAATATAGTTATTTTGCAAAAGACTATCTATAAGTTGAGGGATTTTATAGTGAAAGTAAATAATTTAATGATTTTTATATGAAAAAATCATTATCATGTCCTTTTAAGAATTATTTTTGAAAAGTTTTCCTTTTGACCAAAGATATTTTTCCTCTTTTTGTTCCACCTGGATATGCCTTTCCACAGCAGCACCAAGTTGCTAACTAGCAAACGACGTCGTAATCAACGCTTCTAAGAGGTTGTTTGGATTTAGGGATAAAGAAGAATCCTGCAAAAACATTTGTTATTAATACTAACTCTGCATTATTAATATAATTTCTGCATAATTAAGGGTCGTTTTCGTTTGCCAACAAACTACTAATGATATTAAGCTGTGTGAATTATAATACAAAAAATAATTAACAATTAAATTATATACTCGTTATAATTGTTTTCTTAAACTCCACTTACAGAATTACACTCGAATACATTATACGATTATAAATATTAACCTTCAAATATAGTGCACATTATAGAATGAGAATAAAGTGTTAATATGTATGGATAAGACATTAGAATATACAATATTTACTAAATACTTCATGTATTATTGTTTTATTGTATGATACAATAATCTCTTTTGATCACAGTGGATTATTATAGTATGATGACAATCTAATAATCCATGCATTATTATTGACTCTATAATAATTTTGTTGAGTTACAGATTAAGGTACAGATTCGACTAAGTCAACAATCCTAATTCAAATATTGTATTTATTTTAAGTAATTATTTAATATTTATAAATTATTAATTTAAAATTTAATAACTTGAAGTATACCATATGTAATTCATAAATTTCAAATTCTTAGTTGGTCTCTAAACTTACAATTATTTGCTTACATAAAAATCCATGCATTATATGAGTAGTTTCTATTTAGTCTATTTGGCCCAAGTTCTAGGAAGTGCAAAATGTTTATTTTAAAAAATTTAAGGCGTTTGGTTCAAAAGCTAAAATATATTATTTTTTTTTGGAAAAATTATTTAATCATATAAATATTTCTATCATATTTATTAATTCTCCCTATAGTTTGAAAAAATTACATATTGTCCATTAATTAATTATTTCAAATAGATTTCAAGTCAGATACATCTAAATACATGTATTTTTGCTACCAGATACATTTTAAATATAGATACATAGAAAGAGAAGCAAACAAGACAGGGAGAGAGGCGAGTGAGAGAGGAGAGAGGGGAGCAAGATAGGAGGGAGGCAAGACAGAGGATCGGCATATTCCAGATACATGTGAATCACACTAGATACATGTATTTAGAATACCAAATACATTCTGAAACACAGATTCATAAGGAGAGGGGTGAGCGAGAGAGCGAAAGATTCAGTGTATCTCAGATACATGCGAATCCATTTGAATATCGTGTATTGAAATAAATTACATCTATTTTTGACCACATGTATATGAGATACATGTATCTGAGGACTTAAATCTGGCACGAATGGTGCTTTCGAAACCTCACGGAAAAGCATGTAATTAGACTCTAAACTAGTGAAATATTTCCTAATTTTTTTCCAAAGCACTTTTATAACATTGACCAAATATAAAATACTACTCTAATATTGATAAAAATATTTTTTAAAAATAAGCGGATTTGTAAATTTGACCAAACAATCTCTTAGAATTAATAACACTTTGTTTTCCAAAAATTACTTGAACCAAATGCTCACTTTTTGGAAACGGAGACGGGAAAGCAAGTAGGAAACATCAAGGAGTTGGCCAACCTCTCGTTGGCTGTTTTGGCCACTACCCTTTCACTCCCTCGACGAGTCCGTCACTCTTATTATTACCTAAAAATCCCACCAAATATTTCACTATATATTCATCTTCTTCACTCTATTTTCAAGAATCTCTCCCTTTTCTCTTTTCTCTTTCTATCATTTTTTCTTCATTCACCATGGAAGGCGCTGCAACAGCTCAAGCTTTATCTCGTATTGGGTTAGCTGGTCTTGCTGTTATGGGTCAGAATTTAGCCTTAAACATAGCTGAAAAAGGGTTCCCTATTTCTGTTTACAATAGAACCACTTCAAAAGTAGATGAAACCCTAGATCGTGCTCAGAATGAAGGAAAACTTCCGTTGATTGGACAGTACAATCCTCGTGATTTTGTGTTATCAATTCAACGACCCAGATCTGTTATCATTCTTGTTAAAGCTGGTTCACCTGTTGATCAGACGATTGCTGCGCTTTCTGAGTATATGGAGCCTGGGGATACGATTATTGATGGAGGTAATGAGTGGTATGAGAATACTGAACGGAGGATTAATGACGCGTCGTCTAAGGGCCTTTTGTATTTGGGTATGGGTGTTTCTGGTGGTGAAGAAGGTGCGAGGAATGGGCCTTCGCTTATGCCTGGTGGGTCTTATGGGGCTTATACGAATATCAGAGATATTCTTGAGAAGGTTGCAGCTCAAGTTGAGGATGGGCCTTGTGTTACTTACATTGGTGAAGGAGGATCGGGGAATTTTGTGAAAATGGTGCATAATGGAATTGAATATGGTGATATGCAGTTGATTTCGGAAGCGTATGATGTGTTGAAGAATGCAGGTGGGTTGAGTAATTCTGAATTGGCTGATATTTTTGCTGAATGGAACCGTGGGGAATTGGAGAGCTTTTTGGTTGAAATTACAGCGGATATATTCAATGTGAAGGATGAATTAACCGGGAACGGGGAGTTAGTGGATAAGATTTTGGATAAGACGGGAATGAAGGGAACGGGAAAATGGACTGTGCAGCAGGCTGCGGAGCTGTCTATTGCAGCTCCGACGATTGCTGCTTCATTAGACAGTAGGTACATGAGTGGATTGAAGGATGAGAGGGAAGAAGCCTCAGAGATTTTTAGGAAGGAAGGATTAAAGGAGGACATAAGTTCTGATATTAATGGTAGCAGTGTTGATAAGAAGAGATTGATTGATGATGTGAGACAGGCATTGTATGCGTCGAAAATCTGTAGTTATGCTCAGGGGATGAATTTGCTAAGGGCAAAGAGCACTGAGAAGGGTTGGAATTTGAATTTGGGAGAGATGGCAAGGATTTGGAAAGGCGGGTGTATTATCAGGGCAGTGTTTTTGGATCGGATTAAGAAGGCGTATCAGCGTAATCCTAATCTGGCTAACTTGATGGTTGATCCTGAGTTTGCAAGGGAGATGGTGCAGAGGCAAGCAGCTTGGAGGAGAGTGGTGGGACTTGCTGTCCAGAAGGGAATTAGTGTTCCTGGAATGTCTGCTAGTCTTCAGTATTTCGACACCTACAGGCGTTCTAGGCTTCCCGCAAACCTTGTGCAGGCTCAGAGGGACTATTTTGGGGCACATACTTATGAGAGGGTTGACATGCCAGGAACATACCATACCGAGTGGGCGAAACTCGCTAGGAAAGCCCGAGTGTAATGCTGCTGCAGCTATTGCGGATTATGATCAAAATCTCTGGTATTAGTTGCATTTTGTCAACTGTTTGATTTTAAAATTGTGCAATTCAGGCATTTAAAATTCCAATGTACCTTGTTGAGAGTTTTTATTTGCTAGGCATAAGAAAGATTGGTAAGCTTTTTTTCCTTTAGTTCCGCAGTTAATAATGTTGTATGCCTTTGAACATTACAGGGCAGGGCCTTGTCCATCAAATGACTTCTTTCATTGAAGTAAAAGAAGTTGCTTCGCCTACATTACATTTTGATGCATACAGATTACCTGCATTTTTATTTATATATGGGTTATACATTTCTTATATTTGAAGATATCATGTTACAGCATGTAGTTTGTGTTTGTCTTCAGTGTTCTTCTTCAAGAGCATTATGTGTTGTATAGGTTGATTTAAACTCTTGACTTAGTAGGGAAGAATAATTTACTGTGAAAGAGAGCTATGGTTGTGATGGTGAATGAACCTTGATGCCAGGGATAGATTGTGCTACAATGCTTCATAAAGAATGTGGCTGAGAGTTATGTTGCTCGGACTCTTCAAAAATGTTGACGGGTGCGTGTCGGATCCTCCAAAAGTAGTGTATTTTCGGAGGATCCGACACAGGTGCGGTATTTTTGGAGAGTCCAAGCAATAATAGGCTGAGACAATGCTTAAATTTAAAGGGAAAACAATAACGAGTATGTGTTTATGGGAAATATGGGGAAGCATGTTGTGGCTCTGATCTCGGTTGATGCTATATGGATGAATAGGAGGGATATGAGAAGTGGCAGCGGAAGGCAATGGCCTGGTCATTGGACTGATGAAGTGGATGAAGGATGAGAAGAGGCAGTGCTAAAAGAAAATAGGTTACTTTTTCATTAGTGCCTTAATTATCATCAAAGAGGCATTTCGTATAAAACCTTCTGAATTTTAGAAATCTTATATGACTTCTAGATTTGTATCTTCAAATTTTGTTGTTTCCTGAAGGAGTCTCTTCTTCCCTAACCCCCTTTCTCTGTTTCTGTTTCTACTTATATTTGCTTTTGTGCTATTTTAGTTTTACCATTTCTCAACAATGTTTCCGAACTGCCACTTGCAGAATTTCTTGCTTTTTTTTCTTTTCTTCGATTTAGTTTTAATTGACACTAACCATTCCATCTTGTTAAAATTTGTGCAAATAACATGATTCATGCCTGTCCTAGTCTGACCCAAACTCAAAGCTGCATATCTGCAAGGTTTTTATACTACTAAAGTAAAAATTTTGTTATGATATTTAAGGTTATTCTTTGACATTTTCAGAGACAACTGCTGCTTTGCATTTTAGTTTATAAATGTTAAAAGATTCTTGAGATTGCTTTCGGTAACTATAATTTTGCTCAACTGGGGGCTAAACTAGTGAAATCCTTAAAATTCTCTGGTGTTTTATGAGTAATAATGATGTGGTAGTAGTTCCTATTTGCTTTTTGAGGTGGTTTTCAAGTATTTCCCATGAATCGAAATACAGTCTTTCAGCACAAGAAGTTGATATTAAAATCAAAATTATTGTGCTTCATTTTTCTTTTCTGCCGAAGGGGTTGTGCAGTTATGTATTTAGTGCACGTTAATCAATTCTGGAGTAAATGATGGTTACATTTCTCAGCGTCATATGCTTATGTGATTGACATGAAAGTTCTTCTGCAATCAGTTTCATCAACATAATGCTTGTTGAGGGTTCACTTATGAATGGGACATTTAAAATGAGTGCCTTCTCTTCCCTTGGATGCTCAACTTATTCCTTGTAGATGTCTCTGATATAGACTTTCCATGTCCCATTTTGTGCTCGATGATGAAAATCATGAACCTTGAAGTACCCTAGTGAAGTTCTGAATACGATTGTTCATCCATTGACAGTTCACCCTTGAAAATTGGAATCTTATATAGATCTGTCTAACTTCTATCAAGAATTTGTTTGTTCTAGTGTAAAATCAGATATTCTGTCTACTTTTCTGAAAGAACTTAAGTTCAATTCCTTGCTTCCGTCTGTCTAGACGATTGTTCCTCTTTGCACGTCTGTGTATCACCTAGATCTTCAACTCCAATTCCATGTAGTGCAATTATTGTAATTAATAAGATTCTTTTCGACTCCTTCTCTGAGAATCTTGCTTTTAACTCCAGTTGTAGAGCACTACTGATTTGAAGAACACTAGTTTAGGATTGTTGTCTAACAGAGCTTACTATTTCATGCTGTTACTATCTTATGTTCTGCTCCTTGATTACTGTTTTTCTTATGCTTCGTGGTGGTTAGATTATTTTTCGTGAGAAAAGAGCTTCATCAGCTTATTACCATGTCCAGGTTTTCATTTTTCATGACCTACGAGTCTTGTGGTGTCTATGTGAAACCATAACATATATGCCGAGCTTCTACTTCTGTTCTTACCAAACCCAGGATTAAGGATCCTACTAAACTACTTCAACTCCCGATAAATTACTGAGGGCTGCTTGCACCAATTTAAAGCTTTGTAGTTGGAATTCTTGCGTCATGTCTACTGCTATAACGTCAATCAATTGATCCACCCCTTTCCTGTGTTCTAACTACTTTCGTGCAACTTTCTTTTTTGCCTCGGTCCTGTTGGTAAGCTTACATTAGGTCCAGCAACCAAGGTTTGTTAGAAGTCATTGATTTGGTTGGAGATTTGTTTGTACATCATAAAAAGCAAGGTTGTAGAACCTAAATAATTATATGCTGGAATGAATGAATGATGATTCATATAGTCGACCCTAATTTTCGCCTCAATTTATTTGATCTTTTGCAGTCTTGGTGCAATCTTTTAGAAGGAATTGAAAACATTATTCCAAATGAAAATAAGTGGTTTGTTAAATGCTTTTATATACTCTTGTTCAGCTGGTCTTTCGGAAACAGCCGTCCTGGGTTAGATCTGCGTACACTCTATCCTCTCCAGACCCCACATGGTGGGATTATACTGGGCTTGCTGTTGTTGTTCAGCTGTCAACCTTGTAACATTCATTTTGATATATGAAGGGTTAACTATGTATTATTATTAAAAATACAGGCTTATTAATCAAATGACCCATCAAAATAGGTAGGTGAGATGATTCAAGAGTCAAGTAGCATGACACAGTTTACCTAAATCATTATCATCTTTCGAACTTGTTACAATTAAGTCTGAATATTTGTTCTCTATCCATTTGTTTCATTATTATTATTTTTTTATCCTTTTTAGCTAAATAATTTTAAATCAA
The DNA here is from genome assembly GCF_947179165.1 of Solanum dulcamara. Classification (NCBI taxonomy): domain Eukaryota; kingdom Viridiplantae; phylum Streptophyta; class Magnoliopsida; order Solanales; family Solanaceae; genus Solanum; species Solanum dulcamara. The sequence continues at coordinate 79,212,190 of NC_077237.1, forward strand.
AATACCCCAAAGCATAGCGCTTTTTCAGTCCATCTACACCTAAAATTAGGCAGTAATTTGGATTTAACCATTTTTAGCTAATAAACCTAACGTTGTAAGATAAGGGGTAACAGTTCCAAAATGAAATGCAGGTTATTCTATCCCGCATTTAGTTATGAGTATTACCAAATCACAGACTATTTTGCATTAAAATGGTGGGATTAGCTATCCCCTATATAAAGGTGAAATATCCTTGTCTATCCCATACACCAATCAAACGACAACCATGGTTTCCTTTAACTGCTATTTACTCAATGCAACTGACAAGTTAAAAAGCCAGTACAATGTCAAACAGATGAAGCTACTGAGTCTGTTAGTTTCAATAACATATAGCAGTGCATATACAGCAGCAGGGTACATAAAACAAGCCCATACAACAATTTCTACATAGGCACTGGACTTCAATGAACCTGTATGTACAATTTGAACTTTTTAACAGACCTTGTCTGGATAATATCTTATAGTTAGCATACCTCTTTATCCTAAAGCCCTCTTGACATCTAAATAGTCCAGTATGGCTGTAAGCAAAGGCTCTATGTTAGAACCTAAGAGTTCATCGCCGGATAGTAAGCACAGCTCGAAGATGAAGAATTCCATTTATGAAGTATACACTATCCTCAGCCATAAAAGCAGTCCAAGGTATGCCAACTAGGTTCCTGTAGCCAACAGCCTTGCCACCGGTGAATGTGTAGTTCCCCTTATACTTGCTCACATAGTCCTCAGTTAGCTTTGTCCAAACTGCAAACTCATAATCCACTGCAAATGACACTGACCCCTTCTCTTGCATGCCTAAGAACAACCCAAAGCAATGGAATGTACTCTGTTGATCCATGTTACAATGAGCTGATAGGAAAAAACCCTGTCCACCCAAATAGAAAGCCTGTGAGCAAACTCTGCCAGCAGGAAAGAGATTATTGCACTCTTCCCGTTTTAAATCTAGGTAAACGGTACACTGCTGACGAGGCAGTTCAAACTCGACAACTTTAACTGGTCTATACTTGTAAGCACGTTCCACAAAACGATGGTCTAATGCATTGCCCTCCTCAGCAGCAAGCGAACGCTGCCGGTATGGTGCTTCAGCTTTGAAAAATAAAGCCTCCAGGACATCCTTGGAAGCTAGTTCAGGATCAAAATCATTACAAGTTAGAACTTTCTTCAGCTTCCTGCATGTCATGTACGGAAAACGAATGAGGCGACAAAGACATGCCCCCAATATTTCACGTCGTTCAGCCAAGTTTGGGTAATGGGTACGAGCCCACTTTAAAACAAAGTCATAGACAGCATCCTCCGAAGCAACCTGAAGGTCATCATTGGAGAGAACAGCCTCTATTCCTGCAAGAGGTAAGTTCAATACCTCTTCTTGGAACCTGGCAAGGAATTTAGGATACAGTTCAGATGACAAATCATTGCCTAAACCAGCAAAAAACCATTTCTAAGGAGAGAACAATTTCTGATATCTAGGTTAAATTGAAAGCGTTCTGAAATCTGGTACTAGAAAGCCTTTTGGAAGGCAAGATTGGAGGTCCTTTATTCCACTAGTTAGTAGGTAAACATTAACAGCTAGTTTGTAAAGCCCCAGAAGTAGGCATTTGGTAAAAGCGCACTTATCCTGAAATAGGAGTTAGCTCGTGATTCAGAGCACAATTGAAACTGACGACAAGACTCTTGCTTTCCTTCACACTTCATTTCCAAGAAACAGTATTAAGCTTCAATTTCAATCAAACAGAGTAAGTAATAAAAAACTATATTTTGGAAAGTTTTCTCACTTGGTGATATCCTTGAAACGTGCAGCAAGAAACTGTTTTGCAGCATCTGCCAGTGGCAGAACTGCATCAGCAATTAAAACACTAGAAGGAAGATCCAAATATAGCAAAGCTGATTCACATGTCATGGGAAGATTGAGCAGCAAATGGCTGCAGTGTCTCATGCATGATGCAACTTCAAATTTGTCAGCAGCCATAAGCACATCAAGCAAAGCAGTCGGTGTTATCGTAGACAAAGTATTGCTATACATGAAGTTTAGTAAGTCCATGAAGGCAGCTTCTACTGCAAAAAAAGATAAAGAAAGATGGAAGTGAGAAGAATAAAATTTGTGATCACAAATTAAAGAAACTATGTTCACTAGTTAAGTAACTGTGTAAAAAATCTTCTTTAGATATGCTTAGAAAGCAAAACGAGCACTACTAGTGCTTGGAGCATGTTATTAACCTTGCAAACATATGAGTAGACAATCAATGTCTCGCACGAATGCTTCTAGTAGTATCAGAGACGATTCTTGTTCTGGTGTCCAATTCTTCTATATTTAGAATGATTCATCAAATAGATAAAGCAGTGGATACATTTAGAATGACACCTCTCTATATTTGAAAACTTTTTACTTGATCAGGAAGTCACAAGTTCGAGTCGTGGAAACAACCTCTCGTAGAAATGCAAGGTAAGGCAGCGTACAATAAACCCTTGTGGTCCAGCTCTTTCCCGAATCCCGTGCATAACGAGAGCTGAGTGCAATGGGCTGGCCTCCTTTTTTACTTAGCCCTCAATGATATGTCCGATAAGAATTGACATGGCTTTCAAGACTAGTAGATACTAAGGGTACTTTAGGGATGCTATGTATTTAACTTAGGTGTCAAAAGTTTTTCTTTCTTAAACTAAAAGTCAATCAAACACCATCTGATAAATTGAAAGGAGGGAGAACAAGAATCCCCTACAATTCTAAGAATTCAAACAGCCCCAGAAACTGAATTTTCATTTAGTGATTGATACACATTGCTCTCTATTTGCACATCCTAATCATCTAAAACTTGCTATTGAAATGTCAAATCAGTGCACAAGAGGTGGCTACTCTGTGTAAATAGGAGTACAACAGAACATGCTTTTTATACCCCCACCCCCACCCCTCTTATTTTGTGGGGTGGTGGTGGTGGTTAAGTAATATAGAAAACGATATAGTACAACCTACAAGAAATTCCATCAGCTTTCTAGCCTGACCAAATGAAATATGAGATAGATAATAGACACATTTGAAGCTCAGACAATACAACTCTATCCGAATTCTGGCATGGACATCATCAGGTTAATATTACTACTCTATGAGAATAACTTCCTAACAAAAAGGACAATACAATGAATTGAGAACATACGAACTACAACTAAAAATCTTAATACTAACCCGAGGCATGGATTTGTATGGTAATATGCTGCTGCTCTGACTCTCTCATGCCATTGGAGAATAGCTATGAAGAAAACAAAAGATGTCAAAAAATGAGCAATCAAGAATTCCTTATTAAGCTATAGCAGAGCATTAAAGACACCCAACCTTGTAAAAGAATGGACTCTTTGCGGCCAAAATAGGAGAACTGATGTGTATACTTCTAACTCGAAGAGCAGTTGCAGAGTTTAAGTTTGTGGACGAGTCACTGCTCTTAGAAGCTATGCCACCACCTTTAAAATGCCGTAAGCTTGTTACAAAAGGAAATAGAACAGAGAAAGAGGCAAAAAAAACATGAAATGATAAAGGAATTTAGGTTTCACATGCCATTACATCATAACAAAATTGAGGTTTCATATTATACGCACAAACGCGTCACCTATATTGCCTAGAAGAGTGATAGCCATGTTACCATATCTCCTAGATTCTCACACATCAGGATCTTATGTTAAAACAGTTAGAATCCTTTACAAATGACACCCTTGAAATAGCGATACAATAATGGAAATAAGATAATTTGGTCCATGGTGGGGAAGTGCATAGGTACCAGGGTGATCTGTAGTCATCACAATGCCGGATGGAGATTCCTCAGCCATTGCAACAGCTTCCTCATCTTGGTTCTCATAAGCAAGGACATCTTCTTTGTCCAGCATAGTACAATTCATAGCCTCGTCCTCATGTTGCGTGAGCACATCTGCATCTGAAAGGTTTATGAGATGAGCATCCACTAGAGAGAAAAAAAGGAAATTTGGAGAAACTAATTAATAAGCACAAATTATGTTAAAACATAACAAGCTTGAGTAAGTTTGCTGATAGGCGAAGAAACGGAAAATGTTACATGAATGGGGACAAACTCAAATGCGTGCTCTGATGATAGCTGACAAACATAAGTATGATTTTGAACAGCGGACAAGCTTAATTTTGTGGCAGCCGGAAAATTATAATATTTACAGCCAAACTCACCAGAAACAGAAAAATAACTAGAGGGTTACTACAAGATCATTAGTATTTGGTGCACAAGGCTAAAGCAACCATATTTGCAAACTATCTGATGCCAAAATTTAGTTATGCTATTGCTGCATCTGCACAACCAGTTGTAAAGGAGGTTCTGTCATTCATCAGAGTATTCTAAAATCTAAAACCCTTAAACTCAAAAAGGATATGAAGTGACCACCTAGATAGCTAAGTTACACGGACTCTTCACTTTCAATTTCACTTTCGATGTTGCACCTGTTCCAACTTCCCAAAAATATACTACTTTTTAGAGAATCCGAAGAGGTTCTTTCATTCTTCAGAGATTCTTCTAAAAAATAAAAACCTCAAATTCAAAGAGGATACCAGCCACCCACCTAGATAGCTAAGTTACGCAGACTCTTCGCTTTCAATACTGCACCATGCCAAATTCTTCAAAAATACACTATTTTTGGAGAAGCCGACAAGTATCCGTTTTGAAAAGTCCAAGCAACATAGCTAGATGGTACCAAACTTTAAAAAAAAACAGAGAAGAGAAATAATTAATAAATTCAAATCCTAAATTTTGCATCTTTTCCTCATACAGCATGATATGTGAAACCCCATTCTTCACATTCATAATCCCATAATAAAGACAACAAAATAAATATATATCAAGCATCTGTATGTAAAAAAATTAAACCTTAAAATTAAAAAAAAAAAACTAATAAAATTGTACTTCTATATACCAAATATACGCACATTAAAACCAATAAAACCCCCTAAATTCTACAAAAAGATTTTTTTAAAAAAACCCTAATTAGTGGAATTAAAAAAGCTAACCATTTTGTTTGTTAGTTTCTTCTCTCCTGCGTTTGCGTTTCCGGTCCCAATCAACGGCAGTAGTGGTACAACCCTGACCGTCGGATCTGGAGTCGGGAACAATCTCGACCGTCAGAATCCGGTCGGAGAAATTAGTGTTGTTGAAAGCGAAGGCGAAGTCGGATTCGGTACCCGACCCGTAACCAGGAGAGTCCATTATGGTTAAGGGATCAAAAAGGTCGTCGTTTTTCATGAAAATCCAAATTACGCATTAGAGAAGAAAAGGTTGAGAGTATTTGTGAGGATAATAATATTATGGGAGTTATGGCCCACAATCAGGGTCTTTAATTTATGTGTATATATTTAATATTGAACCCCCTGAGCATAAATCAAAGGATTAGCTCAGTGGCAAATGAGGTTCAATATTTCGCTTTACCTTGTCTCAGCTCGTGAGTTCGAATCTGAATAAACATATTTTTTTTATTAGCGTGTTTAATTTTTTTTGACCCCCCTTCATAAAATTTCTGGGTCCGCCACTGCTCACAATATATATATTACGTGTGTATTGCGTTAATTATATATATATATATATATATATATATATATATATTATAAGAATAAAATACTATGTCTATATTATATTATTAAGTATAAAAATTTTAAAAATAACGTAAGTTTTTTAAGATAAAAAATATAATTAAAGAGAAATATTATAATTCACCACCATATCAATGATTAAGGAGTAAAATTAGATTTAGGAAAATGTTTTCTATGGAAAATTCTGACCTCGACATTCAAATCTAGACACGACATAGATGATCGATTGGGATCCAACTCTGACATTCAACTTGAGACATAACTTCTGACTCCCTCACCCAGGACCCGACATCCAAACTAAGACGCGACATTCAAATCAGGACCCGACTCGATACCCGGTGTGGGACCCAACTTTCGAAGCGGGACTCGATCCAGACTCTTAACTCCTGATTTGAGGCCCGACTCTCGACCCAAGACCTAACTTTCAAATTGGACATAATCCTGACTTTCGAACCAGGACTCGACTTTCAAATCGGGATTCAACCTCGACATCTGACACTAATGACTGATTTTTGACCCGACCTCGAGATTCGACTTTCAAACTGATATTCAATTCCGACATCTGATTCGGGATCCGACTTTCAAAGTAAGATCCGACCCTGACGCCTGACTAGGACCCGACCCTAACAGTCAGCCCATGACTCAATTTCTGAGCTAAAATCCGACCTAGACTCTCGATCCGAAATCTCACTTTGACACTCGACTCGAAACACCATTTCGACACCTGACTCAAATCTCGACCCTGACACCTAACTTAGATTTCAACTTTAAAGCTTACATAGAATCCAACATCGAAATCAAAATTCAATCCCAAGTTGATTTGGAACCCGAGAATTGGGCCTTGAATAGATGTATTTTTGTAATAAAGAAAAATTATTGTTAGTGACAAAAATGTGAGTTCTTCTAATTTAAGGTCTTATTCAATATTAAATTTCTAAATATTAGGAGTTAGTACATGGTTCAATTAAGAAACAATTAATAGCCATTTAAATAAAATCCATAATCCCAATGAAATTTTTAATTTTTTTTAAAAAAGCCTGATATATAGCTTAAATAAGCTATAGATGCTAAAATATACACATGCACTATCACATGACTATAAAACAAACCAAAATTATAAAAATTAAGAAGGCAATATGGATGAAAAGTTCAACATATAGGATTCTATTTTAGTTAAGCTCAACGTCTTTTTTTTTTTTTTAATGAAGAAACAAATAATATAATTTTATCCAACATATTATTCATTTATTTGAAGAAAATTTAGTTTGTGATGGATATAAAAGTTGTTCAATATATTTGAATGAATGAATATTCTTCTACATTATGATAAGAAAATATTTTTCACTTTCTTATAATAGTTTTTTTTATATTCATATCTAAGTATGATTCAGATTAAAAAAATATTAACTTGAATGTATTATGTGTACAAATATGTAATAAACACCTTAACAAAGTAAATAGTATCAATATGAATTAGAAATAAGGTTGTTCAAAATCGATAACCCAAAATCGAAAATAAGTTATTGGTTATCAGTAATAGTCTATTTGTTTAGCAGTTTCGGTAACAATAGAGGTGGGTATAAATACCCAAAAAACAAAATACCGAACCAAACTAATTTTTTTTTTTTTTTTGGATTTTGATTTTTCAATTTTCGGTTCATATTTTTTATAACTTTGATATTTCGATTCGATTTTTGGTAACACAAATTTTGTATTTTGGTATTTCGGTTTAACCTAAATTTATGCACTACTGTACATTGTATTTTTTCATTTTCTTCCTACAAGTTAAAAAAGTTTGTTCTTCAAACTCTTGAATGAATTATTCTTAGCCTTATCAAATATCAATACCATTTCAAATCACAGAATGCGTATAAATAGCCTTTTACGCCCCAACTTAGGTTGACAAAAAAAACATTATTCTTCAGCCATGGAAGATTTTCTAATGCACACACAATCGTTAAATTATTTAATTATTATTATACTAGCAGTTTTATCACTTAATTATTTTTGTTTGTCATACAATTATATTTTGTATTTCTGGTAGAAAAGTTTTTCTTCTGAAAAAAATCTTGAATCTCATTGTGATGTAGCTCAACTCAAAAACCAAACTAGCAATAGATTGATTCATTTCTACATACTCAAAAACCGAACTAACACATGAATAGCAATAGTAACAAGCTTGAAAATTTCATGCAATAGTCCAAAATATACACAATTAGTGCAGCACATACACATCATCTGTGTTAGTTATATCAACATGGAGGATTACTTAATTAACTTGTGGGAACCAACTAATTAATAACGCATAATAAAATACAGTCAAAGTGAAATAATTTTAATTTTTAAGACTTTTTTTTTATGATACGAGCTACCAATATATAATGCAGTAGCCATATTACTTATAAAAAATCATATAATTTAAAATTTTAAAAAGCCCATTAAGTAGGCCCATAACACAAAAAACTGAATTTAATAAACCGAACATAATTACAAAAACTAAAACCGAACCGAATTGGTTCGGTTCGGTGTTCGGTACAACAAATACATAAATCGAAAATCAAAAAATTCAAAATAAAAAAATCGAAACCGAACTGAATTACTGAATGTCCAGCCTTAGATAACAATTTAATTTTTTTTATTATCAGGTTATTTGTTCTTAGGTTTTTCTTAATGGACTATCCGATAACCCGATAGTAAATTAATAAGTTATATTTATATCATTTGGTATATAAAGTCATTGACTTGGAATTTAGTTCATAGTTTTATTTTTCGTTGTCTCAAACTCTTGGTTATTCTACAATGTGCTAGTGTTTGTTTTTGAACAAGATGCAATCTATCAACTCATGTGTATGGTTCATTTGGTTTGTCACCTTGTTTTTAAAGTGATTTTAAATATTTTTTTGTGTCAAATCTTAACGGTTAAATCGATAACTGAACCGATAATGATTTATAACTAATAAATCGATAACCGAACCCATAATGATTAATAACTAATAAATCGATAAGCTAATATCTTGATGGTTCTATAACAATTTAGGATGTCTACAAATCGATAACCGATAAGTCTAACCGATAAACTTCAAAACTGAATCAAACCAACTGATACAGAACCCTAATTAGAAATTAATTTTTTTTTAAAAAACATGTCTCCAAATCCTTGGCACGAAGTCTCATTCACATGTTCCACATAAAATTTTCTTTACATGCATAAAAAAATTAATCGATAATGACTTATATACATAGATGAATCCAAAAATTTAAGACTATCGAGAAAAAAAATCCATCTAAAAAGTTTAAAGAATCTTCAGCTTGTTAATAGCCTAACTTAAACTAACAACAAAAGAATTGGAAAAAAAATTAGAACGTAAAATAAAAAAGACATCAAGGATAAGTTTAAAAAAACTCAAGAGAGAAAAGGTGCTCATATTTGCAGAGAAGAATTTTTTTTGAATCTTCGACACAATAGGAGTAAAGGTAAAAAAGATCTTGATTTTTATAGATTTGGAATGTCGTCGATATTAATTCACTTAATATTACAAAAAGATATCTAATTTTTTTTCATATATTCTAGGTTTAGAAGTCCTTATTTTATCAAGGTTCTTCCCATGATAAGAAGTCCTTAATATGGAAGAATTTAATACATAAAACTTAATTAATTTTGAAGTCATATTCTTGCCATATATTTTAAGAGTCTAGTAAAAGAAAACTACTTAATTTTGCTTTCCATATATGTTAGGAGTCTAGTCAATATAAAAAAAATAATTAAATAATAATTTGAGAAAAATGAAAAGACGATTTCATCTAAAACAAAGTCTTTTAATGAAGGGCAAAAAATTCAATCAATATTTTAAGGATCTTCATTCTTTTAATATAGTGTGTGTATATATATATTTATTATTTTCTGTTTTTTGTACTTCAATTTGTTCATTTCTCTAATTAGTTATTATTATGTTAATTAAACTACTTTTGTCTTCTTTTTGTTTTTTTGGTTTCATACTCTGTGTCACAACCCATATTGGTTACTTTTGTCTTCTTACTTCCTCATATGTGTGAGTAACTCATAATTTATCTCTTCTTCAATTGGGGTTAAATAATAATTTGTAAAAAACAAAATGAATAGCTCCTCTTTTATCTTTAATTTTTAACTTTATTAATAAACGACATAATACATAAATATGCCCTTTAATTTGGTCGCAACTTGTAACGACTTGTCCCCATCATTAGGGATAGGCCAATGGGGAAGGATTTTGGGCCAGAAAACTCCGGGTAGTAACTTAAGAAAATTTGAGTCTAGGCCAAACTTGGACGAATTCTGAATCAGGTGAAGTCTAGGGTATTCACGTGAATGATGGAAGGTCAAATCTATATTAGACAGGCTGATAGCTAAGACGATTCGGAGTATTTACGGCTTCGCAAAATCATATTCGGGAGGGTAAAAATCTCGGAAGAGAATTTGGTGTGAAGGGTATAATTTTAATACATCTTTGGAAAGGGTGTCTTGAGAAATGGGGGCTTGGAGCACAAACTTCGAGCTCACTGTTTCCGCATATCCCACCAGAGCGGGACAATCGCAAGTGAAAAAGACCAGAAACGGTCTTTTCTGCAACAATCAGTTCTAAAACCCCAAGAGGCGACCTAGGGCGATTTCCATTGATTTTCTACGGATTTCCACGCTTAAGGTAAGAATTTTACTCCTTAGATTCATACTTTGATTCTTAGAAGCTAGAAGTATAGGTGATAATCATTGGGGGATGGTTTGAACTGAAAATTTATGGTGGAAAATAGCTCTAGGGTAAGGTTAGGATCATGGGTTTGGCCTAGGGAGTGAAATTGTGTTATATTTCTTGATAGTTAGACCATTGTGTTGATACTTGATATGTATTTAATGTTTTCTAGACCAAGAACGAGAAAAACAAACCCGGAAAGGGAAGACTCTTGCATTGTAAGGTTGTGAAAGCTTGAATTTGAGGTAGGTGATGGTCTAGTTTTTCGTATGTATTTCATATACTTGTTAAATTATTTCATGATATGCATGTGTGTATATGAATAGGGAAACCTGCTAGATTATATGTGAAATGATCACTATCTGACCTGTTATTGTGATGAACCTGTTCTTGATGGTATAAATATTGTAAATATTGAATGTGATTGTGATATCTTGGGATCGAGTGTCACGTTTCGACACATAATTTGGATCGGGTGTCACGTTCCGATATGTATTTGGATCGGGTGTCATATTCTGACACATATTCGGATTGAGTGTCACGGTTCGACACAAAGTTGATTGTTTGTAGGTTACTTGAGAGGACCCTTGTGTAAAATTATAGCATGTGGAAGAAATTGATCTGTGATATTGAGATGTGGTTGACTTATTCTGTATATGTATATGCCTATTGTGTTGAATTTACTTATCTATGATCCGCTTACTGGCTAACCGCGCGATCCTACCAGTATACCATTGTCTTTGTGTACTGATACTACTTTTGCTCTGCCTTTTTGTTGAGTACAGGGCATATTCAGCCAATTGTAGAGAGACCTCGTCTAGAGGAGTAATCGTGTCTTCGAGTTCAAGGGTGGATTATTCCTTCAGGCTGTCGTGGACTCTATCGTTGTTATAGTCCTTTTCTTTTCCAGGACTTAGGTGTTCAGACAATATTTATATTTATTACTGGTTTCTTTTTGGATTTGTACTCCTGTTCTAGACTTGTTAATTTAGAGTTTTGGTACGATGACTTTCAATTCTTAGGGGTGTTTAATTCCGCACAATGGAGGTTATAACTAGTTAGTTTTCTGAGTTTATGGGAAATCAACACTTGTATTTAATTTAAACATGCTCCCGCATCTTTAAGCTTGTGTACATATTGTGATTATTATTGTTAGGCTGTTAGAATAGTTCTCCCACTGGAATAAGTATTGTGGGTACCAGTCACGACAATTTGGGGTCGTGACACAACTGATATTTATGTCCTTTAATTTTGGGTGTTCATAAATAGATAATTTAACTTGTATAAAATTGAACAAGTTGACACACATCCTATATAACATAATACATGTAAGACACCACGTACAATATTGTGTAGGACATGAATTGCCATATGTAGGACTCCAAGTAGGACATTTGTGTCTATTTGTTCAACTTTATGATAGTTTAAATGTTTACTTGTGCACATTCAAAGTTAGAGGGCATGAATACCAGATGAAGCCAAGTTAAAAGGATACATTTATCTATTATTTCTTAATAAAATTGTAACACCCTATACTATTCTAGCTTAGACCGAGTCCGAGGACCAACGGAAAACCTGAGAAAAAGCTAAGAAAGAAGTGTCTGCCAGTAACCTACGACCCACCTTACGGCCCACCTTACGGCCCATAGAAGCTTCTACGAGTCGTAGAGAGGGGCTCATAGGTCCCCTGACACTTAGTATATTTTCAGAGTTTTGGTCAATTCCTATGAGCCATGGTTACGATCCGTAGGAAGAGTTACAAAACCATAGGAAGACTCATAGGTGAGGTTTAGAAACTTTGAAAATTTTGACGAGCAGGACGAGCTGTCGAGTGTTTTACGACCCATAGAAGTTGGTCGTAGAACCTCTTGACACTTAGCCAAAATTCAGTGGCCAAGAACTATTACTACGACCCAAGTGACGACCCTTAGGACGTTGTACGGGCCGTAGAAAATGATCCGTAGACCCCTCCTTTATAAGGGTCCTCAGAACCCTTCCAACGAGTTAGTACGTAGGATGAGTCGTAAGTGGTCCCACGACCCATAGAAAGGGGATCATAGGTCTATTTTCAGAAACCCAGGCAAAGTGCCTGAGTTCCTATGAGTCGGTCTCTATGACCCGTCAGAAAGTCTACGATCCGCAGGAGCTTAGTCGTAGACCCCTTATGCAAATTCAGTGAGGTCTAATTTTGGACCATGGCTTCTACGATCGACCTTTTACGGTTCGTAAAAGGGACTGTAGATGGCTAGAACCCAATTTTAATGAGGATTAGTTCGATCTTTTCCAACCTTCTCAAACTTAATCCAACCCATTTAGAGACTAAAAATAGTCCCTTATCAGTACCCAAAGGGGTTTTTCTCTTATTAATGCTTAGAACTTTTGAGAGAAAGGATTAGAGAGAAGAAGAAAAGCTAGGGTTCAAAGTTTTCAAGTGAGGTCTTCAAATTTTGACTAGTTAATCATTCCAGGTATGTAAGGTTATTAGAACATTGGACTAAGTTCATCCTCGTGCCTTACATGTCCATAAAGTCAATTGAGTTATGAGTTTGAGTTTCCAATTCCATAAAAGTGAATTCTTGATGTATTTTACTTACTTCTTTATTGAATTCTAGTATGAATATTATATTATACTTGATGAATCAATGTTTGAGGTTATGGGTTCATTCTTGCATTCACATCAACTCAAATTGAGATTTGATTAAATACCTTATACATTGTTAATGTTAAAAGAAGGACTATTGTCATAGTTTAAACGAGCATGATGTTGAGTTTGACAGAGTTTATTGATGTATACTTTCTAACACGAGTTCTTGCATAATTTTAAATATCATATTTTGAGAAGTTGATGTATGTTTTCAAATGCATGATTGAGATGAGATGTACCTATATTTAAGAGAAGAAACGATGAGTTAATAAGATTGATGGAAATTGATGAAGAGTCCAATGAGATTAGATGAGATGTATTTGAGTGTTTCACTCAGTTGATGTATATGTATATGAGCATAATAATATTTTGAGAGTAATATTGAGCACCGACTTGGGAAAGAGTTTAATTAACTCAATCCTCATAAACTATGTAATCAGCGTCGGATAGGATCATGTCGTTCATTCGGGTGACTCCTTATTGTCCCAAAAGAGGACTTTTTATATGGATCTAAAGATGATGTGACACCCTTTATCCTTACAAAGTATTGGACGGATGTGGTAATGACACCGCTTCGTTGTATAGTCACTAGCTCAAAAGTGATGGTTATCGGTTAGACAATCTCCCTAATAAAGTTAAAGTACTATATTTTTATTATACTAAGTTGCATTCATTATTGCATATCTTTTAAAGCACTGTTTTATTACACTGCATGCTTTATTGAGTAGAGTTATTTTCAGAGTTGAGTTCCTTGAGTTGAGTATCTTGATGTAAGTTTCTTTTTTGCCATTTTACACACTCGTACATTTCATGTACTAACGTCATTCGACCTGCATCGTTTTATGATGCAGATACAGGTGTTAGAGATCATCAACAGGCATACCATTGAGGATCTATCTTCCATAGGTTTTGGTGAGACCTCTTCACATTCAGAGGAGCTCTTTCATTTTCAGTTTTATGTCATTTTATTTTTCATTGAGGTAGTCATGTGCTTGTCTCGGCACCTTCTTAGTAGTTAGTAGAGGCTTCTGAGTAGAGTGGAGTCATGTTGAGTAAGAGTTTGTCTTAAAAATTTTACTATTGAAGTTATGATATTTGACTTATATTAAATGAGTGTTTTAAGTTATTCTAGAGCTTGATGAGAATGTTATGTGATTGCCCACTTGATGTTACTCTTTAATTGAGTTAAGCCTTCCGCTGAGTGAATTAGTCAGGACAAGTGGTTCGCTTGGGACTAGCAGTGGTCTCCGAGTGCCAGTCACATCCAGGATGTAGGTTCGAGCATGACAAAAATGGTTATTGTGGTAATGATAGTTGGTAGGATGATTGTGAATAGTGGACAATAGTGATGACAACAATAAGCAATGTCGGTAATTGTCTATTCTAATACCTAAATTATCCTGAAATTTGAAATTTGAAATTTTCGTATTTTGGTTTATAACTAAATAAGATCTAAACATCAATCTATGTTATATTAAAAGTACGAAGACCCTTAAATGTTGATTGAACTTTTTGCCATTCATTAAAAGATTTCGCTTTAGACAAAATCGTCTTTTCGCCATTTTTCTTTAATTTTTATTATTTAAATTATCTTTATAATATTGACTCCTAAAATATGTGGGGAGAAAAATTAAAGAGTCCTAAAATTTATAGAAAAAGATATTAGGAGAATTAATGGAGACTCCTAAAATATATGAAAAGAAGAATTAGTGTATAGGTGAATGTAATTTAATTTATTTTTTTCTTAAAATAAGAATATTAACTAATATTGGATCGTAATTAACGTGAGAAAGTTGAAAAATATACTACCTCAAAATAGGAATCCTAACTAATGTTGGATCCTAATTAACATGTGTAGACGCAACAGTTTATTATGTTTAAGCAATTAAAATAGAATACGAAAATAAGTGTCACCACTTCCATTGTAGTTCCTTCCAACTATTTTTAAAGCTCAAAACATATCAATTTCACATAAGTTAAAACACATAAAATAAGACTAAATAAAATCAGCAACCTAACATTAATTGATCGCTTTGTTATTACAATTTCCCTTTTTTTATTTAATATAATATTTTGAGTTTATCTCACGTAGAAGAGAAAAAGTATATATCTATCTATAACTATATACAATATACTATATCTATATTATATTAAAAGTATAAAGAGCCTTAAAAAGTTAATTGAATTTTTTGCCCCTCATTAAAAGACAATTTCCTTTAGATAATATCATTTTTTTTTATTTTTTTAAATTATTATTTTTTATCTTTATTATAATATTTAAAATTAAAAATTTCTAATATATATGGTAAGAAGAAAATATATGACAAGTAGTATTAAAAGAATTAACAATTAAGTACTATATGGTAAAAATAAAAATAAAAATTAATCATGAAAAAGGAGTCATAATAGTAGTTAGTGGTTTAATAACGTAAAGAAAAATTCTAATTAGACTCCTTATACGATAGAAGCAGTGACTCATCTTATGCTTTTCAATCTTTAAACCTATTGAGGTTAGTATTTTAACTGTCTCCTCTTCTTCTTCTTCTTTTCCAATTACTTCACTAATCCTTATAATATTATTGTACTTATGTAATGACCCGTTAGGTAATTTTGAGAATGAGTCTTTCTCCTTTCATAGAAGATCTTTTTCGTAAATTTAAGTTGAAAATTTTAGACCTTTCGTTAACTTTGGTTAATTAGTTGAGGGATAATTTTAGAGAATTTATTTAATTAGTGGGTTAAAGTGTTAATTTAATTAATACTCTATACCAATTATTAAAGGAAAAGGATAGAATTTATAAATTTTTATACATAATTGAGTAGGAAAAAAAAGAAGAAAATAAATAATAATAATAATAATAATAATAATAAAAATATATATATAAATATAAAATCTGATGGCATTAAGCCATCAGATGAACGACGGCACAGCGACAAAGAACGAACCAGAAACTGAAAAAAAAAATATACGGAGGAAGAAAAAAAAGAAAGGGGAAAAGAAAAATAAAGGAGAAGAGAAAAATAGGGATTTTCATTCCAAAGCGTTAAGGTAATTATTCTCATCCTTTCCATTAAATTTTTATGCGATTATGAACATATTTTTAGGGTATATTGGTGGAGGAATAATGCTAAGATAAGAAAATATGACCCTAGGGTTCTTCACATAAAATCTTGATTTGGGGGTCGAATAACGATCCGTTTTAGCTGAAATTTGACATGTGAGTTTATTTTATCATGAGTGAACATAATCAAAAAGAAAATTTCAGATTTGACTTCAATGACATAGAATGAGTTAGTTTCCGAATTTTGATATATTGAGATAGATAATTAAATATTAGGTATATTATATTTTATGAATTCCATTAAATTTATTATATTGGGCAAATTAGAACTTAACCCTAAGCTTGAAATTCAGAAAATATGGGAGTTGACATTTTAAGTGGCATCAAGATTTGGAACGTGATTATAGATTTGTGTGAGTTTTTGGGTCTAGGCTAGACATATGGTAATAAGGGTGTTGTTAGTTTCGAAAATCTTATTGTGATTATTCATTTGACTAGATTACGTTGAATTGGAGGCCCAACGAAAAGGGAAGGCTCAAGTTCCGGAGTGACTGCTTGATTAATTAAGGCAAGTGAATTTCTAAATCTCAGTTTAAGCTTGTAGATGCTTGTATTTTCGTGTTATGTGTACAAGAGAGTAATGAGAATTAGACTGGGTTATTGACTATATGTGTCACGACCCAAGCCTAGGGCCTAGACGTGACATGGCGAATGAGGAACCCGAAAGTACCTCAAACAAGCCTCTTAGCATTCTTTTAGCCTTTCATAGGTAATGATGATAAATAGACAAGCGGAAATCATAATAATAAATCTTCAACTTACATATGTCCAACAATACCTCTAACTATTAGATTTAATGGGGCTAAGACAAGTTCCTAGCTCACCCTCAATCATAATAGAAGAAATGCCATAATAAAATATCTTAACATATCATAAGCTAGAAAGACAAAGGAGTATTGTTCCCGGAACATGGGAACTCACCAAAAGTAGTCTTCAATGGAATATCAACTAGCCACGTGGAGGAGAACGAGGAGGAGCAGCGATCCCTACATGGTGATATCATGTAGGCAAAAGAGTATGCGTTAGTACTTTGAATGTACTAAGTATGTAAGGATGCATGAACATTGAGAAAATATTATAACATTTATGTAATATGGAACATAATGTAATACATGCATAATAAATCATATGGATATCCTTTAAAACATTCATTTTTGTGGGAAGCTAACCATAACCGACATTTAAGACCATGCGAGCTATTACATGGAATCCAACATAACCCCCTACGTTGGCCGGGGAGACTACTTGCCAGGTAGAACTCCGTCAATTTCATTCATTTCTTTAACTTTAACTTTAAGGGCTTTCATGGATCCATTAGCCTAAGCCTACAAGGGCTCCTATGTTGGCACATAGTTAATGAGACAAGGGGTTGCTACTAGGATTCCCTTATCGAATCCCACCTCAATGCCTCATTCGGTGCTAAGTCAATCCCACGGAATAGTTTAATACTTCAAAATATTCATAGCATATAACTTGAGAATTCAAACATTATATTCGGTAGAATAGCTCATTAAAATATCTGATAATTCAAATATGCAAGAATTGTCCTTATTGCATAAAGAATCCATCATTCATATCATTTCATCATTCTTTCATTTCATAAGACTCCCCTTTTGATCATAGATATTACTTTCATAAACATTTATTTGGAGTCAAAGCTTTCAAGTCAAACTTTATTAAAAATATAGTAAAACTAGGTGAGTTCAAATCGCTTCAACTTGCAAATATGTATGTAAATAAATATACATAAATACTTTTAAATCCATTAATTAAAAATCATGCTTTAAACAACCCACCATGAGTTTCAAGAATCTTTAAATAGATAAATAGAGGAATTACTTGTAAACCATCAATTCATACATATGAAATTATGTTACATCAAAATAGAACAATAATCATTATTTTAACCATGATTCATACTATTAAGTAAAATTAAGAATTAGCATAAGAAAATATTACTTGAAATCAAGAGACTTAATTGAAAGAGTTTTTAGACTACATGGGTGGAAGAACCCATGGATAAATACACACATAACTTAGAGTAGAGCTTAAAGAAAATAATTATAATTTATCATATAATCAAAATAATTTAGACATGAGAGTGGAAGGAATACTCTCATTGAAGTCTTACATACCTGGAAACCGAAGCTTTAGTTGGTACCGGAAGACTTAATGAACACTCTTGAGTCCTAGCTTCTCTCCTTGCCGGAACGTTTTGTGTACTACCCGGAATATATGAATCACCGGAATAGTATTTCTTCACTACTAAGAACTAAAACTATATTTGAGAATGTGTATAGAGAGAAGATTTGCTTGAGAAAGCTTGATGAATAAAATGAGGAAATAAGGTGGGTATTTATAGGTGGGAAAGATGACCTAACAATAAATAAAATAATTATAAATAAAAATCTGAAAATTTAGTGGAATATATTGATGTCATGGATGATGTTAAATGGAGGACAATTTATGTCATGAGTGATGTCAAATGTATCTAGATCTTTCTATGGTAGGTGAAATGAGTTATCTTTGACAGAATACTCTTTTTGGGAGCTGCGTTTGAATAAGATAAATTCCTTATTATGATTTGGTGTCTTCATAAGAATTGTAGATATGGAAGTCTAGTTTCATATCGTTCAAGAATTAACCAATTTGGATAAACCTACAGTGAGATATGATTTTTCTTCTATAAACACTCATTTCCGTAACAGCATCCTACCTTACAAAGATTAATTTATTTGACCTACTTAACCTCCGAATCTTAAAATATGGTCTTCATAAAAGTTGTAGGTAATGATCTTGTGGTTACTCAGAAATTTGAATCACTCAATTTGGATATTTATATGAAAAGTTATGACCAAAATACAGAGACTGTATCATGTTTAGGCAAAAATTGAAACATCGTATACAACGTTTTTAGGGGATATTACAATATGATTAGCCAAAAAAAAAATGGAGATGAGGGGTATAAAATGGTGATCTAATGACATGTATTGGTGGAATTGATATGTTATGATTGTGGATTTATTTTGGACATGTGAAATGGCTATGTTGATGTGGGATAGGAAAAATATTGTTATTATCATGTTATTATCGTGAATTCTATGAACATGAATTGATTGCATTGGTTCTGACATATTGTGTTGAGACTGAAAATGATATGAAACAAAGGGGTCGGGCCACACGCTCCGTGGCAGGTATTATGAAACAAAGGGGTCGGGCCACACGCTCCGTGACAAGAATTATGAAATAAAAGGGGTCGGGCCACATGCTCCGTGGATAGATATATATGTTGAGGGGATGGGCCACACGTTCCGTGGTAGGTTACATGGACAGAAATGTCCCCCATGAGTTCCGGACTGTGATTCAGCGGATATGTACCGATAGAACAGACATGCATCATTTCATTGCACTGCATTGCACCTTTCTGATATTTGTGACTTTGTGTTTACCCCCATATTGCTCTGTGTGCTGAACTTGACTTGGTATGATTTATTGACGAGACTATTGATGAGTATTTGTGGACTGTATTACTGTTGTTATTGTACAAGTGTAGAGTTGGGCTGATTTTATGTAGGTTGTAGTTAAGGAGGTTCGGTTGGGAGGACAGGAGTACTTGTATCTATTAAGCTTTGCTTAGTTTTAGCTATCCACTTGCTGAGTACCGTGTTGTTTGGTACTCACCCCTTGCTTCCACACTTGTGTAGGTTGTGAGCCCGGACCTGCTTGATCTTTTACTGTTTTCCACTACAGCCGAGGTTATCAATTCTAAGTGTTGAGGTAGCTGTTACATCCATCTAGCGGACACCTCTTACTCTTTTATTATGTTTTAGTCCTATTCTAGAGACGAAGACATTATGACTGTATTTCTTTTCGTACTTCGATAATACATTAGTGGCTTGTACACGTGACAACCAGTTTTGGAGGATTTTGAGATTATTTATTTATTTTTGACTAAGTTAAACTTTGCTTTATCTCAATTACTTCCGCATTTACTTTCCGTTGGTTACTAGGCTGACTCATCTTGATGGGTTAAGATGAGTGCCATTACACCCGGATTCGGGTCGTGACAACTTAATAATTCGCTAATTGCATCATTTATTTTATGTGTGCAAATACAAATTTCAATCAAGAAATTTCTAAATATTCTGATTCATGTCCTCTTCTTGCATTTATTATCATCATACTTTATATCTTTCTTTATTATTATTTTTTTAGTTAATAGCTTTAAATATTATATATGAATTATACATAATCAACAATTAACAATGAATTCTTCTCGTATTTCTCTTTCAGTTATTGATCAAAACAAGCATATTGCCGAAGAAAAAAAAGGTTTATCACTTTCTTTTTTTCTATGTTTTTTTAATTGTGACTTAATTTTGATTATATTATTTAACTATAGTTTGATATATAATTCGTTTGTTTGAACTTTTTGTCCTCCATTGAAGGACTCCCTTTAGACAAAATTATCTTTTTAATATTTTTCTCAAGTTTTTATTTTATTATTTTTAATTAAACTAAAATTTGATGGGATAAAAAAGGAAAAAGAACAACAAGTTTTTCTTTTGGGTTGAAGTGGCATAAACTAAACAACATGAAGAAAAGAGATTGAAAAAGGAGAATATTTTTTGGCGTAAGTCAGAATAACAAGAAAAAAAGATGGCAAAGGTTAAACCAACACTAAGAAAAGGAGGGAAAAAATTGGGGTAAGTTAGAATAACAAGAAAAAAAGATAAGTTAGATTAACAAGGAAAAAAATATTTAATTTGAGAATTAGTAGGAAACTTATTAGTACAAAAATCCTAATATTTAGGTATTATTATTTTAAATTTAGTTTAGCTTATTTGGAACTCATGTTATTGTAATATGATAAATAGTTTGTGGAAGAAAAAAAACTTACATATTTTAGGTAACAAGGAAAAAAGATTTTATTTGAGAGTAAGTAGGAAATTTATTAGTACTAAGCTCCTAATATTTAGGAATTATTGTTTTTGGTTTAATTTATTTGGAACCCATGTTATTGTAATATGACAATTTATTGAAAACGGAAAAAAAACCTTACATATTTAGGTACCTTTTTTTTGGAGAAAAATATTTTGGACTTTTATAAATTAAGAATCACTGTTTTGTACAATAATACAATAGCATCCACAATGACTATACAATAGACAAAATTGTCATTTACTATTTTATTCAAATGAATAATTAAAGGAACTCTAATTAAAATCATATAATATTTTTTTTATTAGGTTTGTTTCATGAAAGTCCTAATACTAATAAACAAACATTTAAAGTCATAATTAGCCATCAATATCCTTATAAACCTTAATAGTCTACTTCAAAACTATAAATTAATACTTTGTTTGGATGGTTATTATGTAATGTTTCATAATATATCGTATCATATTGTATTGTTGTAACACCCCCTAAAATGTTGTATGTGGTGTTTTAATTCTCGATGAAAATGATACTGTTTCTGTATTTTGAGCATAACTTTTCATACATTAGTCCAAATTAGGTGATTTGAATTTCTAAATAACTCCAACGATATTACTTACAACTTTCATGAAGACCATATCTTAAGATTCAGAGGATACATAGGTCAAATAAATTAATTTTTGTAAGACATAGTGTTGTAACGAAATAGAGTATTTGTAGAATAAAAATCATATCTCATGGTAGGATGCTCCAAATTGGTTGATTCTTGAACGACATAAAATTATACTTCTATATCTACAATTTATATGAAGACATCAAATCATAATTAGGAAGTTATCTTATTCAAACGCAGCTCTGAAAAAACGTATTCTGTTAAAAGAAGGTTCGTTTCACCAACAATGGAAAAGTCTAAATCCATTTGACATCACCCATGACATCAATAGTCCTCCATTTGACATCATCCATGAGATCACAATCCTCTATTGAATTTTCAAGGTCATCATTTGTAATTATTTCTATTTATTGTTAGGTCTCTCCTCCACACCTATAATTACCCACCTTATTTCCTCATTTTATTCATCAAACTTTCTCAAGCAACTCTTCTCTCTATACACTTTTTTACTCATTCTCAAATATAGTTTTAGTTTTTAATAGTATAGAAATACTATTCCAGTGATTCTTATACTTCGGATAGTACACAAAATGCTCCAGCGAGGAGAAAAGGCTAGGGGTTCAAGAGTGGTCATTGTGTCCTTCAATTCGTAGTAAAGCTTCGAATTTCAGATATGTAAGGCTATTCATAGCATTGGATTGAGTTTGTCCATGCGATCAATATTTAAATTCATCATAATTGAGTTATAGTTGAGTTCTACCCAAAGCTTGAATTCTAAATGAATTAATTCTTCTTCTATTGAGTTAGATATATTTATGCATTGAGATTATTATTATTTTTATCTCTCATATTGTTGGAATTATTGTTCATGGTCACTTTCTCATGAACCTTAATTGATTTGATATTCATGAATATTTTTACACGTGTTTTGAGTAAAGATGATGGCTTTTAATATTTATTGACAAAAAGAGTGGTTTGAATTAATACTATATATGTATTTTATTGAGTTTTGAAAGAGAAAATTAGTTGAGTTTAAATGAATTTGAGTAAATGATGTTTTGATGAGATGTAAATAATATTTTGAAGTGTAATGATTGATGAAGAGGTAATAAGATGAGTTTGATGTTTTTCTAATAAGACTAGATGGTGATGTTAATATGAACACATATTTTGAGAGTAGTATTGAGCACCGAGTTGGGTAAGAGTTTAATTGACTCAAACCCCATAACTACGTAGACAGCATAGGATGAAGGCTATACCTCTTAAGTCCCAAAAACAGGACTTTGATGATTGGATCCAAGATGGTGATGTCCTTTACTCTAGTAAGGTATTGGATGGATGTGGCAACGGCATCACTTCGTTGTATCATCGCTAGCTCATAAGTGATGGTTGTCGGTTAGAGAAACTTCCAACTGAGTAAGCATTGCTTATTATTATTATTTTTAAACTTGCATTATATATTGATGTTGAGATGATGTTGAATTTTGAGTCGAGTCTTCTTGAGAGGTGTTTCTTGATATTTGTCCTTACTTTCCTGCCATTTTACATACTCGTATAATCCATGTACTGACGTCATTCGACCTGCATCATTTTATGATACAGATACAAGTGTTAGAGATCCTCAACAGGCGCATCGTTGAAGATCATTACTTTTCAGCTATTTGGTGAGTCCTTCTTTTATTCGGAGGAACTCTTTATCCTTTTATTATTGTTGAGTATTATATTTCTTTTGAGGTAGCCATGGACATGTCATTGGCAACGTCTGATAGTGTTAGAGGCTTCATAGACAGAGTTTGATGATGTAATTGGAGTAGTTCTCCTCTGAAACTGCTTCTTCTAAGAATTATTTCTTTCATTTGATGTTGATGATAGCGAGCCCACATAAGTATTCTTATTTTCACTCAAGTCTTCCGCTGATGAACGAATGAGTGATGACACCAAGTGGTTCTCTCGAAGGCTAGAGATGGTTTCTGAGTGCCGGCTACGCCTAGGGTACCCTCTCGGAGCGTGATAATTATTTTAATGAATACACTATCTGGATAGATTGTATCGTTTTCCATCGTTACGTAATATCATATATCCATAATTTGAATGATAAGCCTATAAAAAATTATAGGTTACGGGGTAGAGTTATTATGAAAAGATAGGATAATGATATAATAGAATTATTAAATAATAAGAAAAGACAAAATGAGTATAAAATATTAAGGTAACGATGCGATCACATCAAATCGGTCGTTGCATAAAATGAGTCTTTTCGTCGTTATGTAACGATGCATTTAAACTATAAAATGCAATATAATTTAAGTAACAATTAAAACAAACATTGTATTTAGACTAACAATATGATATAATACAGTGGATAAGAAAACAATGCTGAGCAATGTAACACTCCAAAACAATAAATTTAAAGAAAATATCTAGGCTTGTGAAGAGAAGCCAACGTTTGTCGTACTCTTCAACCTTCATATTGAAATATTCCTCCTATTTGTTCCATCAAAGTTTTGCAAAACAAACAAAGAAAGAAATCTTTTAGACACAAAGAGTTGTAAGAATTCTATTTTTTATTTTGCATCTTTTAACACACATCATAAATGATTCTTTTTCAGCAACATCAAAAATATATATTGACATTGAAAAATAAAGAAGATGGATAAAGATTTATGTATATTGCTTTATTTAAAATTCTAGATTTAATCTGAAACCAATAATTTTTTCATTCTATGTTTAATACTCATATTTAGGCCTGATTAAGTTAGAATTTCTGTCAAAATTTTTTACGTTAGGCGTATATAGTGTATATTTTGTTGGAAAAAAAGTAAACTAATTGTTTACTTTTAATAAAATTAAAATGATTAATAGATCCTTCAATCTTAACCCATAATATTCAAAAGGACATATAATCATGATTTTGATAGAAAATACAAACATTTTAATAATAATAATTTATATAGAAGTAAGAGGTTTACATGATTTTAAAATTCAATGAGAAATTAAGAAATTTGGTCCCTTGAACATATGACTTAGAATTGAAAGTACATCCAATTATTTTGTCTACTTGTCACGACCCAACCCACCGGGCTGTGCGGGCACTCACTATACACCCTAAGTAGGAGAACCCTTCACCCCCTTATATAAGAACAACTGCGGAATTTAAAACAAACTTGAATAAATTAAATAAAATTTCTAAAGAAAACTTTATTGAAAACCAGTTTATGTAATTTTACAAAATTCCCCAAGGATACTAGCCTGAAGAGGTACAAGAGCTACTAAGGGTAGAAAATAAAATAAGAGACCAATGGCCCAGCTTCCACCAAGATAAGGGACAAATAGAAGTTATTGGAGAATCGCCTTCATCTTCACCTAAGAGACATAACTGACCCTGCAACCAAATTATGCCAAGTGGCATAGCAAGAGTAGTAGCAGTACAAACAACACGTACTGATAGGCATCATCGTTCAATCTGATGCCCACCACATAATATATGAACATAGAAATAAGAGATATCATAATACTTAAACTTCCTCAATTCAGTCACCCCAACCCAATAAGTGCACTCCTTATTCTCACCCTTAGGATATTCACCACCCTAAACAACACGATTCCACGACTACCCTAGTCATAACTTAAAATCCTGTGGGTTAGGGTCCCACCATACTATTATTTCATCACCATAATAGTCCCCACCTAGCAACCTTAACCGTTTAATGATGTTGCACAACCCTGACTAGTTGGTCTAATTGTCTTACCACATAAAACATAATAGTCTCACAACCACACTCTCCAACTCACTTGAGTTCTAGATAGCCATTATCCCTACCTCAGTTATTCATGAATATCACAATGGTAACACTTCTGGCAACTAGAAACCTCAACTTCTAAGTGTATAAATATAAAATATGAGTATCCCATATAGATCACACCCAAGCCTAACAGGGCTCATCCTCTTACCCACTAATAAGCGTATTGATGATCATAATTCTCTATACCTAGCACACCTCAACCCAAGAGTTCATTTATAGTTCTTAGTCCGTGACTCATCTACCACCAATCTTATTATTACAAGAAAATACATATATCATTAGGTACTGTCATGGAACCCTCCACACACATATACTTGGCCCTCTCAGGGGATCCAATTCAGTCATATTTGTATCGAAATGTGACACCCGATCCAAGAATGTGTCGGAATGTGACATCCAATCCAAATAAGTATTGGAACGTGACATCCAATCCATATATGTGTCGAAATGTGACACCCGATCCATACATACCACATTTACAATTGCATTTAGTAATCACATCATTTATATCACCAAGAATGGGTTCATCACTAAAGTAGGCCAGTAAGAGTTTATTTATATAAGGACTAACCAGTTACTCTTATTTGTAAACGTTTAGGCATATCATAAGTCGCTCAATCACAAATTTTAGACAATTCCGGGAACAATCAACGTCCACACTACCAAACCTTACAGGTCCAACCTCGCACTCTACTAGTTTTACTTTTCTGTATGAGATTTTATGCCTGATATAAATTAACCAGCTGCACATAAAAATATCACAATCAATAACTTCATTCACTATCTCACCTGTCTACCCAGGTCACATTTGAATTTGACCCTATCATAATCGAATCTTTGCCTGAACCCATGACCCCACAGCTTAGTATATGAATTTTCATTAATTTTCCTTCTATATTACACAGTAGGTATATGTTTACTACTCAAAAAAGAGAAACATAGCCTACCTGGTCACCAAGCATTTGCGGAGAGATAACACTGCTGAAATCATTGGTTCCAGATGTTCGACGGGGCAAGATCAGATTGATTCCACGGGTTGAAGCCTTCCAAAAGCTGAGATTCCCTCCCCTCCTCTTCTTCATTGAAGAGCAACCTTGTTGGAGGGTTTTGTAGAAACTCTCACCTTTAACTCACACTTGAGAGAAGTGGACAAAATATGAAATTTGCGACTTAAATTCTATCCCACGATCTCTCACTCTGGAGGTCATATTCCCTCTCTGGTGACTCCGTCGGAGCGGGACTATCCCGCTCTAACGGGATAGTGATATCCAGTCAAGGCAGATTCTTGTGATTTCTTTTTAATCGAAATTAATGATGGTTCGAATTATTACAATAGATACCAATTTACCCCTCTTTCATCCCCGAACGACACGCAAAGAATGGTTCGAGCCAGTTTAGGACTCACTACAGGAAACAACCATTGTACATAATCTAAGAAAAATTCGCATACTCCGAATTATGGTGCGAATGAAATCACCTCCAATACGCACTCGATAAGAATTACTCAAAAAAGGTGGATCCACTTTTCAAACCATACTGACCCACCTCATTCCTCTCTAGCGGGAATATTTTTGCTAGAGCGGTACCGCTGGAGCCGGATGTTGCCACCCTGGCGGGATGGGCGCGATCAATAAAAGATGTGAGAAGAATGGTTTCTCCCATTCTCCACATTTCCTCACTCAAAATCACCCAAAACTCTCTCAAACCTTCCACTTCAATCGCCTTTGTAACGGTAAGAACTCGTTCTTAACTTTAACTTCATGCTAATATTTATATTCAATGCTTAATTAAGCTAGGAATTCATAAAATCAAAGGCCAATGGTGTCACGACCCAACCTTGTAGGCCGCGACTAGGGTCCGACTTGGACCCCCGTATACGTATCTATTAGCTACAGTCAAGTTGAACTACGTATAACGTGATACTACACACCAAAAATCCCAATGGGTCAAAACTTTTTCATGTACATGTAGCCTCTTTTATTCGTATCATATAATAAAAGGGCACGCAAGCCGACAAGGCTGTCATTACATAAAAACATTTATAATGCATTATATAGGCACAATTGGGACAAACTTACAAATAACCCACATACACATGTCTACAGACCTCTAAGAGTAGTAACGATGACATATGGCGGGACAGGGCCCCGACCGTACCTCTGAATAAATAAATATATACATCAAATGACCAGCATCAAAAGCTAGGCTCCGGATCAGTGGAGCACTTCCAACATAGCTGAGTGGAAATCCTAAGCTTGCGGATCTCCAAAATAAACATCTTTACCTGCGGACATGAAACACAACCCTCTTCTCCGAGGAAAGGGAGGTCAGTACGATAGATGTACTGAGTATATAAAGTATAACATATCATAACTGAAATAACAACTAAAATAGGGATGTAGGAAACAAGTATAACAGTTAACAAATTTCTGTATCTGTATCTTATGACATAAGGGCATGTATATCATCTTCATATACCGTACCTGGCCCGTTGTGGGACTCGGCGTTATCATTTCATCATATCTGGCATCATACCATCGTATACGGCATTATCTCATATATTAAAAATACATCATTATATTTTCATATGCATGCTTATCTATCGTATCTGGCCCTTTAGTGAGGGACTCGGTGAAAGAGTAGTGTACATATCATACCGTACTCGTCCCTTTAGTGAGGGACTCGATATTATTATTTTTTCATATCATCGTATATATATCATGCCTGCCCGGCCCTTCATGGGACGCGGACGTGCCCGATCCTTTATGGGACTTGGTGAATAATTATTTCATCATATATCATCTTTGTCTGGCCCTTCATGGGACGCGGTCGTGCCCGACCCTTTATGGGATGCGGTGAATAATCATTTAACAGTATGCATGAGCAGAGTAGCGAGTAGCCATATGCAAGTAAAATCACCATCTAAGATTAAAGGAAATAGTCAAGTGAACCGTCACTCTAAGATCAGGGTAGTACTTGTCTTAAGTACCCTCTAAAGGTCATTATGAGTCATATTAAGTGGAGCCTCAGGCAACATAAACGTGCATCAGGATAATGCTACGCAGCTTATGCAATCAGAGACATTTATCATCACAGAGTCTTTAAAAATAGAAGCTTACATACTCAGTCACTACTCTACATATAGAAGGCTCGAGGGTAGTATTTGAACTACTTTAGGACTTCTAGCATTCAGGAGTGAACACGAGTCATGAATTATGTCCGAAACTTATGAATTGAACTCCCTCCAAACTCATATCATATATCAATTCATTTACATTTAAGACATTCCAAAAGAAAGGAGGGATAGGCTTTACGTATACTACCCTTCATCATATAGAAGCCTAAAAAGGCAATAACTCAACTATTATAGGAGTTCTAATACCAAAAAGTGGGTAAGAGTTATGAGTCATGCTTGAAGTTTTATGAATGAAATTATTCCCACATTTCATAAACAAACCACTTATGGCTAAGACATGCCAAGAGGAAAGAAGGATAGCTTCACATACTCATCACTTCCTAACGTATGGAAGACTTGAGAAGCCCTAGTTCAATTACTGTAAGAGTGCTTTCATCAAGAAGTAAATAAGGACCGTGAATTAAGCTTGGCACTTATGAGTAGATTTACCCTCAAGCTCATATCATTCATTACTTAACTTGAAGACATGCCAAAAAAAAGAGAAAAATAGCTTTATATACCTCTTATGGATTAACTGTAGTCCAGCTCGCCTCGTTACCTCCTTAACCTATTAATCATGAAAGTAATACTAATATTAATGACCTTCGACTTTCCAGTTCCTACATTAATATTCACGTATTTATAGGAATCATTTCCTTGCTCGTCCTTCTTGACTATTCTATTGACTAGTTCCAAAGTTAACGGAAATTGGGCAGCGTCTCCTCTATAATTTGCCCTATCCAAATTTCTGATTTAACCTCTAACCTTAGCAGCCATATTACCAACAATAAACAGAAGCTATGTACAACCAAATCACTATAATATTACACAATACAATTTCCCAACGACTCACGCAAAATCACGATACCAAAATAAGGTTTTTAGTCTTTATTTCATAAAACCTTTGACCACACATAACGGAGGGTTGTGTGTCTGAAACCAGAAGCACCTACACCCCTTTTGAAACACTTTCCAGGCCTGCAACACATAACCAAATCATCTCCAACCGCAGCACCACAACCACAATACACTACTCGACTTCGATTTAGCTAAAACGGCTTCAACTTAGTTTGTTTCTCACGTCAAGTATACTTATGCAATTTTCCTACTTCCAGATTCATGTAATACATATATTATACTTCATAACAACATCATTAAATCCAACTCGAAAGGGAGGACCTTACCTTGCCAAAACTTGTCAAAACTCGCCTCGAAAGTTCCTTAATCGCAGCTGAAACTTCGTGGCTGTTCGTTACCCTTTTGCTGCTGCTCCAAACAGTAAATTTACTTTATTAAAACCTTTATTTCATCATAGTACACGATACCACTCTAGTTTTTCTCCAAAATTCAAAGTTTGAAAGATGAGAAATGAAACCCACATAGCTAATCCCCTTTCCAATAGGTCGATATTACCTTAGAGAATTAATTTATGGACCAAAACTCAAAGCCCTATGTTGGGGCAGTCATGGCCGTAGGTGCCATGGCTTGAACTCTCTTTTTCTCCTTTCTAGTTTTCTCTAAGTTAATCTTTAAGGAAAGGATGAACAATGACTTGCTCTTAGTCATAAAATGACCTTTATAGCTTATCTTTGGAGGTGACACGTGGTAGCACCTAAGGGTGACATGTATCCAACTTCTAAAGGTGCTACCTCAAGCCATACAGCCACCCACATGCTGCCACGTGGCAAGGTGGGGTCCACCCAAGTAGGTGAGTCACCTACTTAGCCCAAGTAGGTGCGTCACCTACTTACTTCTTTTTCGTGGATTCGTAATCTCGTCTTACTTTAAGAAGTAGTCCTTGCTACTTAAGCTCGACATGTGCTCCAAGAGCTTAATTATGCAAGACATCCAAGTCGTAGCTTACGCAAGCACGTTGAGTTCCATGACTCGTTATTTGGCCTCCAACTCCTTTCCAATCCTTATAACTCTATTTCCAACCTTCCCTATTATGGAACATCACATCCTTTCTTCCTTAGAGTCATTTTATAACGCTATAGATAATATGGATCACATAGCAACTTTTAAGAAGCTTAAGGAAACATTTCGAAGTACAAAAGTATGGGGTATAACAAATGGGGTAGTTTTAAACTCCCTTAGAAATATTTCGCTTGCATTGCTAGATTAGCTTAGCATGTAATCTCCCCTTACGTCCATAATGTCTCTCTGATGTCTTGAGCGTAAGGTTAACAACAATATTTACCCAAATCGGACTGGAATGCAGGGGTGGAAGTTGAAAGTTTTTGTTGGCCCAAATCTTGATTACGCTAGTTATTTGGAGTTTTTGACCCAAATTCCTTTGTAGATATTGTTGCTAGGATACTTGGTAGTACTGATCTGTAAAATTTTGGAGGAAATTTGTTAGTTGGGGTGGGGAGGCACCATTGTTTGCGCCTGGTGTTCATCCAGGATGAAGCTCCCTCTAGCGACCTTCATCCCGCTCTGACGGGGCCGCGCTGGCGGGATCCTGCCGCTCTGGCGGGATTTCGCCAGGAAGTAGCCTCGTTTGAAAGACCCTCTCCCCTCTGATTTCACACTTACCTTATTTGGTTCTAACCGAGATTTTGTGAAACTTGCAGTCACTTTCACTATGGCTCACCACGATGATGTCAACCTTTTCTTTGCCCGGTTTTCTAATGCCGCCTCTCGAAAAAGGCACCATGACTTCATATTTAACAAATTCCTTCTCAAAAGAGGCTTCCACATGCTACGAGTGACAGACAAGATACCTGCCTTCTACCTCTGCACATGCTGGTTGGGTGAGGGAGTTCTATGTCATCCTTCCTATGGTCCACTGGAATGATCCTGACCCCACTATTCGCATCAGAGGAGTGGACATCCCTGAGTTCTGCTTATATTAATGTTGTGCTCGAAGTATTAGAGGCCTCAAATGTTGAGTATGAGGCCAGCCTGAGGGAGATGAACCTAGAGTGGTTACGGGACACTCTAATGGTCCCAGAGAACTATAGAAGGGTCTACTAGCCCACTACCGAGGGCATCACTAGCACCAATAGGTCTGACGATGCCAAGAGATGACTACACTTGATGGCCAGGAGGATCCGCCCTTCCAGCAACCATACAGATGTGACTTTTTTGAGGGCTCTAGTGGTGGCTTGTGTTATTCAAAGGATAGGCAACAAAAAAGCATTCTTCCTGCCGGGCCTTATCATTGCCATGTGCAATATGGTCGAGGTGTCACTGCTGGACTCCGATGAGGTACTCCCCGTGGATCCTCCTTCCCACCCTTTGCTTATTAGGAGAGCCTCCTCTCGGATACCGAAGAGGCAGAGAGTTGACAGGGCCGAGAGCAGCCAGGCAGCAGCAGTAGAGGATGAGGATGAGGTTGTTGCCCCTCTCACTCAGTCACAACCACGAATTGACCCTCACTTGGAGAAGGACTTAGCCACGATTCGGAGGCAACTCGGAGGCCACTTTGCCCAGATCCCTGCTCTAGTGCCACTAGCTACTACCATAGAGGTGGAGATGCTTTGTCATCAGCTACGGTGGGAGAGAAGGAAAAACACAGAGAGGAACCGTCTCATGATGAGGATGTGGAAGACTATCAAAACCATCTTCTCCTGTGTTGCTCCCCAGTGGGAATTGTCCGGGTTAGAACCCGACGATTTTCACAAGTTTCCCTTCCTAAACGAGGCCTGGGCAGGAGAGTATCCCCGGAGGACCTAGATTTAGATGTCATCAAGCACAATTAGAATCTTCTTGGAACAAAGTCTACTCATTATTATGTGTTTTCTGTCATACATATCATAGATGTAATTAACTTTGTTTCTCAACAATTCAGAAAAAAAGGATATTTTTGCAATTTTCGTATTTCCAATTTCCCCCATTATTCCCATATCCCCAACAATTCGAACATCATTGATTTCCATCTCTAGCATTCGTGATACGTTATTAGCAATGATAATATGAAAATGGACTAAGCACATATATAATTAGAATTATGTAATTAATATTTAATAGGTTTGTAAGCTCAACATAATCAACTAATTTCTACTTTTCATTTTTTAAACATTTTTTTTTTGTGTAAGTACAATAAATTGATCTTATACTTTATACCTTTTGGCACTGAATTCTTTTTCTTCCAATTGTGAATATGTTCAGAATAGACATAAATATTAAATTCCAGCCAGACATTGCCCTAATAGCTTCGTCAACGTAAGATTTTTTCTTTATTTATTAGCTTTTTTAAAAATAAACTAATTTTAAAGCATTCATTCCCATACAATTTAGGGTCTTCAAAGATCACATTTTTTAAGCTAAACACAAAAATACAAGAAAAAGGAAATGAGAAGACAAAGATCATATATTAGTATGCAAATGAAGTACTTCTCCAAAAAGCTATTGAATAGAATCAAATAAACAAATATTGAAGGATATATATGTATATATATTTATCATAGTTGTCATAGAGCCTCCTCATAGAGAAGTCCAATGTTCCATCTTCTATTAATCTGAAACTCAAAACAAACAATCCAAAACGAAACATTATTACGTTTTTTAATTATATATATCGTCTGCATAAAGAAGTTTTACATTATTGACTAGGTTATTCAAATGAATATTTACAATTCTTAGCAAAAAGTGAGATTTGTAATCTTGAAAATAAAACATGTTTGTTCCCTAAAACTCAAAACAAATAAGTGTTGCAAACCTTAAAAATGAATTTGAATCATACGCACTAACGATATTAAAAAATTATATATTTACACAATTAATTTACTTAATATAAGATAGATACAAATACAGACGATAATAAAAATTACTACGAATTGGTGATTTGGTAAATATGGAAATTAACTAAACAAAAACTTTAATGATTGTGTAAAACTTAAATACTCCTAAAAGTAGTTCTCTTTCTTGATAATTATAGCATGCCATGTAATTAGTAGGAAAACTAATCAAATAACTAGAACTGAAAATATATATACATGAAAAAGCAAGTAATTATGAAGAGGGAGCTCCCTTCAGTCCAAGCAGAGGAAGTTTAAGATTCAGTCAGTCTACTGCTTCATTCACTCAGCTACTAAGGCATTTCCTTCTTCATCTCTCAAAACCTTAGTATTTGTGTGAATGAGTCAGCAGCTAATTGAACCATACTACACCCTATATTTGAACTAAAGAAAGCTCTCTACGTATATTATACAAAAAACATTTTAAGCATCTCTTGAAAGAATTATTTTTTTCCATCATGCATTGAAATTGAAATTCTTAGTGTTAGGAGGTATAATGGGGAAGGAACATTAGGAGAATGGAGGTGGAAGAATGGCTTTATATAAGCTAAGAGAAAGGGAGTGATAAGACAATACTATGGTTTAAATATTGCAATGTACTACTATTTGGAAGAAAGTTATGTATTCATATGCTTCTTATTATATATTGTGGAGGAGAAGTCCATTTTCTTTGCATATGCTTTACTTTTGGAAGATATAAAATGTTTATTTAATATATACAAAGATTATGGAAGCATATACAATATATTAATTGTATGTCATGTATTGATAATGTTACCACTTGAACATTGTTGTTAGACAAGTCATTGTTCATAGAAGGTTAAGAGTAGCGTGTTTGAGTTAGCGGATTATAAATAGCTTGAAAAGTTTTAAATGTAATAAGTATTTTTAAGTATTGAAATTATTTTATAAATAAGTAAATAGGTGTTTGGATAAAAATGATAATAAATTATTAAAAAAATTGTTGATAAGCAATCCTTTTATTAAAATGACTAAAATACTCTTAAATATTTTATTACAAATTATAAATTAAAAGTGTCCTTGCAAAAAAAAAGGGAGGAACAATGGATACCCTTTAATGAGAGATATGAACAAGAAGCTTCGAGAAATTTAATGTTTTCTGAATTATATGAAGTCAGTAAGCAAACAGCGAATTCATGGGTATTTGAATTCAAATATCAAGGAAAAAATAGAATATTTGATAAAAGGATGAGGAATCTTTTTGAACAATCCGTTATAATAAGAAAATCTTATATCTTAAAATTAATTCATCAAATTGATGATAAAATCAATGGACGTTCCAGTGGACATTATGCGCTTGTTACATAACAACCCTTTAGAAAAAGAGCCAAACAGAGGGACAGCGAGTAGGAAAAATGAAGGTTTGAGCTCTAGAAGAATTAAAAAATGTGTTTTAGAATAGATATTATATCAGATTAAAATAATAATAAAATATATCAAACCAAAAAGTACTTATAATCTAAAAAGACATAAATAAAAGATGACCAATTTTTAACTTTTAACTTATAAATACTTATTTATTAGCATTTTAAGTGTTTAGCAAACACATAAATACGACAAAAAATCATCTTTAAGTACATACGTACCTCTATTTTAATTTTCCAAAGAATCATCTAAGAATTTGAAAGTCTTAAATCTCTAGCATTCGACATAATTTTTTTTTCCATTCATCTCTTTAAGAGGGTCAATATTATTATCACTTATTTTTTAGCGTGGCTCAAATTTATCAATTGATGATAAAGGTGCTCAAGCAGGCAAGCAAGCCTCACTTGTCACTCTTACATAATTATGGTTACTTGTGTTATAATTTTTTTAAGACCAGAAACTTCATGGTTGAGTCTAATGTTTTTCCAGAGCCATCTCTTCTTGATGTTAACCAAATATAGCTAAAGTACCACAGTAGAGAAAAAAGTTCTACAAGAAAAGTCTATATATACTCCAATTCATCATGAATTTATTAAAAGCAAATCAGTGACATCATCAATTTATTGCTGAAAAGACAGTAATTCATATTTAAAAGGAAAAGTCATATCTCATGGATTAAGAATTACTTATTTCTCCACTTTATTGTTACTGTCCAAATTTATAGCAAGTATTGTCCGATTTGAACTTACATTCGTACAAATTTATCTTTCGGGCTAAATTATACCGAGCTCAAAAATGGGTGTATTACCATGTAATCTTGAGTTATAAAGCTCCTTACTCTCCTCTCTTTTTCAATGTGAGGTTTGCTTAAAGTATTATGTGCACCTCATGTTCAAAATTTTGCTACTCTAGAAGTATGTCAGTCTTGCTTAACCCATCCTCCGTCAAGAGCATCACATAGACACCCTTAGGGATTCAACATCCTCATTGAGATTTTTTCCATCATCATATTGAGGGAGTATATGCTTTGATGTCATATTTGTCACGAGTCAAATTAATGACATATATTGTCTGTTTTGAGCTTAGCCAACATAATTTTTGTCTTTTTCAGGACTACACCACATTGAGTCTCAAAAACATGCATACCATATAAACTTGAGCTAAATATGTCTTATCATGCTATTCACTTTCCTCTTTGGACCATTGCATTCACTATAAAAAAAAACTAATAATCTAGAATTAGTTACTAACTTTGTCCCTAATATGACACTAAATTACTTGTAGCTAACACAAATTTTAGCACAATTTGTCGCTTATCCTTTCTAGATATAGGATATCGACATATCTTATTATTTAACTATGAAACGTATCCATCGCTAATTTTTATTTTTTTCATAGTAAATGTGAGATTCACTTAAGATATTATGTGTCCTCAACTTCAAAAGTTTGGCGACTTCAATCCTGCTTGAATCACCATCATCGTTCACACTATCGGGGGCGTCACATTTAAGAAGTGTGATTCCTTTACTCGATTTTATTTCAAAACAATCAAGATAGTTTGTTATATTAGGAGTACATATATTCCAAAGGAGTTTATGTTGGGTTTAAGTGGAGTGTGAATGAGAAAGAAGAATTGCGAAATATGGGGAACCAAATGAAGGAAAAATAAAAAGTCATTTCTCCCTCATTAGTAGAAGAAAGAAAAAGTATTGTCCTTATATTAGAAAAGACTTTTTTTAACTCATAAAGGGTTAAGTAGAAGGCCCCCTCGCGCCGCCGTCGACACTCGCTAGGCTTCGACTTCATTAATTTCATATTTGTTTTTATCCTTAATATTAATTCAATATTAATTCAGAATTATTGATTATTCATTAATTAATTCGCGAATTAATTTGAATTAATTAAATTCGCGGAATTAACTAAATAACCGAATTAACTAAAATGAAATTTATTTAAATTTTGAGGAAATATTTTGGAAAGGACCTGTTCCTTATGAAAAGACATTTCCTTCTCAAAAGACACTATGTCTATTCTGAACAGATGAAACTATTCTGAACATGTATATTTTTAACACATTATTAGCTATAAATAAAAAGGTCTCCTCTCAGTTTTCGACATCGAAAATCTCTCCCTCTTCTACGTGTATTTTCTTACAAATAAATTTATGTCTTTGTGTGATTACGTTGCTTTTTTTGAGTTCACTAGAATTAAAGAAGTTTGAGATACCATTACTTCTTTAATGTTCTATCCGTTTTATCATGCGAGAAAATAATTCATAACCTCGGGTACAATGAGAGAATTAAATTCCTTAAGGACACATAGTAAATTCTGTAGATTCGAATATTGTTTTCTTATTTTTCATCTTAAATGTTTCTGATTTACTAACTTTAATACAGGAGATAACAAGCTTAAGGATTTTAAATTATTTTTTTCCTGTATCTGAGGTTTCTGGAGATTAACAACTTTTCGGTTTTCTACTCTGTTTGAATCAATACTGATTCAAAGAATATAAAAACTTTATCAGTATTCAAGACTCATTCGGTTAACGATTGAACAATATAAAAACTTCATCGTTAAGCTAAAAACAAGTTGTATATTTATGCTTTATCTTATATTCTGTTTGAGTACTGGAGACTAAAATCGAAAGATTTTCTACACCAGTAATTAATTTGGTTCGAAGAAATAAAATCTTCATAAAGTTAATTAAGTTTTTATTTCTCTCGGTTCGAAGAAAATAAAAACTTCATCGAGCTGTATAAAAATTCTTATTTGGTTATTCCGTTGTTTAAATACAAATTTTGTTTTATCAAATAGAATAAGAGATACCAATGAATATGTTTTTGGAGCAAAAACAATTGATTCATCTAGTCGACCAACAGTTGTTCCTGCACTGACTGCTACAGAAATCCAGGTAAATTATGTTGTTTTGATTTAAAAAGGTGGCAACAAAAAATGCTTTTCTACCTAACCACTTTGAGCCTTCAGAGGTTCATCACTGAAGATGTTCCAATTATATCAGACGAAACTTCAGATAGCTAGCGTTTTCTAGTAACAGAAGCATGAAAGCATTCTGACTTCTTATGCGGAAATTATATTCTGAATGGTCTAGAGGAATGTCTATATGTCTATAGCTTGTGTAAAACTTCAAAAGAGTTGTGGCGTACGTTAGAGAAGAAATATGAGACAGAGGATTCAGGACTTAAGAAATTTATGGCAACTAATTTCTAGAGTTCAAAATGGTAGATAATAAAATAGTAATGTCAAGTGCAGGAATTGCAAATTATTGTGCATGATCTCATCGGTGAAGGTATGTCCCATGTCAATATTTTTCTTAAAATTATTGATTGTAGTATTAACAATAATTTTATTATTATTGAAGGGATGGTCATTAATGAAACTTTTTCAATTAGCAGCCTTTATTGAAAAGTTGTCTCAACAATGAAAGGACTTCAAGAACTATTTGAAACACATACAAAAGGAGATGACTCTAGAAGATATTATTGTTCATATCAGAATTGAAGAGGACAATAGATCCGGAGAAAAGAAGGCAAATGGTAAATCAGCAATTATGGGAGCCAATATTATTGAAACTGCTCCAACAAATTCGAAGAAGAGAAAGAAAGCTTCTAGAACGAAAAATATTCCAACTAAGAAGAAGTTTAATGAAAATTGCTACAACTGTGTCAAGGATGGACATAAGTTTGTTGATTGTCGTGCAACCAAGAAGAAAAAGAAGAAAGGTCAAGTTAACATAGTTGATACAAATGGAGATGTTGAAAACTTGTATGCAATGCTGACCAAATGCAACCTAGTAGGAAATCCCAAAGAATGGTGGCTTCATTCAGGAGCCACATCATATGTTTATGTGGTTCGAGAAGTCTTCACTACTTATTCCCCTGATGTACCTGATGAGACTATCTATATGAAAAACTCTGCAATGGATAAGGTTAAAGGATTTGGTAGAGTATTCCTGAAAATGACATCCTATAAGGTGGTGACTCTGAACAAAGTTTGTCATGTTCTAGCAATGAGAAAGAACTTGGTTTCAGCCGGTCTTCTAATCAAAAATGAATTCAAGTGCGTTCTGCTTTCAGACAAAGTAGTAGTTAGTAAGAATGAAATGTATTTAGTAAAAGCCTACCTCACTGAGGGCCTTTTCAAACTAAATGATATGGTTGTTGATAATAATAAAGTTTAAGTTTCTTCTTACTTACTTGAGTCAAATAATTTATGGCATTCGCGCTTAGGACATGTCAATTTTAAAACCTTGCAAAAATTGATCAACTTAAATGTATTGCCTAACTTTGAGTGCAATAAATCAAAATGTCAAGTATGTGTTGAATCTAAGTATGTTAAGCATCTTTATAAATCTGTTGAAAGGAATTTTAGTCCCTTAGAATTGGTTCACACAGACATTTGTGATATTAAATCACCACCAACTTGTGATGAGAAAAAATATTTTATAACTTTTATTGAGGATTGCACTAGATATTGTTATGTCTATTTATTGAATAGCAGGGATGAAGTAATAGAAGCATTTAAAAAATACAAAACTGAGGTGGAAAATCAATTGGATAAAAAGATAAAAATGATAAGAAGTGATAGAGGTGGAGAGTATGAATCTCCTTTTGCAGAAATATGTTTGAAAAATGGAATCATCCATCAAACTACTACCCTTACTCACCTCAATCAAACGGAATTGCAGAAAGGAAAAAATGAACATTAAAGGAAATGATGAATGTCTTACTTATAAGTTCAGGTTTACCACAGAACTTGTGGGGGAAGTCATCCTTACAGCAAATCGAATACTCAATATAGTTTCCAACAGCAAAACACAGTCTATTCTATATGAGAAATGAAAAAGAAGAAAATCAAACTTGAAATAATTCAAAGTGTGGAGGTATCTAGACAAAGTCCAAATTTCTAAATCTAAGAGGGTCACAATAGGACTTAAGGCTGTGGACTATATTTTCATTGGATATGCTACAAATAGTAAAGCATGTCGATTTTTGGTTCATAAGTCTGAACATCCGGATATTCATAACAATATGGTAATAGAATCAGATAATGCTGAATTTTTTGAACATATCTATTAGTGTAAAACTAGACTTGAAGTAACTAGTGAAGGGTCTAAGAGACCTCGAGAAGAATCAAAGGATAATGTACCCAATAAAGAGAATCTAAGGCGTAGTAAACGTCAAAGGACATCTACCTCATTTGGATATGATTTTATAATATTTCTTCTTGAATATGAATCTCAAACATTCAAATAAGTTATGTCCGTTGCGGACTCATGCTTTTAGAAAGAGGCTGTCAATAGTGAGATTGATCCAATCTGGAATAACTATACTTGGGAATTAGTTGATCTTACTCTAGGAAACAAATCTCTGGGTTCAAAATGAATTTTCAAAAGAAAAATGAAAGTTGATGGAACTATTGATAAATACATGGCAAGACTTGTTGTCAAACGATTTAGACAGAAATAAGGTCTTGATTATTTTATACATACTCACCTGTAACCAGGATTACATCCATTCAGATGTTAATTGCACTAGATGTGGTATATGACCTTGAAATCTATCCAATGGATGTAAAAATAATTTTCTTAAATGGAGAATTGGAGGAAGAAATTTAATAGAATAACTCGGGGGGGGGGGGGGGGTTTGATTCCTGGTAAAGAAACAAAAGTGTGTAAACTTGTTAAGTGACTTTATAGACTAAAACAAGCACCCAAATAATGGCATACAAAGTTTGACCAAATCATGTTGGCAAATGGATTTAAGATTAATGAGTGTGATAAATATGTTTACATTAAAAACACTCCAAACAAAGTTGTCCTTGTTTGTTTATATGTGGATGATATGCTAATAATTAGTAAAGACATAAATGATACTAAGTGTATGCTTTCTAGTAAATTTGATATGAAAGACCTAGGAGTTACCGATTTGATATTGAGAATAAAAATTCACAAAACTCCTCAAGGTCTAACTTTTTCTCAAACTCATTATATCCAAAAGGTAGTTGAAAAATACAAGTACTTAAACTTCAAAAGTGCAAAAACACCAATTGACGTGAACTTTGATCCTGCTAAGAATAAAGGTGAAAGTCATGTGCAAGAGTGTTGGAAAATTTGATGTACATTATGAACTGTACACTACCAGACATAGCTTGTTCTATAAGTAAATTGAGT
Organism: Solanum dulcamara; assembly: GCF_947179165.1. NCBI lineage: Eukaryota > Viridiplantae > Streptophyta > Magnoliopsida > Solanales > Solanaceae > Solanum > Solanum dulcamara. The sequence continues at coordinate 79,253,147 of NC_077237.1, forward strand.
TAATACACAAGTAATCCCAACCAAAATCATTGGATAGCAATGAAATAAGTTTTGGGATATTTAGAACACATTCAAAACTTTGTTTTGCATTCTAATAAGTATCCAGTTGTTGTTGAAGGATATAGTGATACAAATTGGATTCTTGGGTCAACTGAAACTAAGTCCACCAGTGGATATGTTTTCAGTATTGGTGAAGGAGCAATATCTTGGAAATCATCCAAACAAACATGTATAGCTCGCTCTACAATAAAGTCTGAGTTTATAACCTTGACAAGGCCGGTGAAGAAGCAGAATGGCTTCGGAATTTCTTAAAAGATATTCCATTTTGGCCCAAACCAATGGCTCCTATATACATACATTATGATAGTCAAGCTGCAATCGGAAGAACTAGCAGCGTTATGTGTAACAGTAAGTTTTGTCACATACAACAAAGACATAATATCGTTAGACAATTACTCTCTAGTAAAATTATCGTAATTGACTATGTAAAGTCAAAGGATAATGTGTCGGATCCACTTACAAAAGGCCTAACTAAAGAGAGAGTTGAACGATCATCAAAGGGAATGAGACTATGGCCGAGGAAAAATCATCGTGGCGGTAACTCTACTTATAAGACTGGAGATCCCAAGATCTAGGTTTAAGGAAATCAAACAACTTCATTGATGACGGTTCAACATTGTCAAAATAACTTGTATGATCCATTCTCATGATGCAACCATGTTTATTAACAAGGATAAGACATTAGGACCATTTAATGATATCTAAGTTTGATACAGAGCATATCAAATGGTGTTTCTACGGGATAACACATTTAGATCTCACCTATGTAAGTGTGAAGTGTAAGCCTCTTCAAGGAGAATCAGGTAAGGTCAGTTCTCTACACACTTATGAACTAGGAAGTGTTCATGGCTGAAAAGAACAAAACAATGAGAACAAAAAACAGTTAAAGGGTTGATTATGTGACGTATGTTGTCTAGGTATACACCAAAGCTCTACGGTTCAAAGATATCAAATCTACCGATTGACCGAATATATCCGATATATGTTCATTATGGAAAGTTCAAAGGAAAATTTACTTATCCAGATGCAATTAATTCTTACTTATGAATCACACAGTTTTTCATGCATATATTTTTAAACAATATTCATACCCCATTCATGTGGAGGATTGTTGGGTTTAAGTGGAGTGTGAATGGAAAGAAGAATTGAGAAATGTGGGGGTACCAAATGAAGGGAAAATAAAAAGTCATTTCTTTCTCATAGTAGAAGAAAGAAAAAGTTTTGTTCTCGGGAAATACTTTCTTTAACTCATAAAGGGTTAAGTAGAGGGTGTCCCTATGCCTGCTACCATAACGTCTTGAGAACCTATGCCTGCTAAATAAGAAAGAAAGAAAAAAATGCAGTAAGGCAACAAGAGCAAGTGTTATCATGTGTGTAATGCATAATTAATTTATGAGGGGTCGTTTGGTATCTGGTAAAAGTTATGTGGGTATTTATAATAATATAGGGATTTAGTAATAAGAAAATTTGTATATTCTTTTATGTATATATTAGTTATGATAGAGTTAGTTATTCATATATTGATTATACATACATTAGTTATTTGTCTTTCTATCCTGCATAAACTAATAGGACATAGATTTTCTCGGAACTTATACATATATTAGTTGTACGGATTTCTAATTAGCAAATGAAATATTCTATTAATTTTATATATGAATAATTTATCTCCTAATTAGCTACCAAACGTAGTATTAATTATGCAAAATTTAATACATGCATAACTCATCTCCAAACCAGCAAAAGGACCTTAGGGATCGTTTGATGTGAGGTATAAAGTATATAATAATTTTGTTTTGGTATGAGGATAAAATATAGGATTATTGTATCTTGTCTTTGGTTAGAAGTATTAGATAGTTATTGAATTATTTATCCACCATTTATATCATAATGATGAAATAAGTTTTTTCATATATATGGTGGAATAACTTATCCAAAATAATTAATACTGAAATAACTTAATGTCAACCAAACGACTTTGTTATCTTAAGGGAAGTAAAAAAAGAAATATAATGACTAATACCTATATAACTAATACCTACGTCATTTTAATCAGGTACTAAACAACCCAACTGTATTTTTTTTATTAGTATCGAAAAGAAAATATTTCCTCTTAGACTTTGATATAATTTTCTATTCACTTGTATTATCCCATCTCAAATGACCAGATTATCTTGAAAAAGCATGCTGTATGCAATCCTGTCAAGACAAAGTCTAAGAGGAAAATAATATAGTATAGTTTCTTAATATATATATATATATGAAGTTCAAAAAATCTATGAAGAATCTCTGAACCCACAAATTTCTGTTGGCCACAAAGTCTCTGGAGAATATATATATATTTCTGTTGCCTCACTTGATTGTGCAAATTGGCTTCATTAGGACTATTAGGTTCGGTTTGGTTTGAATGCAAATTATGCTGGGATTACTTATGATGGATAAATAATATTGAGATTAATTATGATATGATAAGTTATATTGGAATTAGTTATGATGAGATAAGTTATGCTGAGATTCTTTTTTATTGAGTATTTAATTTGTTGTATTCAAAATAATATGCATGACATAAATTTTAAGAACAAGTTGTTTGTTTACAAAAATACTATTCACTTTATGTAATTTTGTATATTTTCTTTGCAAGCTTTAGTTATTCAATATTCATTTTTAAAATAAAACCTTCATCTTCTTTAGCTTAAATATTTTTTTGTGTGTATTTTCATGATGTCCATATATATTTAAAAATTAAACTTTCTTCTTATTTAATTTAAAAATAGAATTTTCATTTTAAATTTGTTAAAGTAAATTTTTTTTTATAAGAAATCAAAATATAAATAAACATAAGAATTAGTCAAATAAATTTATAAATAAAAATTATATTATATATTGTAATTTTTTAATAGAAAAATTATGAAGAATGATCATAAAAATAAGAAGTGAATGTTGAAATATATTGTATTAAGGCGAAACTCATCGGTGACCTCCTAAAGTTGGCACCAACTTTCACTTAGACACCTAAATCAGAAGATGTTCATTTTAGACACCTCAAATGGGTCGAATGTGTCATCTTGACACTTTTTTGACAATCACCAAAATATATTAGGTGTGTGTAAGACGCTCGCCTGACATGTCAAAAACAGCGAATTAAATAAAGACACGTGATATATATATATATATATATCAAAAATAATTATCAAATAATGACCAATAATTTGATGGCACGTGACAATTTTTTTATCCAAAAAAATAAAAATTAACAACTATTAACTCCACCCACCCCAACCCCAACCCCTCCCCCACCCCACTGTCATCTTCTCCAACCCCACCCACCCCAACCCCAACCCCTCCCCCACCCCACCGTCATCTTCTCCAACCCCACCCACCCCAATCCCAACCCCTCCCCACCTCACCAAATCTTCTTCTCCTCCAACACCCAACCAACACTATCCATATCATCTAAAGAGGAAAATATGGATCTATAATGGCAAACAAAAATATAAATCAAATTGGGTCAAAAAATCCGATGAACCTCTATTTTTTCCGGCAAGATTAATATAAATCTAAAATTACTCACTAATTAACCCCCACCCCCACACCCTATCAGTGGTCTTCCAACACCACCCACCCCGCCGTCGTCTTCTTCAAAATTGATATGCTTCGTTGTTCGATTTTTTTTCCGGAAGATGGTTAAGTCGTCGAAAAATCTTGACAGAAATTCGTGCATAAAAAATAAACTTAAGAATTTAAAAGTAACAAGAACTAGTGAGCACAGTCGCTTTCCATTTGATGCAAAACTGATGGATACATGTAACAATATTAAAAAATGATGAAGAAGAAGAACAAAAAAAATTTAAAAAAAACAGTTTCTACGCGCCTCAGATAGGTGGAAATCACGTGAGGTGCCAGCTGTGTAAAAAGTGTCAAGATGACACATTCGACCTTTATTTGAGATGTCTAAAATGAACATTTCCTGGTTTATGTGTCTAAATGAAAGTTGGTGCCAATTTTAGGGGGTCACCGATGGATTACGCCTTGTATTAAAAATAGTATAAATATATGTGAATGTGAAAAGTGAAGTATAAAAATAAACCTAATGCCTACATTGTATGTGCAGGTAAAAGAGTAATTGAATAAACATTGAATAAAACATGTAACGAAGGAGATTCTTATTTGTACAAATGGTACTTCGAGCTTGGAATGGATTTAAAGAGATATTTTTGTCATTACTTATTTTATCTCTTGATAAGTTATTCTGAAATCAGTATACTACCCAAGAGGAAGAATAATTTATCCAGTACTAATTATTAATCCCTGGATAAATTATCTCAATCTTGCCAACCAAACGACAAATTAAGTATCACTATAATTTAATCCCAAAATTATTTAGTATTTTGCTCCACACCAAATGAAGTACTGTAAAATTGGATAACAACGTTTTAATAATAATAACAGATGTGTATCTTGCCTAATTGGGTGATTTGCACAAATGTTGGATCCGGTTTTGAAATTTTATTCTGGCATTTGATATTTATGAGATTACTACTTAAATAAGTCACTAGTTTTTCATTGAAATTTTTCACGAGTAAATGTTCAATGGTTGTTTTTATTAATATTTTGATTGTTTTCACATAAAAGAAATTAGAAAGTTTTTCAATAAAAATAATTTTAAATCAAATTATAAACGATAGAGATATTTTATATCAAACTATTATCTAAAGATATTTTATTCAATTTCTCATAATTCAAAAATATTTTTGATTTTTCCGTAACTAAAATGACATGTCAACTCCCTAGATAAACATTTCTCAGTAGCACAAGGAATCCATTATGATGAGCATACGCATTCACTTGTTAAATCCATGCCATCCTGTCTTTCTCCTTTCTCAGAGGACTACTAAACAACTGCCCCACATGTCCATTGTCCTTTTTTTATGTACTTCTTACTTGATTGTTGTGATTTTAACTCGACATAAAATTTAAAAAAATAAAAAGAGTATTTAAATTTTTTCATCTTAAATTAAAGATACATGGAAAATATCAAGAACATAATACATAAACGTGTGTTTTAACTTTGAGTATGCACAAATAGATATTAGAATTTATATAAAATCGAACAATTAGATACATATTCTACTTGTTTCCATTTGGGAAATAGACATTTTTTTAAAAAACAAATTAGACAGAAAAATAGTACAAATAAATTGAAAGTAAGGGAATAGTAGTATTCTTTCTTCTGAACAATAATTGATGATTTTTTAAATGCTGCAGGAGGAGCTTTGTCATTCTCAAGTCTTTTCCCAATTCTGCTCATGTTTTAAATCTTTCACTTATAACAACACATGGAAATGGAAAAAATAAAAGGGAAAGGGGAAAGGCCATTCAGTACTTAGGCCTAGCCTACCTAGCTCCTTAGCATGGCAACTAAACTAACTACTATTCACTTTAAAGTTTTTGGTTCCGTTACTCCAAAGATAGAAATATATAAACAAGTGTTAGGATCGAAAATAATAGATGTCATGCGGAAACTAGCAAATCAAATTTCGAAAAATCATAAGTAAGAAGACAAACGAAAAATACATCAAAAGAGATATAAATATTTAACGTGCTTCGGTCAATTAACCTATTTCCACAAGAAGAGATGGACAATCCACTATAAATTATGAGAGTATAAAATATCGAGAGAAATAATTTCATACAATTCATTCGGAATACAAAGAAGTGCAAACAAGAATTGTGAATGTTATTTTATTAGAAGGAATGAATCTCTATTTATAGAGTCATAAATATTTTTCTAAAAAAAAAAGAATTTGTCAAATATAAAGACTCTTTATAAAAAAAAACTCAATTATATTTAAAAAGTCAAATCAAATACCCAATAAGCACTACTATATACGTCATTCAATTTGTGTTCACACAACTTGAAATAGTTCCCTTTAGTCCTGTCAATCACCCTTCAATAGTTCAAATACACAGAAAATTTCTTAGGCAACAACAACAAAAATATCAAAGCCCGGGTTTGAAGAAGGTAGAGTGTATATAACAATAACAATACTTCATGTAAAGGTAAAGTTATGCAAATTTTATTGAGAAAAAAATAATTACTTTTGATAGATTTCTCAAATTCAAAATATATGAGGAAAAAGATCTCTAATGAAAAAAATACTAACAAGAAAAAGTGTTGATAAAAAAAGTCGTAAAATAAGTAAAGCAAAAGAAATAAAAGTAGTGATACAATATTGAAGAATTATACAAGTAATAGAATAATATTAACAACAACGTACCCAGTGAAATTTTATAAGTGGGTCTGGGGAGGGTAGGATATACGCAGACCTTACCATTAACTCATGGAGATAGAAATACTGTTTCCGAAAGAACCTCGGCTTAAAAGTCACAGTCCTAAGTAACAGGGAAAAGAAACAATATATATAGCATAAAGGCATAAAAATAAAAAATAAGAATAATAACGATAGAAAAGTCATGTGATAATCAAAGGCAATAACAAGAACAATAACGATAGCGATGTAAATTTTACAGAATAAGAACAATAGCAAGACCAATAACGATGGCAAAGTAATGTGATAAAGTGATAATCAAAGGCAGTAACAATACCACTATAAATGCACAACTAGACCTACAACCACCCTAAACCGATAAACGGCGAGACACCATTCTACCCCTACTAGCATTCTACCCTAATTTGCGACCTCCACTCCTTTCTATCTAAGGTCATGTCCTCGTTGATATAGAGTAGAGCCATATCTTGTCTAATCACCTTTCTCCAATACTTTTTCGGTTTACCCCTACCGCTCCGCATGACCCCCAAATCCAACCGCTCGCACTCCTAAATGGGGTGTCAACACCCCTCCTCTACACATGTCCAATCCATCTTAGTATCGCTTCTCTCATCTTGTCTGCCACAGATGTCACTCCCACCTTCTCTTGAATAACTTTATTCCTAATCTAATCACTCCTAGTTTGTCCACACATCCATCTCAGCATCCTCATCTCCGTCACATGCATCTTTTGAACATGAGAGTTCTTTAATGGCCAACACTCAACTCCATATAACAACGCTGATCAAACCACTATTTTGTAGAACTTACCTTTAAGTTTATGTGGTACTTTCTTATCACACAGGACTCCAGAGGCAAGCGTCCATTTCATCCACATTGTTCCATTGCGGTGTGTGATATCATTATTAATTTTTTCACTACGCTGGATGATGGATCCAAAATATTTAAAGATTTCTGTCTTGGGGATAGGTTGAGTGGCAAGCCTCACTTCCATGCCCTCTTCCTCCATCTCAACACTAAATTTGCATTCTAAGTATTCTGTCTTGGTCCTGCTCAATCTGAACTCTTTAGACTTTAATGTTTGTCTCTAAACCTCCAGCCTATCGTTAACTCTATCTTGAGTCTCATCAATCAAAACTGTGCCATACGTAAATAACATATACCATGGAACCTCCTCCTGAATAGACCTTGTCAGCTCATCCATCACCAAGGAAAAAAGGAAACGACTCAGCACAGATCCCTGATGTAGTTCCATCTCATCAAAAAATCTGAGTAACCTACCACTGTCCTAACCTGAGTCTTGGCTCCAGCGTACATGCTCTTTATCACCCTAATATAGACCATTGGGACACCTTTAACCTCCAAACACCTCCAGAGAATATCCCTTGGAACTTTGTCATAAGCCTTTTCAAGGTCAATAAACACCATATGGAGATCCTTTTTTCTTTCTCAAAATTTCTCCACCAGTCTCAGCATAAGATGAATTGCTTCAATAGTCAATCGCCCCAGTATGAATCCGACCTGGTTCTCTAAGATTGACATTTCTCTCCTCACCCTCATTTTCACCACTCTTTCTCAAATCTTTATAGTGTGGCTTAGCAATTTGATACCCCTATAATTATTACAGTTTTGGATATCACCCTTATTTTTGTACAATGGAACCATAGTACTCCACCTCCATTCATCGACCATCTTAGCAGTATTCAAAATAACATTAAATAACTTAGCCAACCACTCCAAACCTGCCTTGTCAGTGCTCTTCCAAAAGTCCATTGAAATCTCATCGGGCCCGGTCGCTCTCCCCCTCCTCATCCTGCTAATAACACGTCTATCCTCCTCAACCCTAAAACACATGCAGTATCCAAAGTCCCAAAAACTATGAGAGTATGTCAAATCACCCAGTATAATATCTTTGTCTCATTTTTCATTTAAGAGTCTATAGAAGTAAGCTTGCCACATTTTCTTGATAGAGATCTCATCCACTAACACTTCACCTTCCTTGCCCTTGATGCACTTTACTAGATCCAGGTTGCATGCTTTTCTCTCTCTCTTTTTTGCGAGCCTATACAATCTTTTATCCTCACCTTTTTTTCCTAACTTGACATATACACGTTCAAAAGCTGCCGTCTTAGCACTGTTGACCGCCAATTTTTCTTCCGTCTTCACCATCTTAGCTATCTTTAAGCCTATTCTTCCCCTCCTCATCCACGACTCCAACCACTCCGTATAGGCAATCTTTTTGGCTTTCACTTTACCTTATACTTCTCCATTCTACCACCAATCTCCTTGACGACCACCAAAGATTTCTGTCGATACCCCTCAAACCTTGGTAGCTGCTTTTCTAATGCAAAAGCGGTCATGTCCCACATGTTGTTCATATCCCCGTTATAACTCTAGGCCCCTAAACCAGTCAAGTTCTCTCCATCTCTCGAGAAAGGGAGGGAGTTAGGCTCCCCACCTAATCCTAGATTGGTCATAAAGGGTCTTTTTTCTCCTAGCCTTCTTAATCTCCAAGTCCATCACCAAAATTTTATGTTGGGTAGTAATATTCTTACTCGAAATAACCTTACAATCCTTACAAAGACCTCTATCACCCTTCTGGGGAAACAATAGTCAATCTGAGACCTAGCTACCATACTACTAAAGGTGCACGAGTTAGTAATAACCAACTAAAAATCTTTAGCAAACTCCAGAAGGGATACCCCTCCGCCATTCCTTTACCCAAAACCAAAGCCTCCATGTACATCATCAAAACCATCAGGAGTAGTACCGATATGCCCATTGAAATCCCCACCAATGAAAATCTTTTCGGTACTCGGTATACCTCTCACTACCTTATCTAAATTCTCCTAAAAGAGCCTTTTGACTCTTCATCCATGCCCACATGGGTTGCACACGCACTAACAACGTTTACAATAAGTCTACTTATAACTAGCTTAATAAATATCATCCTATCACTGATTCTCTTTATCTCTACCACACACTCCCGAAGATCTACGTCGACTAGAATACCTACTCCATATTTCGAGCTTTGGAACCTACCCATCTAGTCTTCTGAACACAAGCTATATTAATTTTTCTCCTCTTAAGACTCTTCACTAGTTCTATGGACTTCCCTGTAAGCGATCCTACTCTCAACTTACAAAAACCCATCTCCTTCTTACCTCTATTTTCCCTCGCCTTCAACCCTAGTTGAGGACATGACCCTAGTCCACCATAAATTACCAAAGCCACTAAAATAATAAAAACTACAAAGTGATAAACTGAGAACAAATAGATCCAAAAAATACGAGCAATGAGAAATAAATTGACAATATAGAATGTATAGTATGAAGACAACACACACAAGCTAATAGACAAATCAAGAACACTAAACACTAAGTGAAGAAGGAAAAATGAAGAACAATACCAAAAACACTAATGGGAAGAACTAAGGAATAAGAACAATAAATAAACTAATTAGAAATTGATACTAAAATATAAATAGAAGAGCAAAAGAACAATAATTTGCAGGTTAAGAAGTAAAAAAAAGAAGATGAACTGTTAAACAGAAGATCAGTTGAGGAACGAAAAGACTTGGAGCTATTGTACGCCGCCGAAATCTATTGTACGCCATAGGAATTTACTGTATGCCACCGGAATCTGTTGTACGTCGCCAAAAGTTCAGATCTGGGCAGATCTACTTCGCCAAGAGAGATAGAAAGCGAGGAAGAAATTCACCAAAAAAAATAAAGAAGAAGAAGTAGCCTTACACCGTGGAGAAACCTCACCGGAAAAAAGAAAAGAACAAAAGAAACTCTTATCGGAGAAAAAGAGCTTCACCAGAAAAATAAAGAAGAAGAAGAAGAAGAAGAAGAAGAAGAAGAAGAAGAAGAAGAAGAAGAAGAAGAAGAAGAAGAAGAAGAAGAAGAAGAAGAAGAAGAAGAAGAAGAAGAAGAAGAAGAAGAAGAAGAAGAAGAAGAAGAAGAGAGAGAGAGTAGATAAGGTGCTCCAAGCTAGAATTCTAGAGAGAAAACACTCGGCTACCTATTAATGTTCTATTTTTATCCTTGACCTCATGCTCTCCTACCTAATGGCTTGTCCTCAATGAGCTGAAAACATAAGCCAATATCTTAAGGTATATATTTTGATTGACACCCTCAGCCACAAAGATCTGGTAGCTTCATTAGTTGATAAAGGATGTACAAATGATGTTTTAGTACTATATCTGGGTTCGATTCCCACTCCAGCTTCCAAATAAAAAGTTTCTATATTTTTTTTAACGATCCATTTATGTAGTTATGGATAAGTCAGTGGGGAAGAATTTGGGCTAGAAAACTTTTGAGTAGTAACTTAAAAATTTCTAGCTAGGACAAACTTGAATGAAATCTGAGTTAGGTGAGGTTTAGGGTAATTCGATAATGAATTAAGATTGATTTTTGGGTTTCAATTATTTAAGATAACAACCAAGACATTAAGAAACCCGTAAGACTTTATGAAATCGAATTCGAGCAAATAGAGCTTCAGAAATTGGTCTTGGCGTGAAAGGGTTATTTTAAAATGCCAAGGTTTGATGTTGTGTTGTGAAATAGGAGCTTGGGATCTGAAACTCGAGTTTCTGTCTCTATATAACCAACTATAGAAAAAATAATCTCGCTATGATGGGATGTGTGGTCGCTATAGTGTTAAAACCCAAACTGAGTCGTGAGTGACACTCAACTAATCCTCTGATAGGAGAACCATTACTATAACCCAACTAACATCCTAACACAGAAACAAATATTTTGATAAAAGTTTTAAACTGAGTTACCATAAATCCAAAAAACTTAGACAATAATAAACAATGCGGAAGTTAACTCCTAGGACCTGAAAGTCATTGTACCAAAACTACTAAGTAACAAGTCTAAGAGTAAGGGATGCAATCCCAAAAATAATAATATAAAATAAACCTCAAAGGTCTAAGTCTGCAAAGATTAGACTGAGATCCTAGAGAAATCCATGACAGCCTGAAAGAACTGGCTTACCTTTGGATTCGATCGATCACTGGTCTCCTAACTGATGTCTGTCAGTAGCCGTCTGAAGATGCTCTGTACTCAACAAAGAAAGAGTAAGTGTAGTATTAATACACACAACAACAATGTACTAGCAGGATCACACAGCCAATCTAGTAAGTGAGATATACACAGGTAGCCACAACATAATAAATACAAGCATATACAGAAACATATTACCGATTATCATTTCACAAGCAATATACAGTTTCACAGCGTCAATCTCAAATACAATAGTCCACAATGGTCCTTTCATGGAATCCATACCCAAACTGTTAATATATCGACATAACACCCTATCTAATAGTTAGTACGTACTGGCATGGTACCCATTCCAATATGTGTCGGCGTGACACCTGATCCTATTTGTACCGGCGTGACACTTAATCCAACAATCACAATCATAATCCACAAATGAATAGTCTCACACATTTGCAAAACCAAGTAATATGTTCATTGAATGCAATTGATCACAAAGAATCATTTTATTAGGTTCTTTCCATCTTTTTCTATTTACATGCATACAATACTGTCAACTGCAGTTAATAGGTACATATAACACAGACGAAAAAATAAATGATCACCTACCTTGAAATCAAGACTTAGAAACTCTAAAGAACTAAAGTTTTCCCTTTTTTCAAAGTTTTGGCTCGTTCTTGGTCTAAAAATAACAAGAAATACAAATAATCAATGAACAATGATCTACAATACCCAGATTATATTAAAATCCTAACCCTTGACCACTTTTACGATCACCTCCCCCAACTAGAAATTTTTCCCCATTAATTTCAGGGCAAAACCTTCCTCTAAGAGAATTTTCATAGATTCTAAGGTCTAGAAATCTAATTACAAGTTAGAGGAATGATTAACTTGCATTTGACGAAGAAGTAAGTGAAAACCTGAAATGAACAAGCCCTAAGTCGCCATTTTCTCTCTAAAAATGAAGGTTGCAGAAAAATAATATTTTTGAGATTTTTTCCATTTAAATTAGCGACTGACCCGCCATAGAGGGACCAGCCCGCCATAGTGACCCTGCCACAGTGGAAATAATCCCTCCGTGGCAGATTGCACGGAGATAGAAACTCGAAATTTGAGTCCCAAGTCCCAAATACCATACAATATAACTTGTCAATCATAGAAAGTATACTCTGACTATACAATATAACCTACATATATAAGAACTATACACTGTTATGCATTATGATACACTCAAAAAACTTAATATAGTTTAACTATACATGACCTATACATTGACTATAATGAAGAATACACTGACTATTTAATCTCGATCAACTCAAAATCACCTCTAAACAATTTAGATATGAAATCTTCTCGATGTTTTGAGTCCTTTTGATATATAATTTGCTTAAAACAATTCACGTTTGTGGTACGTTAATTTTTTTAATAAAAAAAAAAGAAACAAAGAAGAAGAAAAAAGGCATAGAGGATAATGTATTCCTTTGAAAAGACATCTCCAATATCTAATGAACTCTTGGATATCCATAAAGAGATCAAGATATGCTAAATTATAATCAAATAATTCAAGAGGATCCACAAATCTTTTCATGGATATCAAGTCCAAATTATCATATATAGCTCGAGAAATACTCTACTAACGATACTTGAATCACAGAGAAATCTTAGGAGAGAAGAATCAAAGAATAAACAGATTTGTACTCACACTGTTTTGTTTCTTCATATTTTATTTGTGATTACAATTGTTTGTCTTGAAAAGACTAGTTTAAAATTGATTTAGGAAAAAAACAATTTAAAATAAAGTCGCCACTTAATTTTTGAAGAAATTAAGAAAACTTTAATCTAAAAGACTATAACAGATCAAGTCTTAAAAATTTAGAAAAAAACTAAGTAAAAAATTCACATTACTATTTTAAGAAGGTTTTAATATTTAAAAAAGCTGCTAACGTGCTATTATCCAATGATTTAAATCATTTGTCTAACTTAGAAAAAATAATTTAAAGAAAAGACATTTAAGTTCATTTTAAAAAAGTTAATTGCTTGAAACACTTTGAAATAATTCGTAAGGAGGATTTTTGGTCAAAATGACTAAGTAAAGGACATCATTTGAGTAAACTCATTTTAGAAAGTGTAATTCAATCACAAAAAGATGGTTCTTCTTTTAGGGAGATTTAATAAGTTAAACCAAACTACAATTAATATTTAAACAAATATAAATAACATGAGTAATTAAATTATTACAACTCGAATCAATATAAATAATAAATAAAATATAAAAATCTGACCCAACACTTAATTTCTGTATGTTTGGACTAAGTTGTTGGGCCACCTGCATTTTGGGTCTTTTCGATCCAATTTGTTCATGTCCTAAAACTAACAAAAGGGCTGTCCAAAAATAGGTGGGCTTCGGCCCATTTATCTTAAGATATGCTGCTGAAACTTTTTTGGGCTTTTGGCCCATATTTTTGCTTCTGTATACAGTGTATACAATCACCGTATATATCTGTATATCGACACCTGAAACCTGCGTATCTCATGTATACTGACTGTATACGGTCCATTTTGGGACTTTCGAACCCTGTTTTTCAGCTCCAAAACGTTTCAACTTCGAACAATGAAAACTCGAAAATGCAAAGAAGGGAGAAGGAGTCCATGATGGACTTGAATGGAGTTTTCACATGCAAATAAAGAGTAATATGGATTAGTAACCATTTATTCGATAAAACTATGAAAAATTGAATAAACTATGCAAAATAAATCCCATGACCATACACTTAGCTACTGCTACATAGACTAGAGTTCAGAAAAGCAATACAAACCAACTTAAACTTTAGGGAACAAACAATCATTCAAACACAAAGAAAAAAAAAACTAACTAAAGATGAAGATATGTAGTAAGCAAAGAAATGTAAAACAAGCTAACTTAGCATGAATATAACTTCCAGTTATCAACATTATAGGCATCATGAGTTTGTTATTTGAGAAATATTCCCATTTCGAACCAAAATGCATCAGATTTCAACATAATGAATTTAAGCATTTTTGGGACTTTTTCAACAGTGACAAACTGAAAACAGGAAGGTTTAAGAGCCTGTTTGGATTGGCTTAATTAAATCATTTTTAGCTTATGAGAGTGTTTAACAAATTTAAAAATGACTTAAAATAAGTTAAAAATCAAAAGCAAGACTCTCCCTGCTTTTTAATTTTTAAACTTAAAAGTCATTTAAGTTTGAATTTTTATTTTTTTGACTTAAAAGCTACTTTTTTCAATTAATCCAAACGGACTCTAACTAAGCATGAGGCAAAATTTGAATAGCACCTACTAAGAAAATCTCTAAAAAACTTAAACATAAAGATATACTTACTTATTCTCTATGAGAACTTAAACCACTCTTGGGTTCATATGCATTAAACAAGGCAGCGATATTGAAAATATAAAACTTAGATAGATATAAATGACATATACTACTCATTAAACTTATCAAGAATCATCTGAAAACAAACTACTCGAAAGACATTTAAAGAAGGGCAGCGAGCTGAGACATTAGGCTTAAGGCTTTCTTCCAAAAATCCCAATTCAAAATATAAACTATAATTAAACTAACCTAATTAATCAAATATATAGTCAAAAATAAAATATATTTTTGAGATGATTTTCGAATAATCATAAAAACTAAATAAATATATATCATTCATGAATTACCAAAACATGTCAAAATTACTTTAAAATAATTTAAAAATATTTTTGAATTTTTGCAAGCGAATTATTTTTAAATTGTTTAAAATTGAAAAAGCTCGATTATGCCGAGATGCTACTCCTGACATCAAATGGTTCATAGATCAGGGTGAGAGTTCAGACCCATGCTATCAAATTCCAGGGTCTCAGACAGTTGCTATACATTGTCGTTCCTTTTGAGGAGGCCATTAAAAGTTTTAACAAACATTACTGTGAATTCATGACTAGTATATTGTATAATTTTGATTATCTTGATATAATAAATTATTATTATTATTATTATGTCCTGTATATTTTTATAATATGTATGTGTTTTTAGAATTCACTTACTCAATATACATATATATATGTTGGAATGGAATTATCAAAATCTGATCACAAGCCTAAGTATAAATAAGAAGAAGAGTCGAAGACGGGGTTACATTTGAAATGTAATTCTAGTCTATTTTCTTCCAAGAGTGTTTTTGATAAGAAGAGTAAATGTGGCAACATCAGACACCATCACCCAAGAACTGATCAAAATAATCTCAGCCACTTGATCTCATTGAAGGGAAAGAAATGGAAACTCAATCACAAGACAAATGACAAACAGATAGAATTTGTAGATACTCAATTTTGTACAAATACAACAAAATAATAGATGTACAAAACAGTACAAATAGCTGTGTGTATTTGACATCTAGTGTACAACCAATTATACATCAACACATATAGGAAATATGTTTTCTTCATTTCCCTTTGAATATTTGTATATATACATTGTAAAGATGAATGAAAAAAAGGCAAGAAAAATTTACCCAAATCTGATTCTTCTCTTCATCATCTTTCGTTCAGACCCCACGTTGTGGGATTTCACTGGGTTGTTGTTGTTGTATGGTATCATATTCCCCACATTGTATATATATTTTTTTAATCATTTGTATGCATGATTGAAGATGATTTCATTGACACCAATTCTTCACAATATGTATATCCGATAGTTTGTCAATTCCTTTCACATTATGTATATCCGAGTGTATATGTATACTACTAAAGCACAAAAAATGTATCCGAATCATGTATATCTATTAATTCACAAAATAAAATATCATAATGTATGCATGATATTCATCGTATCCGCCAAATTTTATAAATAATATATTTTCACACGTGACCATGAGGTCACATATTTGAATTGTGAAAATAGTTTCTTTTAAAAAAATGTAGAGTAAGGCTGTCTACAATAGACACTCATGGTCTGACCTGTTTTTGGATTCTACACATGGCGAGAGTTTAGTACACCGAACTGTATTTCTATCGTTGGGGAGTTAAAAGATTCTACACCCACATTGAACTATACACAATCTTCATTGTCATCTTCGCCCATTTCATTCTTTACTTTTTTGAATCATTTATGGTTTGATATATTTGAAATGTATAACAAGATCGTTTATTATTGTTTTACCCCACTTTGATATGCGCAATATCACCCTTGTTTTGCTTCTAATCTCGAAGGTAAGTTATCTATAATATGTGCAATATTGCTTTGATATATGCAATATTAGATAAACTCGTAGAAGAAATTAGAGAATGAATGTCTCGATTCACTGCAAAAACTGTTAAAATTATTTATCTCATATATGCGAAGCTAGAATTAGGAGTTTGGGGATTCTAGAAAATATATATATATAATTTCCTAATACAAATGCATGATCTATGAAAAAGTTACTGAATTCGTCCGAACCCTCAAACCCCACCTAACTCCGCCCCTACTAATATAACCTTTTGTTATAGATATACAAGATAAATTTAGGAATATACTTTGATAGATTTTCGAATTTTTTTTAGAGAGATTTGAGGAGATGATTTAAAGATACGGAAATTTTGGAAAGAAAAAAAGAGTTTTTAAATTTTCAATTCTTATTTTAATGGGCATTTATTAGGTTATACAAATTCAATTTAAAAGACAGAAACACATTCAGTGCCAAAATTACAAAATAGGGCTATTTTATGCCAATTAAAAATCTATAAAGCCACACATTTTCAACGTTAAAAGGTGGATTATCTCAATTACATTTAAAAAATAAACTAGATATTGATAAGTGGCCCCAAAATTTGTCATCTGGGCTAATTTTTACGAGGAATAATAGCAAGTGTTTGCACGGATTACCCTGATTTTTGAGGTGGTCATTAATATTTGCCTTTAAATATAATGATTTTTAATTTTTGTCTTTATTGTTAATTTAATAAAAATTTATGGATTAAAGTATTTTTAACTATAACCTAATTTTGTAAGACATAAATTCAGAGAACTTTTGTCTTGTCCAGCAAAAGTTATGTAGGAATAAGTTATGTCTTAGAAACATATCTTTGTGCGTTCTAAAATTGAACGTATGCCTCTATCAGCATAAGTTCTGTAAAAACAAAGTTATGCCTCTTAAGACATAACACTATAAGTTTCGTACAAATTAAGTATCAGGCATAACTTATGTTATATTATAACATAAAAATATAAACTTTTGCCTTATAATATTTTTTGTTTTATTGGATATCGGGCATATTTTTGATCAATTCTTTTTGTTATTTAAACGGTTTAAGGGCAAAAATTAAAGCTCGTAAATTTGAGAAATAAAAATTAAACATCAACTCAAAATAGTGTATCCGTGCGAATGACCCGAATGATAACTCTTGGGCTTAAGAGTCGAAGCTGGCATTTTGGGTTTTCATCTTGAAGCCCAATTCTTTTTATCCTACAAACATAAATTGGAAAAAAGAAGAAGAAAAAGAACCACTAATTCCTTCTTACAACAATTTGGATGATAAATAAAGTGAAAGTCCAAATAAATCATGTTCTCATATTAGGGGGATTTGGTTATATTTGTCTAACTGTTAAGTAATGGATGTCAAATTGTCAGTGGGGCCCACTTAAAATGGGCTAGTTGCCCACTTATTATTCCATTCATTTTATGGCTATATAATAGCCTTCTCAATGTAAGAATTGAGAAAAACTTACATACGAAAAAAAATTCTTTATCTTGATCAGTTTCTCCTTCTTTCTCAATTACTCTTACTCTCTTTTCTTTATTAATTGTCAAGTTAGTATATTCATAACACGTTATCAGCACGAGGCTCCGGCTATTTATTTTTGAAGGTAACAAAAAGCGGTAAGAATTCTATTTAATTTTCTTTTCATAAAATGACAAACATTTCAAAACTTGAATTTGTTGCTTTGGATATCTCTGGAAAAGATTACTCCTCATGGGCACTAGATGTCGAAATTCATCTTGAATCGATGGGTCTGGCAGACACCATCAAAGATGATAACACGGCATCTAGTCAAGACCGTGCAAAAGCTATGATTTTTCTCCGCCACCATCTTGACGAGGGTCTTAAATTACAATATCTTACATTAAAAGATCCCTTGAAATTATGAAAAAATTTAAGAGAAAGGTATGACCACCTGAAGTTGGTCATGCTTCCATCAGCACGTTATGACTGGTTAAATCTGAGACTGATGGACTTTAAAAATATAACTGAATATAATTCTGATTTATTTAGAATTATACCTCAGTTAACTTTATGCGGAGATGAAATCACGGAACAAGATAAACTTGAAAAAACATACTCCACATTTCCTCCTGCGAATATGCTCCTACAGCAGCAATATCGCGAAAAAGGTTTTATAAAATATTCTGAATTATTATCTCACCTACTTATTGCTGAACGCCATAATGAATTATTAATGAAAAATCATGATAGTCGGCATGTTGGTTCATTGCCTCTCCCTGAAGTGAATCAGACAAATTATAACCAACGAGAAAAAGGTCATGGCCCCAGTCGTGGTCGTGGTCATGGGCGAAAAAGAAATTATAATCATGATAATCGATTGGCACCGAAAAATGATCAGCAATATAAAAGGCAGGGTAAAAGGCCAGAAGCGGCTTTACCGAAGAAAAATTCAGAAAGTGTATTCATAGATGTGGAGGTGTGGGGCACTGGTCGCGGACTTGCCGGTTGTAAAAACGTTTAGTTCAGCTATATCAAGCATCGTTAAAAAGGACAGAAAATAATTCAGAGACA
Organism: Solanum dulcamara; assembly: GCF_947179165.1. Lineage (NCBI taxonomy): Eukaryota > Viridiplantae > Streptophyta > Magnoliopsida > Solanales > Solanaceae > Solanum > Solanum dulcamara. The sequence goes on from NC_077237.1 coordinate 79,272,298, forward strand.
AATTTCATCTCTGAGGACAATATTGAACCCATGCATCTGGATGTAGCTGATTTCTTTAATTTTCCAGAAGTAAACATGAATGTTGATAAGCCCGATAATATTTAAATAATTCTCTTTGTTGTTGTATGTATTAAATATTATGTTTGTATTTTTCTAGATCCATGTAATAAAATAAAATTTTGTATAATAAATTTTGTATTAATTATAATATTTACTTTCTTTCTTTGTGAAGAAAATATGAAAATGCCTCAAATTTTATTTGGATCAATGATCAATCAAGAAGATATTTGTGTAATTGATAGTGGAACAACTCAGGCTATTTTTAAAGACGAAAAATATTTTTCCAACTTGCGTAGAAGAAAAGCTAATGTTACTACGATATCTGGCAATTCCAAAATGATTGAAGACTCCGGAAGAGCTACTATAAGTTTACCTAAGGGAACAAAAATTGTTATAGAAGATGCACTATTCTCTTCCAAATCCCCAAGAAATTTGTTAAGTTTTAAAGAAATCCGCAGAAATGGATATCATGTTGAGACACTAACTGAAATAAATACTGAATATCTTGGTATAACCAAGAGTGTCTCAGGCGAGAAATATATTTTGAAAAAATTACCAACTTTGTCATCTCGCTTATATTATGCAAAAATTAGTGCAATTGAAGCACATATGATCGTAAACCAGAAGTTTACTGATCCAAATACATTTGTGTTATGGCATGATCGAATAGGTCATCTTGGATCAATAATGATGAGACGAATTCTTGAAAATTCAATTGGACATCCGTTAAAGAACCAGAAGATTCTTACAAATGATGAATTTTCATGTGCTGCTTGTTATCAAGGCAAATTAATTGTCAGACCATCGACCCTGAAGGTTGGTATCGAATTTCCTGGCTTTTTAGAGGGTATACATGGAGATATATGTGGACTTATTCATCCACCTAGTGGATTGTTTAGATATTTTATGGTCCTAATAGATGCATCATCTAGATGGTCTCATGTGTGCCTTTTATCATCCCGCAACCTGGCGTTTGCGAAATTGTTAGCACAAATAATAAGATTAAGGGCACAATTCTTAGATTATCCAATAAAGGCTATTCGCCTTGATAATGTTGGAGAATTTACATCCCAAGCTTTTGATGATTATTGCTTATCGATTGGGATAAAAATTGAACATCCTGTTGCTCATGTTCATACTCAAAATGGCCTTGCAGAGTCATTTATTAAGCGCCTATAATTAATAGCAAGATCTCTACTAATGAAAACAACATTGCCAATTACTGTTTGGGGTCATGCTATCTTACATGCAGCAGCACTTGTACGTCTAAGACCGACACATTATAATAAATACTCTCTCACACAATTAGTATTTGGTCATGAACCAAATATAACCCATTTAAGAATTTTTGGTTGTGCGGTATACGTGCCTGTAGCACCACCACAACGTACAAAAATGGGTCCTCAACGTAGGTTGGGCATATATGTTGGGTTTGACTCATCCTCAATAATTCGATACCTTGAACCGTTGACTGGAGACTTATTCACTGCTCGATTTGCAGATTATCGGTTTGATAAAATATTTTTCCCGCCATTAGGGGGAGAGAAAAAGGAACCCGAAAAAGAAAAAGAAATTGCGTGGAAAGTTTCATCACTATCACATTTTGATCCACGTACCCGCACATGTGAGCAGGAGGTCCAGAAGATCATCCACTTACAAAAAATAGCAAATCAAATGCCAGATGCATTTACTGATTTAAAACGGATAACTAAGTCATATATCCCTGCAGTGAATGTGCCTATCCGTATTGATGTCCCTAAAGGACCATCTACTAGTATCATAGCTTCTGAATCCCAAACATACCTGAAGCGTGGTAGATCATTGGGTTCAAAAGATAAAAATACTAGAAAAAGAAGCGTAAGAAATAATAAAGATGATACTACACACGAACTTCCTGAAGAAGGTCAAGGTTTGAGTATTGCTCATATTCCTGAAGAAATCAGTGAACCCGAGACTCAAGTGAATGAAGAACTTTCAATAAGTTCTACCGGTGATAAGATAAATTTAGATCGAATGAAAATTACGGTGGATAATGTTTTTGCATATAATGTTGCAATTAACCTCATGCAAGATAGTGAAAGTCTTGAGCCTAAATCAGTCGAAGAATGTCGACGTAGATGTGATTGGCCAGAATGGCAAAAGGCAATTCAATCAGAATTAGACTCACTTGCTAAACGTGAGGTTTTTGGACCTGTAGTCCAAATCCCTGAAGGTGTAAAACCAGTTGGCTATAAATGGGTTTTTGTGCAAAAACAAAATGAGAGAAATGAAATTGTAAGATACAAGGCACGTCTTGTTGCACAAGGATTCTCTCAAAGACCCGGGGTCAACTATGAAGAAACATATTCACCAGTTATGGATGGAATAATTTTTCGATATCTCATCAGTTTAGTTGTAAGTAAAAATCTTGAAATACATCTAATGGATGTAGTTACAGCTTACCTTTATGGTTCACTTGATAATGAAATTTACATGAAAATTCCAAATAGATTAAAATTGCCTGAAGCATGTAAAAAATCTCGGGAAATGTACTCAATAAACTGCAAAGATCATTATATGATTTAAAACAATCAGGGCGTATGTGGTATAATCGCCTCAGTGAGTACTTGATAAATGAAGGCTATATAAATGATGTCATTTGTCCATGTGTTTTTATTAAGAAAACGAAATCAGAATTTGTTATACTCGTCGTTTATGTTGATGATATAAATCTCATTGGAACCCCTGAAGAGGTCCAAAAGGCAATTGAATATCTAAAGAAAGAATTTGAAATAAAAGATCTTGGAAAGACAAAACTTTGTCTAGGTCTGCAAATTGAACATTTAGCAGACGGAGTTTTTGTCCATCAATCTGCCTACATTGAGAAAATCTTAAAAAGATTTTACATGGACAAAGTACATCCATTAACTACTCCAATGATTGTTCGATCACTTGAAGTGAAAAAAGATCAATTTCGACCTCCAGGAGAGGATGAAAAAATTCTTGGTCCTGAAGTACCATATCTCAGTGCTATTGGTGCACTTATGTATCTTGCTAACGCAACTAGGCCTGATATAACATTTTCTGTTAATTTGCTAGCAAGATATAGTTCTTCCCCAACGCGAAGGCATTGGAACGGTATCAAACATGTTTTGCGATACCTGAAGGGTACTATTGATATGGATTTGTTTTATACTAACAAAGGTTGCGTAGACCTTATTGGTTATGCAAATGCAGGTTATTTATTAGACCCACATAAAGCTCGATCTCAGACAGGCTATCTATTTACACATGGAGGAACTGCTATCTTATGGCGATCTACAAAATAGTCCATTGTTGCTACTTCTTCAAATCATGCTGAAATAATAGCAATTCATGAAGCAAGTAGAGAATGTGTGTGGTTGAGATCGATGATACAGTTCATCAAAGAAAGATGTGGTCTGAAAAATGATGTTAAAGTACCCACAGTTATATTCGAAGACAATGTCGCATGCATAGCTCAGTTGAAAGGTGGCTTCATAAAAGGAGACAGAACGAAATATATTTCACCAAAATTATTTTTCACACATGATCTACAGAAGAATGGTGATATTGATGTACAACAAGTTCGTTCTAGTGATAATCTTGCAGACTTATTCACAAAGGCATTACCAACATCAACTTTTGAGAAATTAAGATATAAGGTTGGAATGCGTCGTCTCCAAAATATCAAATGAAGTTTTCATCAGGGGGAGTAAAATACGCGCTGCACTCTTTTTTCCTTAACCAAGGTTTTGTCCCATTGGGTTTTCCTGGTAGGGTTTTTAATGAGGCAGCACTCAAGGCGTATTACCAAATATGTATATTTATTTATTTTTACTAATTTTTTTTATACATGGACATCCAAGGGGGAGTGTTAAGTAATGAATGTCAAATTGTCAGTGGGGCCCACTTAAAGTGGGCTAGTTGTCCACTTATTATTCCATTCATTTTATGGCTATATAATAGCCTTCTCAATGTAAGAATTGAGAAAAACTTACATACGAAAAAAAAAATTCTTTCTCTTGATCAGTTTCTCCTTCTTTCTCAATTACTCTTACTCTCTTTTCTTTATTAATTATCAAGTTAGTATATTCATAACACTAACATATATTTTTTTTCTAATTCATAATAATACATAAACTTCAATTTATGTAACAAGTAGTATTTTGATAGATAATATAATTTTTTTAAAAAATAGAGATTTTACACACATAAAAGTGCTATAGTTATCCTTTTTTCTATCTACTAATTTTTAATAAAATAACAAAGAGAGCTCTAAATAGAATTGGCAAACACGCAGTCGAGGATATGGACGGGTAGAAAATGGATTAAACAGAAAAAAATAAATAATTGACTGGCTCATATTTAATACTGATAAAAATAAGTTAATCGACGAATAATATGTATATTCATATTAGGAAACTTTACGTAAATAGCCATCGAATTTATTTACTTTTATTAATCGATATACATGAATTATATCATAATTATATACGATTATACATATACTTTACATGAATTATTCATGTATTATATGTTTTTAACTATTTAAAATTTAATTAATTCCCATGGTGAAAATACCAGCTAAAAACCAAACTAATTAGATTCCAGAAAACAACAACTCATGAAAAACAATAAATAAAAGAGTGATTGATATTATGAATATCTACATTATGGGTCCATTTTCAGTGAATAATATTGATATATTTGATCCATTTTTAAATGGTCATTTGGATAATTCCTTGTTCTTTTAACCATTTTGTCAGCCCCAAATGATTTAAGATAAGGTGCCATTAGTATACACACACAGAGAGTGGGCATGGGAAGTACAAATTTGGAATTCAACAAGTTAGAAATGTATGAATTTGGCCCTATTGAAGAAGATGATGGTTTCCAAATTGGTTTATTGATAGGGCAAAAATTCTCCAAATTGATACAAAGCAGGTTATCTACTGACCTTATTCTTCAAAATCAACTCCTCCCTTTTGCTCAACTCCCAAATTCCCAGACACTCATACATACTCTCTTTGAAACAAACAAGAACAAGTTTCCCAATTACTGGAATGAACTCAAAGGAATTGCTCAAGGAAGTGGTGTCCCCTTTCTCAATGTGAACTTCCTAACTTACCCCTTTTTCCTTTTTTGTATTCTATACTCATGTGCTAGACTAATTCAAATTTGTATCGCGCTGGAACATAAAATTTTAACTTATGGTCTAAAACAAGTGATAGGAGTTTATATGATTATAAACAGGGGCGGAGCTAGTGTATGAATGAAGGGAAAGGGTTCGGCTGAATCAGTAACTTTGATCAAGATTCTATATTTGTCTCAAGAAATCTATTGAATATGTATAGATTATTAACTTAGAATCTAGTAATTCAAATTGACTAGAATCCCGAACTCATTAACTTCGAATTCTGATTTTGCCTCTGCATATAAATAATTTCATTAGTGGTGAAATTGATATTTTAAAATTAAATTGTTATTAAATATAAAAATATTTTTGAGACCGACTTAAAAAAAATGTGTCCAATATATTGGGACAGAGGTACTACTACATTTTAGCTTTCAACACAAATGCAAGATTTGAGCCAAACTTAATATGTTCTGTTGACCATAAAGCAAAGCTGTAGCTCCTCCCTAGACACTATATATAAAGTGGTATTACGGTAAACAACGTTGGGTTCCCTTGACTTCTCTATTATGTGCTTTGCGTTTTTATGTTTTGATGTTTTTTTTAATGAAAATTTTGATTTCAAACTTGTAAGATCCATCAAATGGAAAGCGCCTTTTAGGATTTTTTTGTACTTCTAAACTTTTAATTAAGGGTGGAAGAATATCATCGACTTGAGTGGCCATACTTATGCATTTAAGTACAGCTAATTGATAAATTAACAAACTGATAGTTTCTTTTCCTTTTGGTTTCTCCAGATTTTACTATTGAACTTTAGGAAAGAAATATTGCCTTTCATTCCAAAGACAGAGGAATATCCCAAGGAGGAAGACATTAATGATGATTGTTCAGATATTCTTGTTGTAAGTAATTCCATGGCTGTGGCAGTTCATAATGAGGATGCAAATGTTGCTCTTGTTGGACACACGTAAATTATCTTCTTCCTTCTTCTTTTTTTGGCATAATACGTTGCTCTTGTTGGCCACACGTAAATTATCTTCTTCTTTTTTTTTGGTATAATGCATAAACAATTACTCAAACTTGGCCTCCGCTAACAAGTAAACACTCCGAATATGCACATCCAGACACCGCAACTCATCTTCACTGTGTTAGTTAAACCTCCAACTTACAAAATGATCATCTAGACATCTCCAAATTTTATGTGTCACTTTAGCGTTGGGCATCCACCAGACAAAGTGAGGATGGTTTGGTTGTCGGTTCAAATCAAGTTGAGGTTTCTAGATATGCACTATTAAAGTTGAAGTGCTTACTTGCCAGCTGAAGCTATGTTTGAGTGCTTGTGTCTGTTTCATGCCTTTTTTTAATAGCAACAAATCCTTGTATTATTTGTGGTGTTTTTAGAAAATATGACCCTTTTCTGTTTTAATTATATTGCAGTTATTTGGTTAAGGTGACATTGTCTAGTGGAACAACATTCACTGCTTACACATATGCTGGAGAACTTCCAAGTTGTGCCTTTGGATTTAATAATCATGGAGTGGTATACTCATATTCATTTCTTGTCAATTATCAGTAATATTTCTTGTTCTGATTGTATTTATATTTGAATTATCAATTATAGGCTTTCACTTTGAACTCAGTACCACCATGTGAGGAAGAGATAGCAGGTGGTGCCATTGGCAGAAATTTTGTGTCCAGAGACATTCTTGAAGCAAGTAGCATTGAGGATGCTCTGGCTGTAAGCTTTAAATTTTCTTCATTCTCTTTTGATTTGCGTTGTTAAATGTCACATATTGGTTGAGGGAATGAGTCATTGTTACATAGTCTTGTCAGTCTTCAGCTCATGAGTTAGTTTTTGGTTTGACATAATACATAAATATAGACATTCAAACTTGGCCCCAACTGGCAAGTAAGCACTCAAACTTTGAGAGTATATATCTAGACACCTCAACTTGGTCTTAGCTAACAACTAAACACTCCTACTGGTCTCCATTGTATCTCATGGACACCCGACACTGACATGACACATAAATTTTGGAGGTGTTTAGATGATCATTTTGTAAGTTGATGTGTTCAACTGACGCAATAGAGACGAGTTGAGGTGTCTAGATGTGCATTCTCAAAGTTAGAGTGCTCACTTGCCATCTGAGGCTAAGTTTGAGTGTTTGTTTATGTATTGTGGGTTGTTTTGAGTTATATGGTATCGAAGCTATAGTTGTTCCGATTCTTTGAGCTTCATATCTTGGTGTTATTTGCGCACGCCAAAATGTCTAGTTTTTGTGCATGCAGGGAGGGTGTCGGGTATTCTACATTGGTTGAGAGAACGCGATGTTGTTTCCATATATTATCTAGGATCATCGATCCTCACCTCATGAATTAGCGTTTGGGCTTGAGTTAGGATAAGGTCCCTTTTCTTAACACAAGACGGTAACCCGTTTTTATGTCCGTCATTGTGGGATTCCAGAGGATTCATTCATCAGAAGTTTCAGTAGGGCATAGCTATAATTTGATTGACACAAGGACTCGGAGAATTTTGAACGTTGAAACTGCATCAAGAAATCGAATTTCTGTTCGTGAAATCGGAGAAACTCCATTCTTCCATGCCAACATGTATCTGCATCTTCAAGTAAAGCAGGCAAGTACACCTTTAAACTTTGTCCTAACTCCTAAGCTACCACTGCATTTTAACCTGTTGTAGCATATATATCTTATTTTTCACGTTACTAATCTAGATTTTTATGGACGATTAACGCTAGTTATCTTTTAGGCGATCTGATAGTGTACAATCAAAAAAATCATAGTATATTAAAGTTAAATTCTTGTCTATATTTTGGCTAATGAAGGCACAAGATGAGAGCTCCTTGAGCAGGCAAACAAGAGCATCTTCTTTAGCAAAGGAATCAAAAAGTGATTTCTTAGCACTTGTTGGTGACATGAACAATGAGAAGCATCCTATTTACATGACAGGTAGTTAGTTGAGTTCATGAAAAATATTACACATTATTCCTCTATTGATATCCATTTTATTAATGAAATGATGCATCTTTAACCTCATTTCAGGTCCATTATTGTACACACTTTGCACAGCTGTGATAGATTTGGATGAGAAAATTCTAACAATTATAGAAGGGAATCCAAAGGAAAAACAAGAATCCTATGTCTTCTCATTGTCCTAAAACAAGGAGAAGATTTTGTTACCATATAAATTATTCCTTCATATTGAAGGGAACTTTTGACTTTTTGGGTATTTGGTTTTTGGAGTAACTGTTTTTTTTTTTGCTATTTCTACTCAGATCAAGACATAATTTTTACTTGTTCAAATAACTAGTAGGGTGAAGCAGGGTTAAGAATACCGAATCTCTTTATGATAAAGAGATCCATTTTGCAAGTTTGTTATTACAGGGAGTTCCAACAAAGAATTAGACTAATGATGTATACAATACTTAAAGAGACTGTGAGTGTAATAAGAGCATCTATCAGATGGTTCTATTTCTCAATTTTTTCGACTTGCTCTCATAAGACCAAGGTCGAAAAGATTGAAAAAAATCAGGCAGTCACAACTACCAATGAAGGATTTCTTGAAAAGTTAAGAATTGACAATCTTTTTTTAGAAATCGAATGGATTTGGTCTTATACATGCCCCATAAAAACTCCCACCTTGTTTTGCTCTCGTGGTAACTCAAAATCATAATCTTAGGATTGGAGGTGAAGGGTGCTTGTCACCTGAACAAGCCCCTCTTGTCTCCGAAAGCGTACGTAGTAGTATCTCCATACTTTTAAATGAAACAAAAAGGAACAAGAAATATCCACTAATCAAAATTCTGGTGGAAAAGTACTCAAGAGTTTTCCATAATATCAACCTCCACAACACATCCCTTGAACTTTACAGAACTAGTTGGAAATGCAGGATTGTAAGAAGCTTTAAAAAAATGACTACAATCATATTGTATTAGAATTTTAATGCTTTAAAAAATGGCTACATTTAATAACAAGTGTAAATAAGACATTGATTGATTAATTATCTTGATCTTTTAAATTGAATAAGTAAAAGGGGATATTTATTTTTAGTACAGTGAACTAGGGCTGCGTATCGGTTGGTTCGATTCGGTTTTGAAGTTTAGCGGTTTAACTTATCAATTATTGATTTGTAGACATACTAAACCTTTATAGAAACATTAAGATATTGGCCTACAGGTTATTGGTTTATCGGCTATTGATCATTATCAGTTCGATTATCGATTTAACTGTTAAGATTTGATACAAAAAAAAATCATTGGAAATTACTTAGAAACAAGGTGACAAACAAATGAACTATGCACATAATTTGGCAGACTACATCTTACTCAAAAGAAAACACCGTCACATGTAGAATAGCTGAGAGTTTGAGACAACTAGAAATAAATATATAAAGTTGAACTCTAAGTCAAAGATTTTATATATCAAATGGTATAAATATAATTATTTAATTTACCACGGTTTATCGATTAATCCATTAAGAAAAAATCTCAAGCCATTAAAAACCGATATTCCAATAATAAAAAAATAATTAAAACCGTTATTGAACCAGCTAAACCAATAACTCATTATCAATAAATCAATAACTTTTTTTCAATTAGAATTATTGATTTATGTTCGATTTTAAACAACCTATAGCGAACAAATAAAAGTGGGCAAAGTGAGTATACTTATGTACTCTCCGCTCACTTTTTGTTCGGTATTTTAAAAATAGATGATTTTTTTATACTTTTAACATATCAAGAAAAGATTTTTTTTTCTGTTATACACTCAACATTAATTATTTATTTCTCAAATTATTTGTTAAAATTTTAGGTTATACATCAATTAATATTATATTTAATTATTAAATTTTAAGATGCCAAATTCAAAATGGATCCTTCAATTGTACTTTCAGTCAATCTCGGACTTAACTCACCTTTTTTTGGGGGGAGTGAAAGCTACTTGTTCACACACCAAACTGTTTGTCTTACCATCACTTTCAAAAAGTTGACAAAAAACATTCTATCTTTATCTTTATTTTGGTGTTGGAATTTTTCTGAAGCAACCAATTAAACATAGTTCATAAGGTAATGATTTCTAACTCAGTACAAAGTTATAAACATTTTCGATTTGTAATATTGATTTGAAATTTTGTGAACTTCAGCGAAAAGGATTAAATTGGGAATTTTGAATCGACCCATTTTTTTGATTTGCATTCTTTTGATCATTTTGTGCAGGAAAATGATTTTTCTAATCTTCTGCTTAATTAATGCTGTCAGCTGCACGCTAACCTAATATGTCTGTTTAATTTGCTATGATGATAATAATAATAATAAAAACTAGCCATAAGTGATGAACAAGTAACCATAGATGATTGATCCTTTGATCTGCATATTCTTTTTTCCGGTGAGTATTATGTTTTGTGCAAAAATAATCAATCTTTTAGGCAAATTGGTGTTCTACCACATAAACAACAACATAGTCCGCAGACCTCATCCCTACCTTTGTGAACAAGTTTGAAAGAAATGTAAGAGACATCCCAAGTAGAATTACTCGTTCCATTTTATTTTTTGGAGGGATTGGTACTGATTGAATTTGTATTTTGAAGTGCCCTTTTTCTTATTCTAAAATAGGTATTTGCATATATTTATAGCGGTGGTATCCGCTAGTGACAGCCTACTACTGCTCAAAAGTACATTGGTTATGAAAATCTGGATACCAAGGTTGATAGGCTCACACTAAGTGCTATAGCCAGGGGTGGATGTCTGTTATACCTACGGGTTCATGTGAACTCACTAGCTTCGTCTAAAAGACTAAAACCCTATATTTCTATTATAGAAACCCATAAACTTTAAATCCTGGATCCACCTCTGGTTATAGCGCGTCGACCCTGCATGCTTTTTTCCCAGTCCTTAACCACTTAAACATCCCTTTGGGAACATTGGATCTTCTTTACCTCATCATTCTACTTAAGATGTTCCAGTTGATCCTTTCCTTAAGATATGTTTCTTTTGAGTTGAAATTGTAAGTGTAATAGCCATCTTGTTTTATAGTATTGTTTTTACAGGACTAGATTGGAGTGGCATCCAGTAAAACTATGGATCAGCTTTGTCCATCTCCAATGAAGGCCACGTCTAATGGCATTTTTCAAGGTGATAATCCCCTGGATTTTGCACTTCCGCTGGCCATTTTACAGATATGTTTAGTTCTCATCGTCACAAGAGGTCTTGCCTTTTTGCTGCGGCCGCTACGACAACCACGTGTAATTGCTGAGATTATTGTAAGTTGTTTTTCCTGCCACCATCTCAAAGAAAATTTGGTTTATTGTCTGTAATTGTGTATCAGAAAACAACTATGTTTCCTATGGTGCCCTATTGTCTTCATTTGCCGAGGGTCTATCGGAAACAACCTCTCTACCGTGAGGTAGGGGTAAGTTTTGCATACACTCTACCCTCCCCAGACTTGACTTTGTGGGACTACATTGGGTATGTTGTGTTGCCCTGTTATCTTCATTTCGTAACTGGTTTATTCTTTTCCATTTTATTTCTCTCCTAGCTGAAAGTAAATTATCTGCCCTTCATAACTATTTTGCCCTTTCAATTTTCTTCTTTGTACTTACCTGTCCTATTTCTTCTTTTCTTCCTCCTCCTTCCCTTTGGTAGTGGTTTGGACTCCAAAATGCTGCTGTTAGCGACCCGTAACTACCAAAGAAAAGCCTACTTGGTTGGATCATCATTTATAAGTCAATCAAAAGCCCCTTTTATTTTTGTTTTCTCGAATCACATGCTTTTTTTCCTCGTTACAGTATATTAGACTTCACTGATCAACTTCCGTGATGTGATCCTCTAGTCTTCCTTTTCATTTATCTTCATGGCACATTTTTTGGAAGAGGAAAGAACAATTTCACCTTTCTATTGAATTACAGGAGTACTGCAAAGCCAAGAAAATTTAAAGGTTATCTTGAATTTCATTCTGTTTAGAAAACTAATCATTCTGTTCCTGATATATAGGGAGGAGTATTGCTGGGACCATCAGCACTTGGTCGAAACAAAGGCTATTTGAATGCAGTATTCCCGCCGAAGAGCATCACTGTCTTAGACACTTTTGCAAACATTGGTCTCCTGTTCTTTTTATTTCTGGCTGGCTTAGAACTAGATGTCAAGTCATTGCGTCAGAGTGGGAAAAAAGTCCTTGCCATTGCTGTTGCAGGAATTAGTCTTCCGTTTGCTTTGGGAATCGGCACTTCATTTATTCTTCGAGAAACTATAAATAAAGGTGTAAATGCTACCTCATTTCTTGTATTCATGGGTGTAGCCCTTTCCATTACTGCATTTCCTGTTCTGGCACGAATTTTGGCTGAGCTGAAACTTTTAACTACTGATGTTGGGCGAATGGCCATGTCTGCGGCAGCAGTTAATGATGTGGCAGCTTGGATTTTACTTGCTCTTGCCATCGCCTTATCTGGTGATAATCTATCCCCAGTTGTGTCACTTTGGGTTTTCCTCTGTGGTTGTGGTTTTGTCGTTGGCGCCAGTCTTATTGTGCCACCAATTTTTAAGTGGATTTCGCGGCATTGCCACGAAGGTGAACCTGTGGGTGAGCTGTATATTTGTGGTACTTTAGCTGCTGTACTTGCAGCTGGATTTGTCACTGATATTATTGGGATTCACGCAATGTTTGGGGCTTTCGTGATTGGAGTTCTACTCCCAAAGGAGGGACCATTTGCAGGTGTACTGGTTGAAAAAGTTGAGGACCTTGTATCTGGTCTTTTCCTTCCATTATACTTTGTCTCAAGTGGTCTAAAAACGAACGTTGCTACAATCCAAGGTATACAATCATGGGGTTTGCTAGTTCTGGTCATACTTACAGCTTGTTTTGGGAAGATTGTTGGTACTTTTATAGTTTCCCTTCTCTGGAGGATTCCCAAAAATGAAGCTCTTGCTCTTGGATTTCTTATGAACAGTAAGGGACTAGTGGAACTGATTGTCCTTAACATTGGTAAAGATCGAAAGGTAATGCTCGTCTAGCATCTTATTTGTATTGTGAAATCAGGTAATCTGTTTCTGCTTTAAATTGTTTACGCTACGTCCCATGCAGGTATTGAATGATCAGACTTTTGCTATCATGGTTATGATGGCTCTCTTCACGACCTTTATCACCACACCTCTGGTTCTGGCTGTTTACAAGCCAGCGAAAATGCTAAGTAAAGGCGACTATAAACATAGAAGAATAGAAAGGAAAAATCCGAATACTCAACTGCGAATACTAACCTGCTTCTGTAGTTCTAGAAATATTCCATCGCTCATTAATCTCCTTGAGGCCTCACGTGGGACTGAGAGGGGAGAAAGGCTTTCTGTATATGCAATGCATCTCATGGAGTTCTCGGAGAGACCGTCAGGCGTCAGCTATCTTAATGGTACACAAGGCTAGACATAATGGCTTGCCCTTCTGGAATAAGGGTCAGCGGTCAGCTAACCAAGTTGTTGTGGCGTTCGAGGCTTTCCAACAATTAAGTCAGGTCTCTGTGCGTCCCATGACATCAATCTCATCACTCTCTGACATGCATGAAGATATTTGCATTACTGCTGAGAAGAAAAATATAGCAATGATAATTTTACCATATCACAAGAATCTGAGGCTCGACGGGTCATTTGAGTCAACTCGACCTGATTTTCACTTGGTTAACAGAAGGGTTCTTGAGCATGCTTCATGTTCAGTAGGGATATTTGTTGATCGTGGACTCGGTGGTACTGCACAGATATCTGCAAGCAACGTTTCCTTTTCTATTACCGTTCTATTTTTTGGGGGCCATGATGATCGTGAAGCACTTGCATATGGGGCTCGTATGGCTGAGCATCCTGGAGTCGAATTAACAGTCATTCTCTTCCTAGAGGAGTCAGATTCATCAGAAGAGATAGTAAGAATAGATACAGAAGGCACTCCTGCTGCAACATTAGTCTCTGCTGATGAGGAGTTTCTTGCTGCTTTCAGAACGAGTATATCAGACGACAGTTCCATTAAATATGAAGAGAAGAATGTTAGAAATGTGTCGGAAACAATTACTATCCTACGTGATTACAGTCGATGCAGTTTATTTCTGGTTGGTCGAATGCCCAATGGTGTAGTACCTCTCGCATTGAGGCAGAAGATTGATTGCCCTGAACTCGGGCCAATCGGGGGTTTATTGACTTCACCGGAATTCGCCACAACAGCATCAGTCCTGGTGGTGCAACAGTATTATGATAACTTGTATGCAAATAGTTCTCAACAGATGGTTGTAGATTGAGTGCCAGAGAATTAATTAGGGACTCTTCAATGATATTTGAATTATAATGACTCTTCTTCATTCTTGACATTTTGTTCTATTCATCTTTTTGAGCTGTAATTATCACTTTTATAATACAATAATTCAATGTATGAAGACTTGTCAATTTTCTGGTTGCTATTTTGTTTATGGTAAGTGGAGCGTTTTACTCGTATTCATAAGTGACATTTCAAGTTTATTGTCTTCTTTTCACCCCCTACTTACCTACAAACAATTCATATTCTTCTTTAAATGGACTTTCAGTAACTCAAAAATGTTATGTGTAATCAGTTAGTTCGTTGTGTTTCCATGTCAGCAACGAGTGTATTACATGTTTTTTTTTGCTGATTGTGAAAAAGGTGTTCAATAGGATAGGTTTATTAGGTTGAGTGTCCAATTAATACATGTTTTCGTGAAGGTGTCGAAGCGAAAAATCATAATATCAATTTTACATGTCCCCATATGTATATATATGAACTTGAAGGACTCAAAGTTGTAGTTTGGAACTTAAACAAGTTTTTAAATGACCACTACACTCAAACATATGATCCGATGAAATTTTTAAATTTGTTGCCTCACATAATTAACTCAAGTTTTATAATACTTCTTTTTTACTCCACAACTTAAGCGAATCTAAATCTTACACTTTAGAGTTCACAAAGAGAAGATGCACCAATTTTATAAAATAAGAAGTTTCATACCATTTGTGTCAATTGTGTAAGCACAAAATTAAAAGTTCTCAAGATTCATAGTTCTCAAGATTGTTATAATAACAATGTGACGCCTGATAAACAACAAGCGTTTGTAGTCCAACGGTTAGGATAATTGCCTTCCAAGCAATAGACCCGGGTTCGACTCCCGGCAGACGCACGGTCTTTTTTTAAAAAAAAGAAAGTAATTTTGCCTTTTCTTCTCTTATTTTTTCAATGATTTCAAGTGTATTGTCCAAATAGATTCTTTTAAAATTAGGTTAATGACTTGCATTACATATACGTATTAAATAAGATTTTTAAAATTTATTTATCAAATATTAAAAGATAAGTAATACTTATTTTTCAAAAGAATAATAATATTTTTGTTTAACGTATCAAGCACACTATTAGTTAGCAACATATTCATGTTTTCTTCTGAGATGTGGGGAGTGATACATACTCATTTGTATCTTCCATTAAGTGATTGTTGTTATGAAACTGTATGCCCTATTGTTTTTTTTTATTTTACAATGGGCACCCCCTTTACAAAAATGTATGCTAAATTTTTTTTTCTTTGGTTATTTGTCCTTTATATTCTTTGTTAAGGGTCAAACATGCTCTTAAATTATATGAAATTGAATAAAAAAAATTATTTGTTAATAATTTGATCCAAAAATATCTTTATTATTACTTAATTGGATCAAAAATGACTTTTTTTTAATAAATTTATTGTTTATTTTCTTTTTAAACATATTGTATTCTTTTTCTAATAATTGGAATAAGTGTGCATCTCCAAGGATCATTACAAGCAGCCTGTAGTAGGACAAGAAAATACATAGTTGAATCTCATTGGATGGTCTTGAATCTACCCATTATTCTCTTTGAAAGTAAGAAACCTGCTTTGAGTCCACTTCTTGTTTGGTTTGACTTTTACTTCTTCCGATGGATGCTCCTATAACTTAAGCTTGAAGCTTCTATTAACGCTGAGTTGAGATATGAAATAGTATAGGACCGCAGTAACCCTTTTCATTTCAAATTTATTAATCGATAGGGAATCAGTTAACGAGTCAATAATTGTTGTTGTGTTCATTTATTTGAATCACCTCTTAAAACAAAATATGTCTGGGTTTCCTTACCTGGTTCCAATATGTTCACTGCGATATTGCGTGATTAAACTTTCTAAAAGTGTGTATGTCGAAGGCTTTAACCAATTTTTTTATCATAAAATTAGAATACAACGATTGATAGAAGGTAAAACTAACAACGGTGTCTGAGCAAAATGTAGCAGTCATCTAAGCAAACATGTTATCCATAAGCAGATTGAAATCCCTTGGGTAAAGCATTGCCAGTGCTATTAGATAAATAGCAAAGCAAGGAGAGGAGATGCAATAAGATGAGCTATAAGAATCTACAGCACGCACAAAATGAGTATGAAAACGTCCTGAGCATAAATATTACAAAATGAATACATTTACACACACGTAACAAATGTCCCCGGAATACCAGAGGCTACAGAGAGCTTTTCTACCATTTTGCCTCATCAATGATGTACACTGAGGCAATGCCGAAAGTGTCTCGATGTATCTGGCATCCATGTTACGGATAATGGTACAAACACAATGTCCCCCACCTAAACCCTAAACCCAACCCAGCATAAGATTACAACATTCATTTCTTCCATGTGAAAGGCTATACACATCCTACCATATTTTGCATGTCTAACAGCAGTTAGAAGGAATAGACAAATGCAACAGTAAGGGTTCTTGTCTGATCCACTACATAATAAGCTCGGCCCGATATTCTGTCATCTCCTTAGCTCCACTCCATTGGCTACCTTCCTCGGCTTCTGGTCACTACTACTACAAGCCTTATCCATCCCCCTTGAATATGGGGACATCATACAGGGTTTATTTACAAAGCTGTTACTGAAACCTTCAGACTCCCTAAAAGATTTGACAGGAGTTGACCTCATTGATTCAGCTGAACAAGGTATTGATCCTTTCCTATCAGGTTTTTTAAAGTTTACTGAAAGACGAAGCTTCTTCGATGGAAGTATCCCATCAGCAATTTCAACCAGATTATTTGATACCACCACTGGTTTTGGTGCTATGAATTGATTTTCAGATTTCTCTGTCAATTTACATGCTCTCATGCACTTCTGAGAAGGTTTCTTCAGCGACTTAGTTGTTATCTCAGTGTTCTGCTTCAACGAATGTGTAGCAATCTTGCAAAGCGTCTCAGCGGCAGCCAATATCCCTGGAGATTCAGCTATTATCATCAGATATAATATGAGTTTCGTAAGGATAAAAACGTCTGGCACAACGTGCATGAAATATAGTTTTGTCAAGATCTAACACTTCTTGGAAGCTAAATGGAAAATGTGCATCAATGCATGTACTGTACATTTCCTGATACCATACACAGTATGATCTTGAAAAAACCTAATACTCTTCTAACATGATGCTCAGCAGCCTAAATAAACTAGCAATCATAGAGCAACTTAAAGAATGTAAGATGATGGATATTCCATAGAAACTCTGAAAATACAGATTGATCATATGAAGTCTGTCCACAAAAATGGTAGATAAACTACAAATGATTCTAGGAACTTTGTGATGGATAGATTTCAAAATAAAAAAATAACTCTTTGATTAGTGCCTACAGGCTCCACATAGAAACTCAAAGAATACCAATCAGAAAGCAAGAGAACATACAATACACGGGAAATTTACACTGTTATCCTCTAGTGAAATGCCAAAAGCACAAAACCACATAATTCATTATCAAAAAATGCAGCAAGTCCTATATACTCAAGCCCCTGAGAAATTTACCTGGTGGAACTTCTGAAGTGTTGCTGGTTGCCATTGATGATGAAATCCTTTCACATGTAGTAAGGCTATCAAGGTTTGTTGAAGCATTTTCATTTTTAGAAGGCCCAGACACTTGAACCCCTGTTGGGACTAGTTTGTGATTGTCAGTGAGTGATTGCAGTTCCTCAAGGAAACCAGTAGAACCTTTCAGAGGAGTCAAAGTGTTTTCCACTCTTACCCATCTACCTTGACAAACCATCTTATTTGTAGATAATTTAGCTGAATCAGGAACAGTTTTAGGATGCCCAGAGCACGTATGTGACCAAGGAAAAGGAGGCAATCCATTTCGCTGAGATGATGGCTTGCTTAGTCGAAGATCACCGCTATTTCTTGAAGATGGAGGTTTGACTGTATCCACAAGTAAAGAATCCAAATCCTTGGATGGAGTGAGCGCGAGGCGCTCTAACAAATCCTTTGGTGTATATGATGGAGAATGACACATTGTCGCAACTGATTGAACCTTGCCACTGTATTCCTGTACCTTTGAGAAGAACAGAAAAAAATAACATAGATTATGAGCTTTTGCAGATACTGACTATCTTGTTTTTTAAAATAAAGGATACTGACATTTTGTTTTGCCTTGTGAACCCAAAAACAGTGTCCCGTTTTATTTGGCATTGGTATTCGAAGAGTCGGTTTTTCTTTGGTTACAATTTTCGTAAATATTATTTTGGTAATTTTAGTTGCAATTTATTGTAATTTGTAGTACTTTTGCAAAGTTTCTAATATGTAGATACTTAAAAAAGTAAATTAACTGATGCCCAAATGCATACTGAATTTAGATGGTTTGACCATGTACTTCAAAGTTCAAACACAACAATTCCTTTTCAGTAACAAATAACCTTAAACACTAACCTGATCCGAAGAAGACAGATTATCTGTCCTGGTCTCTCCCTTGTCTCCATCATTTCGACAAGAGAGCTTGGTATCAACATTAGAACAATTCTGCATCGGTACAGACTTCTGGCGTTGAAGCATGGAGTTCGCATTTCTAACCAACTGCATGAGACTGTCACTTGAATTTGAAGCCTTGTTTCTCTTATCTTTGGTAGAAGGTGCACACTTATAACTTCCATCAAGTAGTTCCCTCAAAGGAAGATCATCTACATCTTTTGTGACATCCATGACATCAGATTTCAAGCCATACATTCCTGAATCAGATAGCCCTTGTTATTTTATCAGAACATTTATGGTATAACACATTGGTAAATACTTAACACCAAGAATAACCAAAGAATGTATCGATCAAGCGAATAAGTTCCACGGTAAAGCAAAAACTAGTGACAACTGACAGCATACTTTATGACTACATACGTAAAAATAAAGAAGTAAATGCCAGGGTACAGCAAAAGCTAGTGTGGACATACTTTATATGAGTTAGTTTACTGAATGCAGGTCAATCATATGGACATGTTCAGATGGCTTGCTATGTCTTACCCAGATAATTTCGATTCCAAAAGCTACATAAAACAAGTATCACATGATGTGCTAGTGTGAAAGTGCAACCTTCCAGTTGGCTAGGTTGTCACAATATCCTTTACAAAATTACATCTGGTATAAACAAATTGCAGTGACTTTGAGACTTCTTCCAGGTTTTGGCAGAGATATTTCGTCACAGAAATGACTCTGCTAAATTAGCAGTTGATTCAAATTAAAGTTATAAGTAACTTTAGCCTTAGTTTTTTTGAGTAAAGAAGTAATTTAGTCTTCATTGACATGGTGATTTGCATGCACTGATCATAGCAATTGTGCTTAGCTCTATATATTTCCTTCAGAAAACATGGTAAACACATGCATCTGCAAAAGTATTTAATAAGATCTAGTTGAGAAAGATTATCAAGTAAATTGATCAAATGTATGCTTTACATCTTTTGGTACTTAATCATGAAGAATGACAAAGTGAACCAACCATATCCCGACTCAATAGTGCGGTGAGAACTTCATGAAAAATCAGTAGACCAATGAAAATACTATTCAACTGGTTGGAAACTGGAAAGTGAAATTTCCCTGAGGAAACTCTA
Source organism: Solanum dulcamara (assembly GCF_947179165.1). NCBI lineage: Eukaryota > Viridiplantae > Streptophyta > Magnoliopsida > Solanales > Solanaceae > Solanum > Solanum dulcamara. Next base: position 79,292,376 of record NC_077237.1, read on the forward strand.
GCATTTGAATTGAAGGATTTCCTGATGATGGAAACAGATTGAGCATGCACTGATTTGGATAAATTGTGTTACATGGCAAAGCCTTTAATTTTACAGAATACACAAGCTCTCAGAAACAAAAATGCATGGGTACTATACAATTTACCATGTCTGAAAATATGAATTCGAGAAGAAAAGAGACGTGGGAAGAAATTTAACAACTGTAGTTAACAGTATAAAGCATCCTAAAGGGAAAGAAAAGTGCATCATCAAGTGACACTAGCATTAGACCTTGGAAAAGGAAAGGGTGGGAGCCATGTGAAAGCGGAAAAGGGGAAGGTTGAAAAATGAAGTTTGATTCTTATTTTTCATGGGATGATGCGGGTTTAAAATATTTAAAAAGGAAAAACAAAGTTCTTTGGTCGTAAATCTAGTACTAAAAGACTAAACATGTAGCTGACGTCGTTTTGATAAGTGTTTGGAAGAGACGGAACAACACATACCAAGAAAGTTTCTTCCTCCAGTAGCTGAACCGAAGCCAACCAAGCTCTTTAAAGAGAAATTACTTTTGGTAACTTTGCCATTTCTTTTATCACTTCGCTTGCCACTAGAATTCTGCCTTTGCTTAAGCATTTGAGTCCTCTCTAACAAAATAAGAACAGATTAAAAAAACAGATTATGTCACCAGCACAATCGAAACAGAAACTTGAAAACAGAGCTATGCAATTAAGAAACATACCCCCACAGAACATATAACTCAAAGAATGAATGAAAGCTGAACAAAAAATTATTAACCCGCCCTTTCAAGGGTTAATAGCATGCAAATCTAAGTACATATTTTTTTTGATGAAGTAAGATGTTATATTAGCAGGGCATTAAGTGGATACCGAGTAGTTACATAAGAGAGTCATGGTTGACTCCTGAGAATAAAAACTCCTTTTCTAAGTCAGGGAGCTAACCAGAAAGTAAAACATGGTCTCTAAACCATAGTGAGGGAGCTGATGAAATCTAAGAGGGGAATTATATCATTTACAGGGGATAGATTGCTCCAGCTAAATAGGATAAAAAGACTAACCAGAAAGCAAAAAATGGTCTCTAAACCATAGTGAGGGAGCTGATGAAATCTAAGAGGGGAATTATATCATTTACAGGGGATAGATTGCTCCAGCTAAATAGGATAAAAAGACTAAAACATTTCAAACTACTGCTAGGATGCCATCAAAACATTTGAGATTCCTTTCCTTCCAAATACAACAAAAAATGCATGCGGGAATCATCTGCCAGATCTTCTTAATGGGACTGTCAACTTCTTTTAGGCTCCAGTTTTCCACTGCTTCTTTGACATCCTGGGGAGGAGTCCAGTTTAATACCTTTTTGATGAAGAGTCCAGTTTAATACCAAGTAAGATGAACATATTCCCAAGATTTTTTGCCACTGGACAAAGCAGAAACAAATGATTCACTGACTCCAAGCTTTTGTGGCACATGAACACATGAAGCATCTGTTCACTAGTTGAAACTTCCTCCTATTTAGGTTGTCCAAGGTAAGGATAGCATTCCTGAGGGATGTCCAGATGAAACACTTGATTTTTGGTGGTAGCTTAGCCTTCCAAATCAGCTTCCAAGGCCAGTGGTCAATCGTATAATTTGATAAGCATAATTTACTGTATCCTTCCTTCACTGTATAATTTACTGCCAGGTCTTCTTAATGGGACTGTCAACTTCTTTTAGGCTCCAGTTTTCCACTGCTTCTTTGACATCCTGGGGAGGAGTCCAGTTTAATACCTTTTTGATGAAGAGTCCAGTTTAATACCAAGTAAGATGAACATATTCCCAAGATTTTTTGCCACTGGACAAAGCAGAAACAAATGATTCACTGACTCCAAGCTTTTGTGGCACATGAACACATGAAGCATCTGTTCACTAGTTGAAACTTCCTCCTATTTAGGTTGTCCAAGGTAAGGATAGCATTCCTGAGGGATGTCCAGATGAAACACTTGATTTTTGGTGGTAGCTTAGCCTTCCAAATCAGCTTCCAAGGCCAGTGGTCAATCGTATAATTTGATAAGCATAATTTACTGTATCCTTCCTTCACTGTATAATTTACTGCCAGGTCTTCTTAATGGGACTGTCAACTTCTTTTAGGCTCCAGTTTTCCACTGCTTCTTTGACATCCTGGGGAGGAGTCCAGTTTAATACCTTTTTGATGAAGAGTCCAGTTTAATACCAAGTAAGATGAACATATTCCCAAGATTTTTTGCCACTGGACAAAGCAGAAACAAATGATTCACTGACTCCAAGCTTTTGTGGCACATGAACACATGAAGCATCTGTTCACTAGTTGAAACTTCCTCCTATTTAGGTTGTCCAAGGTAAGGATAGCATTTCTGAGGGATGTCCAGATGAAACACTTGATTTTTGGTGGTAGCTTAGCCTTCCAAATCAGCTTCCAAGGCCAGTGGTCAATCGTATAATTTGATAAGCATAATTTACTGTATCCTTCCTTCACTGTATATATTCCTTTTTCAGAGCTGCACCAGTTTAAGCTATCTGGCAGATGAGGGCATAGTGAAGCTCTTTCTAGAACTCTGAATAAGTCAATGAGCTCGTCAAGCTGCCAGACCTTCACGTTCCACCTGAAGTGGGGTGCTCATATTCCATCTACTCTGTTTTGGCCCACTAAAGAGTCTGGATAAGAGGCTATCCTAAAGATGGTAGATGGGAGATGCTGAGAGGTTGATTGTTAAGCCACCAATCCTTCCCAAAATTAACTGACTTGCCATTTCCAATTCTAAAGGACACCCTCTTGGAAGAATTCATCTCTCAAGTTAATGATATTCCAAGATCCAATTCCATAAGGGGCATTTTTTTGGTTTGTACTCCATCTGTCTTGCCTCCCATACTTGGCATTCACTACCTCTTTCCAAACACTTCTTGGTTCTTGAGCATACCTTCACCACCATTTCATTAACACTCTTGTAGTATATATTAACAGCAGCTATACAAAATATTAAAGCAGGCCCTTCATTAGCTTAATCTTATTAGTAGAAGATTCCAACTCCCTGCGCAAATTTGACATTGCTGCTACATGGTATCTACATTTTGAGAGTATATTCTATCAACTTGTGCTGGGGGAGCAATGTCAATAGAGTACATACAGGAGGTACCCCAATGAGATCAGAGAAATTAGGCTGACATTTTTTTTTAATCAAGTAGGCTGACATATATCCTTCAAAATACTTAGTTGATCCTTTTTTTTCCTGATAACCATGAAATCTCCGAAGATCGGTTCGTGCACGATTCAAAACTCGGTGGATAATGACCCCGTCTCTCTACCTTTATCATTTTTTTTATGACAAGGAAAACCCGCAGCCGCTACCCTTTGGGTGCGCACCGGGTAAAACCTCCACTCCTATGCAATAGCTCGCCAACCACACAGGAGAGGTAACCCACACTAGACAAGCCCAATGCGACGAGCTCGACTCAGAAGGTAAACCCCTTGCTTTCGCTGGCAAGGGGTTTCAAACTTGAGACCTCCAACAAGAAAGTTCCAAGCCCAGACCACTGAGCCATCCAGAAGGGTCTCTCTACCTTTATCATTTAATACCATCACTTCTTCAATATCTATCTTTTAATATTTTATAAAATAGAAGGAAGATGGAAAATTGCTAAATAAGTACTATACTTGGTCCAAATTTTCATTGGGATGGTTGTGACACTACAAAATCAGACAATCATCTGAATCATATTTCTTAGCACATGAAGCATTCATTCAAACAAGCCATACTCCAATTAAATTTTAAGCTCTATCTTTTAGTATTTTATAAAAAAGAAGGAAGAGGGAAAATTGCTTAGTAAGTACTATACTTGGTCCAAAATTTCATTGGGTTGGTTGTGACATTGCAAAATCAGACAATCATCTAAATCATATTTCTTAGCACATGAAGCATTCAAACAAGCCATACTCCAATAACATTTTAAGCTTCTTTAAACAAGTAATGCAGTTCCTGTTCTGGTGGTCCAAACACTCCTATAAGCCAGATAAATACAATCAGCACCATATGGTAGCCGATTGATCAGTACTGCGCTTCCTAGGAAGGTCAGAAGCGAGTCCGTAGGCAACACAACAACCACATATCTAGTTGAAAACAGAAAGCAATTTAGCTTGAATGTCATAGAAGATACAAAAAAAAAATAGCTTCAACATAGTCTAAATTGGTAATAACATCATATATAGCACTCAGCAAGTTAACATATTTGCACATTTGCTATCTGCAATTGAAGCTGCTCCCGAAGAAAAATGCAATGAAAATTAGATTGCAGGGTGAATTCCTCATTCAACCTTTACAAGTTTACATGAATGATGTTTCTGATTTGATAATATATTAGGAAAGTCTTTCCTGGTACATCGAAATTCTAGATTCTATCCATACGGGATTTTGTTAGTGTCACAGTCTGTTGAGATGATCCAACCTGTACTGACTTCAAAAGCAACCTTATCCATACAGCTCTTCAAGGATAAGGAGAATGAGGGGCATATCCGTGTAGGAGTAGGTTGTCTCCAATGCTTTAGAAGATATACGATGCCCAGAGAAAGTGTACCATTTTTGTAATGAATGAAGTTTTGGGGAGCCTATAAAGGAAATGAGGTAATGGCATGGGGGCAACGTCCAATGGTGGCCTTTTGCTCAAACTAATACAAAATTAGTCAGAAAGAAGTGCACTTCTTGAAAGGGAAACTTTTGGAATCTTATTTTCTCAAACTAATATATGTTGCTTTCTTCAAAGTTAAGCATAACTACACAAGGCATACTGTTTTGATGTTCAGAAACAATTATTAAATCCATGAGCTCAACTTGTTCCATGCCACTGTGAATCCTGAAAACGCATTACTGAAGGAAAAACAGAAAAGGAAAAGCCGAGGAATAATAGCTCTATCCAAATAGGTGCACACCAAAAATACTAGATGCATGATTTCTATTGCAAGCTTTTGACCCATAGGAGTTTCAGAAACAATTATTAAAAACCATGAGCTCAACTTATTCCATGCCACTGTGAATCCTGAAAACGCATTACTGAAGGAAAAACGGAAAAGGAAAAGTCAAGGAATAATAGCTCTATCCAAATAGGTGCACAACGAAAATACTAGACACATGATTTCTGTTGCAAGCTTTTGACCCATAGGAGTTTCAGGGAAGCACTATAATGGAGTAGATTTGACCAAAAAATAGTACCAACTAGGAGACATATTTGAAACCAATACATGAACCATAGGCATTTCCAGTGTCATCTGTGAACGCATGTCATAACTAAAGTTAAGACTGGATAACTATGTTGAAGAACATACATACATAATTGGTATTACCTCCATTTTTGCAATTTGTAGGATTTGATGAAATCTCAGTAGAAATGCCTTTTCCATCTTCACCAGTTTTATTTACAGAAACATCTATCTGCATTATCCTTGATCTCTTAGAATTAGAAGTACTATTTCTCCCCACCTTCCCAAAATTCCGATGTGACTGCATAGCCTCTAGCCCAAGAGTCAGTGGAAGAATAGTATTCGTCTTCCCAACACTGTGGTCTTCTGAAGCATCCTCGACATGATGTCTGGATTGATGACCAGCAAATTCACTCTGGGGCATCTTACTCCATAAAGCTAGCTCTGAGGTTTAAACAGCACAAATCACATCTCACATAACCATATTGCGAATAGCGAGTTAAATAGGATACAACACTAGCAGTATAACTTAACATGTTTCCAGGTCTGGACATTTACCTGCTTTAGTGCAGCAAAAGAAATACCAAAACAAAACAGATACATGCATTTTTGCTTCCTGCCTCGATGGTTTCCGAGAATTAGAACACTATAAACAGTTCTAAGGACACATATGACATCCTTTTACTAGAAAATCACCCTTCGCATTAGTAAGATCAAATTATCATGTGATGAACTACATAATTGACCAGTTAGTAACTCTTTTTTGAGATAGTTGACAATATCCACCTATTAACAGTTAGCAATATCATTCAGATCATAAAAGATCAATATACACCAAATTATTTCCCCATAAAGATTGGCTATATCAACTGTAAAAATCATCTCAAGAAACTTCAATATCTTAACTTGACGCTAACAGTCTTTAGTTATCTCAACTATTTCAAGACAATATGCAAAGGTTATTAGTAATTTATAATATCTATCTAACCATAAAATCTTACACTACACAAACCTCCCTAGACAGTACAAGAAGGACCAAATCTAACTTTTATCAAAAAAATCAAAAACACAACAACCAACTTTTCAATTCCTACTGGTAAAGATAAAAATAGCCATATTCAAACCAAAAGAGTGTTTTTTTCCTTTTTACACGATCAACCTAGAAAAGATGGGAGGTAACCCAGTATAAGGTAAAACTGCAGTACCAAACAAATAGTGTAAAAATCTCTTATATAAGTTAAATCCAGAAAAAAATGCAAAAAAGGAAAAGGATACCTTTTCGTCTGACTGAACCACTGATCCTATCAATAGAAGGCGCAATCGCAACAGAAGACCTCTCCAATTTACGAGCACCGCCGCTAAAACTTTCCGATCCCATAAGCTTAGACACATCCACATCCACCAAAACAGGTCCTTTCAAAGTTTCCATCACTTCACTGTACTCCACCAAACAAAACCCTCACATAAACTCTCAAACTCATCATTTTCCGTCGAAAAAACTTCAAATTGAACAGATTTCAGCCTGTAAAAAGGTAAAATTGAGCTGATTTTGGGAGATTTTAAGGGAAAACAAGAGATAATTTATGGATTATAGGTGAAAGTGAGCTGTTGCGGCTGAAGAGAAAAGGGGGAGTTTCTAGGGCAAGGAAAAATTGGAAGGTGAAGAATGAGAGGTATTTATACTTTTCGGGAAAATGGGTAAAGTAGAATTGAGTTATTTGCCGTCGGTGGGGATATTCGGGTGTGGTTGTCATCAGCGTAATCCACTTGACACGTAAAATAATGTCCACGTTGCATTATCCACTGTTGGAAAAATAGCTCGATGGTGGTGCTAACACCCCATTTATTTTTGTGCTCATATAATCTCGAGATAAAATGTAAGATTATTTTATGTTGTCATTTATAATTAAATTAATATTTGATATAGTAAAAAAGATAGGTAATTTCATAAGATATTTATATATGTGATAATAGAAGTGGTGAGTTAATAATATGTCAATTTAATCACTATTAATAGATTTTACGATTTCTTTCTACTTTTGGTTGATAGACCTAGTCATAGCAATTTGTGTGGAGGACTTTCTTTAACGGAATACATTATTCCTTGCTATGGGGCTCGTACGAGAGTTGTGGAAAATATTGTACAATATCATATGTAGAATATTTTACAATCTTGTTTATTCATTTCACCAATCAAATGACCAATAAGAATATATTTGTGAAATGATGCCTCTTTTATCTTTTTGAAAGACAACGATACTCTGTTGAATAATATTTTTAATAAAGTTTAAAAGGTTTTAAAAGGAAAAAAATTATACAATTTTTTTTAAAAAAATCTTTTAATTGCGACATGAGGAAAATGCTGATGATAATTATATTATTATATTACTGAATGATTAACATTTCTCCTTCTTAATTTGTCATTTCATGATCCAAAAAAATGATTTGAATCTTGTCAACAAAATGTTCATCTACTTAAAATTCTTTGTAATAGATTTAATTTGCTCTGATAGGATATGTTCCATATCTTGAATACTTATTAAATCCAGATTTTGGTTGCTCAATGCAAGAAATGTGATAATATTTTCAAATTTTGCATTTTTCTAAAAGTGGATTAAGTTTATCGAGAAAACAAAATATATTCGTTATAAATACCTCAAAATGTATCTTTTAAAATTAAAATTTAATGGAATTATCGTTTTCATTCAAGAAATAAAGGTTATTTTTTCTTATTCCTTAAAAGTTAAAAGGATAAAGTAAAATTTACTTTTAAAGTAAATTAATTTACCCAAATCGTAATAAGCTGAGACAAATAATCAGTGGGGAGGAACAAGGGAAACTTGGGACCCTGCAAACATAATTTTAAGAAGAAAAAAATCTGAAAAGAAATTTACGTAAAAAAATTTATCCTTTCATACCTTTTTTTTTGGCGTCATTTGACTTGATTGGCATGAAATTAGAGGGGAAAAAAGAAGATTTTTACCACATTTTCTGTCTTTTATTTTTGTGGAATAAAAATCTATAACCCACTGGTCAGTACATTTAGGAGAGTCTTGTTTAGTATATGTGTCTTACGGGTGTATATCACGTCAAGTAACAAAAAAGACATGGTTTAAGTCCACTTTAAGTCCAAAATAACGACAACTTATAGTAAAGACGTAATATCTTGCTCATACATCCCCTTTCGACCCTCTTTCTTGACTCTCTCTCTCTCTTTCTCTCCCCTCTTGTCTTTATAGTTTCTCTTCTTCTTTAATTTCAACTTACGTTTTCTAGATAACCTGACAGTTAAAGGCTATGTGGATGTGAAAAGTTTGCTGATAAAAAATTATATAATGTATATATATATATATATATATTGGTATAAAAAGTGAATATGAAGTGTAAACAAAAAGTCTGCTGATAAAAATGTGTATAGATATTATATAAGAAGTGAATATGAAAATTTTATTGATATATATATATAGAGAGAGTAAATGTATATGAAAATTCTATGAATAATAATGTATATAATGGATATTGTGTATATATACAATACATATAGAAAACTTTAAATTGGTTATGACTCAGCCCTCCAAAATTTCTAGGCCCATTAGATGTTTTACATCAAAATGTTGGGCTTGTATTTTATCACCTGAGAAAGTCCACATGCCTATTCAGGCCCATCTTGTCCCAAAGATTGAGGGAATAAATTTGGGAAAATTTTCAAAATAGCCACATTTTAGCATTTAATAGGATTTCTTAGCTACACTTTCAATATTTATTGAAAATAGTTATATTTTGATTTGCTATGGGGCTTATTTATGTATTTGGTTTTCTTTGATTTAACTAATAGAATACAAGTTAGAAATAACAAATTAGAGAAAATCAAGGGAGAGATTCTCTTAAATTAGATAAATGGTGCTGAAAAATATAATTAGTTACGTCCAAAAGTAGGAAAGAGAAGTAGGCAATCTCCTTTTGATTATAGAGACTCTTTCTCTCTTCTTCTTCGTCCTCCATTAGAGAAATCGAATTCTCCATTGATAATCTTCCATTTTTGTAGAAGGCAGCGCGATTGTTCAAGAATTTTCCTGTAAAAAAGGAGATCAACATTAATGAAGAAGATTTCAAATGCAAAATTCGATTCATAGTAGATAATACTGAAAAAAATCATTGAAATACATAATTTTTGAGCAATTACAGTTTGATCTTCGAGCTATACTTGATCAGGTATGATGATTCGTGAATTAGATTGGAATTAAGTTTCGAATTCTATTTGTTTTTGTATACAAAAATTCAAACTTTAAATACATATTGAAACGGTATTGAACTCATAAATTGAAAGTTTGATTTTAAGTTCAAAGTGCTTCGGAATGACAATTTACAGTTTTATTAGAAAAATACATTTTGATTGTGAGTACAAGTGATTTGATACAAATTATATATTCAACATGATACATTGTAGAATACAAATTAATATTGGAAATACATTTTTTTACTTTGTAAGATGTTTGGTTTGAGATACAAATACTTATTGGTTGAATGTTTTGATTTTTTGTTTGTTTGATAGTTGGAATACAAATTGAATTAGAATACACTTATGTGTATGTTCATTAAATACAAAACAAATAAGAAATACATTTTTTTAGAAGCTTACTATTATTAAAAATATGTATGTTTTGAATATGTAAATATGTATGGATACAAATAAATTTCTTAAGTATACAAATTAGACATGAATACAAGTTAAGATGACAAAAAATATGCAAACTAATTTGAATACAAATATAAATGGGAGAATGCAAGTATCAGAATGAATACAAATAAAAATAATATAAATATACAAATTTAATTGGCATAACTTTGAAATGAATACAAACTCATGAAGACTTAATTTAATTGGCATAAATTTGAAATGAATACAAACTTCTGAAGACTATAATAGTAGGAGAATACATACTTAAGTATAAAAATTCTACTGAATACAAACTAAGAACCTACATACACAAAAAAGAAGATTGCAAACAAAAACCCAATATACAAAATAAATTCATAAAAATATGAAAAAAAAATCGCAAAAGATACATATCAAAAATGGGATACCTGAATCAATGAGACTGTTGTGTAAATCTTTTAGGATATTCTTTCAATTTATGGAGAGAAAAAAGAAGAAGAGGGAATGGATGAAAGAGAAGGGGGAAGAACAGAAGAAAGGGGGAAATTAGAGCGAGAAAAAAATTTCAATTTTGAATTTATTTGAAAATTGGAGAGAGAAATATTGAGAGAATTGAAAGAAAGAGAAAAAAAATCAAGTTGTGCATAAAACGTTGGATAAATATAAGTTAAATTAGGAACTAACTTAGGATACCATTAATTTGTCATACAACTAAAATATTATTCTTTTTAATAATATTTTTAAACTACAGCAGTTTTCAATGAATAAGTTACAAAATCTGCCTAATTTGATAATTTTCCCAGTAAATTTCTTAAATATTCACTCGATTTAGTAAAATTGTTTAGTTAAGTTACTCATCTTTCTTTATTTTTTAATGGGTGGAAATCATTTTCATCCCCCCCCTACTTTGCTTTTTAAATTCAAACTTCCCCCTCAATTTTGAATAATAATCAAACTCCCCCATTTATCCTAATTAAATTTTTTAAATGCCTATTATATCCTTTCGTTATTAATTTTTTTTACTTTTTTAAAAATCATGATATTTTCATTTTTTTATTTAATGTAACAATTTTTTCATAAAGCATAAATATTATATTTTGGAAAAAAAAGTAATTTTTTTAATTAAGTATATAAGTTAATGATGTTCTATAATGAAGTAAATTAGCATAATGAGAAAATTAATTTTATTAATAATAATCAAAACTCTAATATTTATTTATACAAGTGAAAATAGCAGAGAATAATAACTATACAAATATATTTTAATGTAGGAAATACAAATAATTAATTTCATTAAGGACAAATTTTTAAAGATTGTATTATTTAGATGTTAAGTTATTTTATATTATAATTTATGTAATACCTCATCAATGTCAATCAAAACTTATTTATTTATATAGAAGAAAATATCAACCGCCATTTATATGACTTGGTCCTCATTCTAAAAATAGTTGTTTTAATTTACTTGTCCAATTTATGAAATTTAAAATATTTTTAATATCTTTTTATTTTTGACCTTAGTATTAAATACTGCATAACGTAGTAATAGTCAAATTTAAGATTTTAAAATATTATTAATAATGTTAGTTTAGTAAAATACACATCTGATTAATTTTTTTAATGTGTGTCATATATATCAAGAAGAGTCAAGTAATATGAAACGCATAGAGTAAAATAGTGGAGAAAAAAATATACGTATACACACACTTAATGTATACTATATTGAAATAACGATCATAAGAATAATATTAAATTTTGTAATAAATTCTTAAAAATATCACTCTATTCATAATGTAAAAGAACTTAAAGAAAAAATTATAAATATCTATGTTAAAAAGTAAATTATATATAATATAAAGAGATATCAAATAGATGTGATATAACAAGGGTAAAATGGACAATGCATGGGATAAAGGAGGGAGTTTGATTATTGTTCAAAGTTGAAGTGAGGGAGTTTGATTTCAAAAACAAACCTGGGTGAAAATGATTTTCACCCTTTTCTTAATAGGAAAAATTATCCAACTAGTCAAAATTAATAACTTATTTATGGAAAATAGCTAGAATTTTAAAATTTATCAAAAAGAGCAATATGTTATTATTACAGCAAACACTTCCCTTCTCTCCCTTACCTCTCCTACTGTCACGATCCAACCCCGTAGCCCGTAACGGGTGCCCGAACTGTACACACGCGTGTACCCCTACCAACTATACATAACCCATCTCCTGTTTGTACTCAAAATGCATCAACAGTTAAGAAAACATACAAGCCGACGAGGCTGTAGTAATGCATAGGGTTGTTCCATAACACGCATATACGCGAGCCGACAAGGCCGCCACGACACAGGGAACGCCCCCAAATCATAAGTCATATCAATACAGCTCATCTACCACTCGTATACAACTCGTATGCAACTCATACACAACTCATAAACAACTAATATACAACCCACATACATACAACCCACATCCGTATCCACAGACCTCTAAGAGTAAGAAAACAGTAACATAAGGCGGGACAGGGCCCCCGCCGTACCCGTGAGCAAAACAAATATATACAATAAGGTTTAGTACCCAAAATCAGGCTCCAGCACAATGGAGCACTTTCGGACTGCTGAGTGGGACTCCTATGCTGGCGGATTCCCAAACGGTGTATCTGTACCTGCGGGCATGAACGCAGCCCCCCGAAGAAAGAAGGTCAGTACGATATATGTACTGAGTATGTGAAACATAATATAGCATAACATAGCTGGAAACATAACTGACACAGAGAAGCATGGAATAAAATGTCATATAAGGAACCTGTACCTGAATCCTGAGAATCATAAACATGCATGCTGAAATTATACAGTATAGCCGGCCCTTTCAGGGAACCGGGGAAGCATACCTGTAGGACCATCATAGGTCCGGCGCCATCACCACCTTATTACATCACATCATCATATATATACATACGTACCCGGCCCTCTAGTGAGGGACTCGGTGAATAATGCAGTGAGATTAAGCACGAATCTGTAGCCGGCCCGGGACTCGGAGAAAGATGTGTTACCGTATACACGAGTAGAGTAGTGAGCAACTATATGTAGTTTAAATCATTATTGGAGACTCGGTCGTATAAGAAGAATAAGCTAGCGTCTGAGGATCAGAGTAGTAATGTGATCACCTCACATGTCTTCTAGTTGCCATTGGGGCTGCATCAATTAGAATCTCAGAGATCCTAGACATGTACTAAAGTAATACTAGTCACTTATGAAATCGGCAGCACTTATCATCCTTTAGTCTTTAAGACTAGGAGTCTGTACATTCATTACTTCCTTAACATATAGAAAGTTCTAGGAAAGTAATTCATCATCCAAAAGTGAATAAGAGACACTTAGAAATGAAATTATTTCAGAGATCATATCACCTTTTACCTGCCTCTAAGACATGCCAAAAGAAGAGAAAGAATAGGCCTTACATACCTCTTACGGGTTACTCTTTATCTCGTTCGCCTCGTCGTCCTTTGAACCTAGGTAACACGAAATCAATACGAGTATTAACAACCTTAGACTTTTCAGCGCCTTAGGTTACACACGATTATTCATAGAACTCATCCCCTCGCTTGCATTCTCGACTAGTTCTTTGACTAGTTAAGAAGTTAATGGAAATCGGACAGCACCTCCCCTATAATGTGCCCTATCCGAATCTCCAATTACGTCCTTAATACCTACAGCCAACCAAAAACATAACCATCAGCTCATATATATATATATATATATATATATATATATATATATATATATATAACATGGCAACATTACGCAATATAAACTCCAAACGACTCGCTCGAAACTACGATACCAAAATGAGGTTTCTAGTTTCCATTTTGCAAAACCTTTAACCGCACGAAGCGGGGGTCGTGTGGATGCAAACAGCATCTCCCCCACCTCTTTTAGAACTCATTTAGGCCCTGCAACACACACCACACAACCAGCAGCCGCCTCCAAATACACAACGCCTCACTTCGACTATAATTTAACTACGACGACCTCAATTTAGGTTGTTTCTTTTGCTGAGCATATCCATGATTTTTTTTATATTTTCAGCAGTATAAAAGGTACCTAATACATTTCAAAACAATTCCATAAAGTCCAAATTTAAAGGAGAAACTTTACCTTACTCGAAATTGGCCAAAATTAGCCAAAATTGCGCCTCGGAAACCTCCTTAGCGCAGCTGAAACTTCGGGGCTGTTTGGTAACGTTTTGGGCTGCTCCAAACCATAAATTTTCATTAATGACACCTTCATAACATCGTGGCGCACCCTAGATAATTAATTCACGGAAAAAAATCGGAGACTCACCTTTATTATCACATTTCACTTCATTAATAATATTTCATTAAGCCTTCTTTATTCAAGGCATTACTTTTGATAGGATAAGTTCAAGATTATGGATTTCACGGTCTTGAGATTGCAGATCAATCACAATAATATATCAACCATTCAAACCCCAATAATTAAATGCATAGTAAACTTCACACATTACTCAATGACTATCAATCGTTATTAAGAGTCTATCTATGATATAGAATAAACCATAACCTACCTCAACTGAAGAACCGAAGTCAAGCAAGCTAATTCACCGGTGATTTTCCTTTCTTCGATGCCTCAGAATGTTCCCAATCTAAAAAGTATACAATATTCGTAAGTAAACGAGTTCGTAGACACCCATACTATATTTATGTTTAACCTAGATCCAACAACTCACCCAACTTTATAATCAATTCCCTAAAACTCAAGCCTAGGGTTAAGCCTCAATTACTCCAATTTCATTACTCTAATAATATTCATATAATATAATATACCTAACATTTAATTTCACATCTCAATATATCAAAACTTGGATCATAATTTGATATCTATAAAAAAATCTGAAATCTAAACTAAGTTATACCAATCCGTAGTTAAACACGAAAATCAGTATTACTTATGGAACTTGTCCAAAACGCTACTTATATACCCTTTAGTCAGAAAGTACAAAAGCACTATATACCTTGTGGAAAAAAAAAGTTGACTCATACACATGGACTACTTGCCCATGTCTTTTTATTTAATACACACATTGACACCAGATTTTGTGCCCAAATCTACATTTGTAATATATATATATAGTATTCCCTATCCTTGTCCTCAAGTAACATTGCACCAATGAATTGTGAACCTAACAATTTGTTACGTATTCAATCAATTGAAAGTTCTGAAATACTTACCTTCGCAGTCGCTCGTGTTGACGCCGCCAGTAAGTTCTTCTCCAATTTCTTTTCCTTTCTAAAGTCCTTTGTATTAAAAGTGACAAAATCTATTAACTTATTTTAATAAATATAAAATAAGTGGTATAGGGTATTAAATATATTACCACTTTAGCCCATTAATTAAATAAGTTATCTAAATTTACCTCTTAATTAAATAACTATAGTTATCGAATAGTCCAAAATACCCATTAAAAATTTACGGAATGAGTCTTTTATGAAATAAAAAGCTCTAGGTCTCAAAACGACCTAATGGGTCATTACATCTCTCCTCTCTCCTGCCCTCTCCTCTCTCGCCGTCTTTCTCTCTCTCCTGCCAATAAGAGGAAATATATTCAAATTTATTATGTATGAATTGTATTCAATAAATATAGGTGAGAGTTTTTTGTATTTTATTTCAATTTTATTCAAAAAATTCTGTTTTGTATTAATTGTATTTGTATTCATACGAATACAATATGCATTCATTCTCTCTGTCAAATGTATTTGTATCCAATCAAAGAGAGGATGAATACAATTGTATTTGTTGTATTTCGAATACAATTGATACAAAATAAATACAGAATACAATGCAAAATAAATATAAAATATAATTTATTGTATTTTGAATACAATTGATACAAAATAAATACAGAATACAATGTAAAATAAATACAAAATACAATCCTCTCTCCTTCCTCTCTCGATCTCGCTCGCCTCTCTCCTCTTAATATGTATTCATTTTGATAAAAATCAGTTTGTTTTGTATTTTTTTCTCCAAAATTAACGAAAAAATACACTCTCTCCTCTCTATTCCAGATCTCGCTCGTCTCTCTCCTCCCTTAATATTTTGCTATTATTCATAGTTAAGTAAATTATAGCTATAGAGTCCTATTTAATGCTAAAATGTTGCTATTTTGATAAATTTTCCTTTTTAATAAAGTTAATCAACTTATATCGTATTTTCAAAAAAAAGAAGAAGAAAGAACTCTGACCAAAAAAAATGAGCTTTCTCCACGAAATTAAAGATACTTTAACAGCCAGGAGTGACTCAAGCAGATTAGTGGCCTAAAGTCAAAATCAAACGGAGGCCTTAAATTTAAGTTGTTAATAACTTTTATATAATTGATTTCTTATAAAAAAAATCAATGGATAATATAACCATTTTTATTCTAAATTATCTTTCATAACATAGTATTCCAAATATGTCAAATTCCTTCTAATAATTCTTTCATTTTATATGAAAATTTTACTTTTTCTACAAATAGTATTCAATATTTGTTAAAAATAATAATTTATAACCTATTATTGTTGAAAAATGGAGCCCCTCAGAGTTAAAGGCGTAAGACACATGCTTTTTTTAACACTATTGAGCCGTCCCTATTGTTTGTTTTTTTTTTTGAAAAAAAAGCCTTTTTATCCTCTTCTAATTGTTGTTTTTTTAACAATCAAATATAATTTTGTAGTTTTTCTTATTTTGCTCCCCAATATGATGGAGATAGTTAGAATAGATAAAAGGCAATGCATGGTAATTCTTGATGCCTATTTTTTATTTTTATTTTTTGTATAATTCGTGTGCAATAATAAAATATGTATATCTTGTTTAAGGCTTAAAATTTTGCTCATATTTTTCACGTATAAAATTAGTATGAAATATGTATATCTCGCTCAAAATTTAGAGTTTCGCTTATAATTTTCGTGTATGAAAAATGTATACAATCGATATAAATTTTGTATAAAGTTCATGTTGCTTTTTGAAAATTTAATACTACCCCAATATGTATACAACTTTCATCCATTATTCATACAAGTTCAATACACTAGAGTGTCACTTCAAACTTCAACGAATTAGAACGGAAATTCAGTCAAAAACTAGCTCAAATCTTATCCAAATAGCCACAAATTTTAGATTCAAACTCCCTAGACGTTCTAGTTCTTTCGATATATCATCCACTCGAAATAAAATTCATTTTGTAGCAAATTAATTTTTCAAACTTGAGCTTCGAGCTCCTTTACTGATTGACAATGGTGTTTGACCCACTGATAACGTTGTTTTCCGTTGCTACAAAACTAAGAAGCGTGAAGAAACAATAGAGAAATAATCCCCCATTGAAGCTTAATGACTACTGAATAATGAAAAAGAGGTGAAACTCGGAATCCCAAAAATTTGTGCCAACATTTATATTTCGTGGAGGAGATACCCACAAGGTTTAGAATTGTTACAGTCTCATTATATTGAAAAAGTACTTACACAAGTAAAAAAAATTTAAATTTTAGTACTTCTAAGACTCCAATAGATGTGAGCTTTGTACTTCAAAAGAATGAAGGTGAAAGTGATTCACAATTGAATTATGAAAGAGTATTTAGAAGTATGATGTATATCATGAATTGTACGTGATAAGATATAGCATGTGCTATTAGTAAACTGAATCGGTTCACGAGTAATTCTAATAAACTCAAATAAACTCATTGGATGACAATGAAAAAAGTTTTGGTGTAGTTAAAACATACACAACTATATTTTGCATTATAACAAATATCCAGTAGTACTGAAAGGATATAGTGATGCAAATTGGATCACCGGATCAAAAGAAGTAAAATCCACGAGTGAATATGTATTTACTCTTGATAGAGGAGCAGTCTATTGAAAATCTTTCAAACAGACATAGATCGCTCGCTCTACAATGAAATCTGAGCTTATCACTTTAAATAAGATCGGTGAAAAATCTCAATGGCTCCGAAATTTCTTGAAAGATATTCTTTTTTTATCCAAGTCTTTGGCACCAGTATACATGCACTATGATAGTCAAATTGCAATATATAGGGCAGGTAGTATGATATATAACGAAAAGTCTCATCATATACTACAAAGACACAATATCGTTAGACAATTACTCTCTAGTGGAATTATCACAATTGACTATGTAAAATCAAAAGATAATGTGTCAGATCCACCTACAAAAGGCCTAACTAGAGAGGGAGTTGAAGAGATCATCAACGAGAATAGGACTATGGCCGAGGACAAATCATCGTGGCGGTAATTCTACCTAGAAGACCGGAGATCCCAAGATCTATGTTCAAGGAGATCAAACAAAGTCATTGATAATGGTTCAACATTGTCAAAATAATTTCTAATGGTCCATTCTCATGATGAGACAATGTTCAGTAACAAGGATAAATGTATTAAGACTTTTTAATGATTTCTAAGTTTGATATAGAGTATATCAAATGGTGTATCTACGGGATAACACATTTAGAAATCACCTATGTAAGCATGAAGTGTAAGCCGCTTCAAGGAGAATCCGGTAAGGCCAGTTCTCTATGTACGTATAAACCAAGAAGTGTTCATGGCTGAAACGAATAAAACAATGAGAATCAAAAACAGTTAAATGGTTGATTGTGTGACTTATGTTGTCAAATCTACCAATTGATCGAATATATTCGATATATGTTCACCACGGAAAGTTCAAAGGAAAAACTACTTATCCAAATACAATTAATCCTTATTTACAAATCACATATTTTTTATGCATATGTTTTAACAATAGCCATTCCCATTCATGTGGGGTGTTGTTGGGTTTTAAAGGTGTGAATGTGAATGAAAGGTTGTGATCTTTACGAAAGGTTGTGACCATTCCAAAAAGTTGTGACTTTTCTAAAGGGTTGTGACCGTTTCGAAAGGTTGTGACTTTTCCAAAAAATTATGACTTTTTTGAAGAGTTGCGACTTTTCTAAAAGGTTGTGACTTTTGCGAAGGGTTGTGACTTTTCCGATAAGCCACAATGAGAACCTGTTCACACTACCCTTTGTTGTCTATAAATAGAGGATTTTTTCTCTCATTTTTAAACATCGAATTTCTCCCTCTTCTGCATATATATTTTCTTACAAACAAAGTTGAGTCTTTGTGTGATTTATTGCTGACTTTTGAGTTTTCTGAAATTATTGAAGTTTGAGACATCGCTACTTCTTTAATAGTTTATCCGTTTTATCCTGGGAGGAAATAATCCATAACCTCGGGTACAGTGAGGAGATTAAATTGCTTAAGGACACACGGTGAATTTTGTGGACTCGAATATTTTTTTTTATCTTTATTATTTCTGATTTGCTAACTTTGATACAGAAATATCAATATTAACTTGACACATATCCATAATAGGACCCACATTAGGGTAGAAGGCTAGTATATAGTCACGTTATTCTACGTTATTAGTAGGCGCATTAGCGAACTATAATTTCTTGTGCTCTGATTTCTGCTATTATCTTTCTATTACTTCTGTACTTTGATTTACTCTATTTATTTGCATCGCTCTCGTTATTTGCTTTACCTTATCGCTTTGAATTTTGTAACTTCTTAACCTTATCTAATCTCTTTTAATGCTTTTATTGAGTCGAGGGTCTCCTGGAAACAACCATCCTACTTTGGTAGGAGTAAGGTCTGCGTACACTTTACCCTCCCCATACCCCACGTTATGAGATTTCACTGTATTGTTGTTGTTATTATATGTCCATAAATGATTATGTTGGTCTTCGATTGAACGGCATAATGTAACCATGACCAAATTATGAAAGTTAACCATGGTTTTTTAAATTTTGGATCGTGACAGTTGACTTAATTAATTGGAGGCACATCATATTTTTAGTCGTGCACAAATGATTGGAGTTATATATAATTAACTTTCACAAATTTCTTTCAACTCCCCCTTTTTCACGCTATAATGTTTAATTAACTCTTGAGTTCCGTAAGCTTCTAGCCCACTATATGGGTTGTGTCAAAGGTCTCGAATTCAAGTTTTGAATATAAAAAAAATTCTATTGAAAACACCACTTTTGAAATGGGTCTTACAGTGCGTCATTCAGATTTAATCGAATCTTTACGAGCTTCAGATACCGAGTGCTAAACTGAAAAAAGAAGCTTCTAGCCCACTACAAATGTTTGAGTGAAACTTTGACAAATATTAATATTACAAACATTTCAATCATAAGGTGATAACACACAAATAAATCGAGTAAATATTCAATAAGAAGAAATTATATATCTTAATACATAAATAAGAGTATGATAGTCAAAATTATTCCTAGCTAATTATATTTTTTTAAGGGACGTGAAAAAGAGAAACATGATAGATAATTTGAGATAGAGGTTAATACTTAGTGCTCACTTCATTTCAAAATAAATGGTGTTTTTAGTTTGGACACACCATTTGAGAAAACTAGATCATTCTCAGAAAATAAGATGTATTTTTACCAATTTACACTTAATAAGTATCTTGAAAAAGATATAGTTTTTCGAAATTTTCTTGATTGTTTAAAACTCTTCTTTATTTAAATATATATAACATTAAAAAAATCATTAATGCCTATTTGATTGTGCGAACTACAGTTTGAAATAAAATAAAAAGATGAAAACATCACTTATTTTAAAATAGAAAGAGTGCTATGTTATTAAGGCTAATTTTTGCATTAGTGATGTTATTGACTCTCACTACTATAATAATAATTGTCCAAAATATAATACTAATAAATTCATAAGGTGGACGGTGGGGCTGAAATCCAAAACATTGACTTAGACAAAGAGAATTAATAAATAAAAAAGTCCAATTAATATGTGTACATTTAATCTAACTTGCTAGGGGACCAAAAAGAATGACACTTTGACTTTCTTTTTCTCTATCTTTTTACCAAACTCATTAATATGTGTACATTTAATCAGTTTTCTTCTCATCAAATTCAATTCACCTTCTCCATTTTTTCGAATAAAACATGGCTAGTTGCATAAAACATTTGGCCTCTTTTTTCCATTTATTTTACATTTTGTGTCAGTCATTCGTTTTAGGAGTGAATTAATTTGAATTCATGTCGAAAAATTTACTTTAGAAGTAAAATGTTCCCTCTAAAAAACAACTTCATTTACAAGGTTTGAGTCCAAAACTCTAGTTAAAGATGAAGGAGTACTTATCTCGCGTGTAACTCCAACAATGTAACGGCATTTTCCTATCGTGAATCACATGCATGCTCTCTAATTATTTTCCCTTTTAGGATTTGGTTAATAGTCAATTTTAGTTTCCTTATTTGTATTTTTCGTACGTTAAAAGCTTAAAATATGATATACAAATTGGACATGTTAGAACATATATATATATATATGGATATTGCAAGAAAATCTTAAAGAATGAAACAATGGCTTCAAGACAATATTTTTCTTCTTTATCTAATAGACCATAAACTTATTGCAAGAAATTATAAGTCTTTACAAAATACATATAACTTTGCGAAGTATCAATTTGCAGCAAATGAGGCCCTTAATTAGTAACACTTGAAAAGTATGGACTAAATCATTAAAACATGCGGCCTTTGTAAGATATTTAAAAGATTTTTTAAGTTTACGTATGAGTTCAAAAGTTTCACACGCTAATAATATAAAAATATTTTAGAAATATTAAGTAATTGATAATCTGACACAAATAACAACTTACTATAATAGGTCATACTATCAAAATTCGTTTACCTAACTAACTTAAATCCTTTGGTAAATAAAAGTGATCCCAACATTTTATTCTCGTATTAAAATAATTTACATGACAATACTTTTTCCTTTAGACGTTTGAAAATATTCACTAACACTTCTCTGCTATAACTATATATTTTACATTTCATTTTTTAGAATTAAGTTTCTAGAATCCAAATCTATTTAACTAACTAATCAAATTTAAGTTTTGATGTAAGACTTTATTTTTTAAACTATCTTTTAACTATTCTTCTAATTATTTTCTTCAAGTACTATTTTTATATATATATATATACAAAAATCAAGCTAGCTAAGATTCTAGGTTCCATAACTAATAAAATACAAATAGCCTAATTAATTATAAAAATGGTGAGAGCTAGAGAGTAGAGAATAATAATTTCACACTCCATCTCCTTATTATAACGCCAACACCGGCAGATTTGGTAGTGAATGAACATCAATAACAGCACAGAAGCGTGTGGAAATTAATTAAAGAATATATTTATATTTTTTTTTATTTTTTTTTAACACCCGGTGTTCGAAGACCGTGGAGTTCCGATTAAATTCGGATCGTATACTGTAGGGCTCATTTAGTTGTGGTGCTCCCAAAAAGATTTTCGCCATACCCAAAGGCTCAAACTTGAGACTTCTGATTAAGAATAGAGTAATCTCATCATTGCGATACAACTCATGTTGTTATATTTATATTGTCTTTAATCACTGACTAAACAATAAAAACCTCTTTAATGTGCATTATCAAAATTCAATACTTTTCCAAACCGTTGACTAATTTTTGACGAACTTCTTTTAATTTTTGCATTGCACTCAGTGTTTGTCGAGCACATCATCATTTCTTTTACACTCGCTTACACTCGTTTGATATTTGTATTGGAGCTTCAAATAAATTTAGATCACGCACTGTATGACCTATTAATTTGGGAGTGACACTTCTAACAAAATTTTCTTCATATCCAAGATTCAAATTCAAGATCTCTAATTAAAAGTGAAACAATTCCACCAGTACTACACCACAATCCATGTTGGTCGAGCACATCATCTTTAGGACCATCAATAGGAGCACTAGTTTTTGATGATGTGGCATGATCTTATATAGCTATTGAACAATATTTGATAAAATAATACTGGATTGGATCCCAACTCACATTTTAGTCTATTTCAGCGGGTTGTTAACTCAGCTTGTTCTGATCCGCCCAAATTAAATTCAATCCAATTTGTTAATTTAATATTTTTAATCTCATTTTCACTTTTCCCCCATCTCACATAATATTTATTTAGATTAAATATAAATACTTGTAGGATAATATTTTTTACTTACATACCGATAATAAAAAGATAATTAAAAAATTATTTATTTTTCATGAAAAATATTTTCCTTAGCACCAAACACACCCTTAACGTTTTTTTTTCCAATACTCCTATTTAATGTTAAGCGTGTTGACGTTATTTAACGTTGACGACAAATTTAATTTAAGTAGACCTAAATGAGAATCAGTCCACAATATTCTGTGTATGGCCCCAAAAAAGAAAGAAAATAAGAAAATTATGTTCCACAAAAATACTCCAATAATGCCTAAAATACCAAATTCTTTCCTTATTTAGGAAAGCGTTTCTCCATCCAAAAACATATAGAGAATTTGAATTAACAATTTGTACATGCATAGTAAGTTTTTGAATTGAATAAAAATTTCTAATTCATAGCTTCTGATTATTAATTGGAAAAATAAGTAACTAATTTTACTAATGTGTTAAAATATACTCATAAGACAAATATTATTTACGCTATCAATGTATTTGACAAAGTATGGAAAAATCAATTAGTGGAGTTTCCCTTTCATATATTTGAGCATGATCTTCAACGTGTATGTAAATTGTGTGGCTTAAATTCAATTCAAAGGTAGTATGTGTTTAAAGCAAAAACATATCAGATGTGTGTAATTAAGAAGATGATAATTACTACCAACAATTCTTCTTTTTTCCTTAATGACATAATACTGATTTTCTTATTCACTTCGTCCTGAAGGTATATTTTACTTTCTTCTTCATTTGTATTTGTCCATTATATTAAAATAAATGTTCATTTTATTTGTTTAATTTAAAAATCAAGAGATGATTTGTCATTTTATACATGTTTTATACTTATTGTTAAGTATTAGTATTTATTTTCCAACATTTAAATAACTTTTTAATTTTTTTTTTATCTCTGTATGGTGACGTGACCTTTAAATTTATGAATAAAATTACAAAGTTGAGGGGCGCGTAAGCTCGACCCATTGTTCCAGATCGCAGCCAATAGCTGCGATGCAAAAATTATATTACAAGTTTTGCACAAATATACAAATCCAGCGTGATAGACAAAAATAGCTATAACATTTCAACTGGATCAATTATATACAAAATAATTCTTTCTCTGCTAGCTTATGCCTTAGGGACTCCATTTGTATGGGACCAAGTCTGCAAGGTTCGATGGCTATTGATGGAAGGTGAACATGTGCAAAAATAATCAACTCCTTATTTGTAATACTCCATTTGCCAAGGCATCTACGACTTGGTTGACTTTCTTGTAACAATGTCGAACCTCACAAGTAATAGCACTTGAAATATTTTGAATATGAATAATGATATTCTTCATTTGAAGATACGATCCCCCCAAAAGTATTTCATTTTTCTCGATTAATGTGACACACTTTCATTTTTAGTTTGTTCAAAAAGAATATCACAAATCTGTTATAATTAGAAATAATTTAACTTTAAAATTTTTATTTTACTCTTCTTAATGAAATAATTTAGAGCCACAGAAATGGTCAATGAGTGTTTTAGACCACAAATTTCAAAAGTCTTTTTTTATTTCGTGTCAAGTCAAACGGTATCAATAAGTTGAGACGAAAAGAGTAGTAATTATATTGTTCCCTCCGACCACTTTTACCTGCCTGTAATTGACTTGACACAATTTTTTTGGGAATGACTATAGTTAATAATTGGACCATTTTCGTCATCTACTTATCTACTTATTTACTCTAATATTCTTGTCTGACCTTTTTCTATGCTTTTATTGAGCCGAGGGTCTTTCGAAAACAGCCGTCCTACATTGGTAGGAGTCAGGTCTGCGTACACTCTACCCTCCCCAGACCCCACGATGTGGAATTTCACTGGGTTGTTGTTGTTGTTGTTGTTGACTATAGTTAATAATTAATAAGGATAAATTAAAAAAAGTAATAAATTATTTCTTGATTTTCTAAACTGAATAAGCGAAAATAAACATATATCTTTAATATATAGTAAACAAAAATAAATGGACGAAAAAATTTGATATATACACAGAGTGAATTATACTTGTATTTGGTAGGGGATTAAATTAAAGTATAAGGAGATTAGGGAAAGATGGGGGCCATATCCAGTCCAAAAGCAGTGCGCTATTAACACATAATAGAAGTAATTAGCCGCCCACAATATCTCAAAATAGTTTTTTCGAATGGTTAGGTACTTTACTTCATGGAAACTTCTTTACCACTTTAAAAAAAAAGAAGATTTTTGAAGAATTATAAATAGGACAGCACTAGAACTTATAAGATATCCATTCCACAATTCAAAAACTACCAAAGGATAATACATATTAGAACTCTAGAGAATTAATAAATTAAAGACTAGGGGAATTAAGATGGGGTTCATTTCAAACATCAACAATGAGTTACTTTCTAAGGTAGCAACCAATAATGGGCATGGAGAAAACTCAGCCTATTTTGATGGATGGAAGGCTTATGAAATTGATCCTTTCCATCCAACACAAAATTCTAATGGGGTTATTCAGATGGGTCTTGCAGAAAATCAGGTAACAACATCAACAATTAATATATTAAATTATCAACATACTATATGATACTCTCATTTTATATAAGGTTATTTTTCTATATTTAGAATACTTTTCATTTCTCCTAATTAATGACATGCTCATGTAGCAATAGAAATGTTATAAGTACTTATTAAAAAAACCACTACAAGCTCCAAAGAAACTTTTTGTTGTGTCAAAGTTAGGGTTGATTTTTGTCGCTGATTAACTAATAAGTATTATCTCAGAAAGTCATATATTTTATTTTTATTTCAATTTTCTTTAATAAAAGAAAGTGACTTAATTACTGAGATAATAATTAGTATTAGTTACTTGAATGACTATTTGAGAAATCAACTCTCAAAATTATTCTCTCTTTTTTATTTTTGAAAAGAAATAAACTTTGTGCTAGACAAATATTGTAATTTATGTTTTGTTATCTTTTTTTTTGTTCTTGTAGCTTTGCTTTGATTTAATTCAAGAATGGGTGGTGAACAATCAAAAAGCCTCCATTTGCACAGCTGGAGGATGTGAAGAATTCAAGGAAATTACAATTTATCAAGACTATCATGGTTTGCCAGAATTTCGAAGTGTATGAACTTTAAACCTAAAACATTTGCCAGAATTTGTGTCTAATTTTCCTTTTGGGGTAGTTTTTATTTAAAAAAAAGTATGTTAGTACTTTCTACATCTAATAAAAGGACCGCGTCCTGAGAGCAACAGTAAAGTTGTCTCTGTGTGACCTAGGTCACGGGTTCAAGCTCTACTGGAAGCAATCACTAATGCTTGCATCAGGATAGATTGTCTGCATCTGACCTTTGTGCACCAGACTGCCACGTTCTATATCTAATATGTTCTATATCAAACTAAGACACATGAAATATAACATAAGAAGTATGTATATATATATATATATATATATGTGTGTGCAGGCAGTTGCAAGGTTCATGGAAAAAGTGAGAGGTGACAAAATCAAATTTGATGAGGAACGTATAGTTATGAGTGGAGGGGCAACTGGGGCTCATGAATTACTGGCCTTTTGCTTGGCTGATCCTGGAGAGGCTTTTCTTGTTCCTACTCCCTATTATCCTGGGTAATTAATTAAACACCTTTTTCTTTCTTTTTTTATAGTTAAAACCGTGATTTGATATTGATTCGTATCTTGTGTATTAAGATTCAAAAAATTAATTACATAAAGAAGGGACATAAAATCGAACCTCCTCAAAAACTACATGTGAGTTGGACATGCCCAACTCAATACAACTTTGAGCAAGTGCATATATATCGTTGTGGTTAGGGGTGTACATGGACCGGGTTGGTTCAGATTTTTTACAAACCAAACCAAACCATTTGTGTCGGGTTATTAAATTTATAAACCAAACCAAACCAAACCAATAAAAGTCGGGTTTTTCGATATCATTTTTTCTCAGGTTTTTTGGATTTTTTTCCAGGTTTTTCGGGTTTTTTCGGATTTCTCGAGATTTTCATAGTATCTAATAAAAAACACATAGCAGTGCTTCTTAAAAAGAGTTCTAGTATAAAATATCAACATAAAAAATGGAGGCAGAATACTATTTGAAGTTTTAACTTTATAATATAACTTTATAAGATAATTTTTTTTTGTATATTATTTAGATGGGCTTCTCAAGTCCAAATCTAAATGTAAGAAAGAAAACAAAAATTATGAAAAAAATTTTAAAAATATTTATAAATTACATTTTACTAAATATTTTTAAAAGTAGTATATCTATAATCGGGTCGGTTTGGGTTCGGTTTGACTTTTTTTAGTTAAAACCAAACCAACCCTATAATGGTCGGGGGGTTTTTCCAAACACCAAACCAAGTCAAACCAAACCACTAGTCGGTTTTTTTTTCCAGTTTGATTCAGTTTGTCGGTTTTGTGCAGTTTATCGGTTTGTCCTGTACAGCCCTAGTTATGATGTGTTCAAACAATTATGAATCTTTAATATGATATAGATCCATTAAATTTTATTTATTCACTCCAAACCCTAATTTTACAACAGTAAATTAAAAGGTAAACGCCAAAATGTAAAGAATAAGTCATGAATACTTTAATTATATGAAACTACGAATTAATATTGGAAATTATCGTATTGTAAAAGATACTATTATCTCCGTCCTAATTTGTTTGATATTCTTTTTGTTGTTTCTAATTTTTGTAAAATATTGACAACATTTCTTTTTAAAAAACATTGGGGGTAGGGGAAGTAAATTATATGAAACTACAAATTATTATTGGAAATTATCGTATTTTAAAAGATACATCCTAATTTGTTTGATATTCTTTTTGTTCTTTCTAATTTTTGTAAAATATTGACAACATTTCTTTTTTAAAAAAAAATTGGGGGTAGGGGAAGTAAAAAATGGGGGAGGGGATTATAAGGTGGAGAATCAAATCCTTACCAATAAGGTGAAAGTTCACTTGAGCTACTAAGATTTCTCATTGATAACATTCTCTATTCCAAATTTTGGTTGTTTTTTTTCTTCAAATTGTTGGTTCTTTAACAAATTGACCAAAAAATTGAATAAATTACTGAAGTATTTTCAATTTTTTTTAATTTGCAGATTTGACAGAGATTTGAGATGGAGAACTAGGGTACAACTTTATCCTATTATTTGTGAAAGCTCTAACAATTTCAAGGTCACAAGAAAAGCCTTAGAAGATGCATACAATAAAGCTCAAGAATCCAACATCACAATAAAAGGCTTACTTTTAAACAATCCATCAAATCCATTAGGCACAATTTTAGACAAGGAAACATTAAAAGACACAATAAGGTTCATCAACGAGAAAAATATCCACCTAGTATGCGACGAAATTTACGCTGCCACGGTCTTCAACGAGCCCAATTTCATCAGCATTTCCGAAGTAATAATGGACAAAGACGTTGAATGTGACCGCGATTTAATTCATATCGTCTATAGTCTATCGAAGGATTTGGGATTTCCCGGATTTAGGATCGGAATTATTTACTCGTACAACGATGTTGTAACCAATTGTGCTCGAAAAATGTCCAGTTTCGGGCTCGTATCGACGCAAACGCAGTATTTGATATCGAACATGTTATCGGACGATACATTCGTCGAGAAATTCGTTGCCGAGAGTCGTGAAAGGCTAGCAAAAAGGCATGGGGCGTTTACTAAGGGACTTGAACAATTTGGAATTAACACGTTAAAGAGTAACGCTGGCCTTTTTTGTTGGATGGATTTGAGAAGTCTACTTAAGGAAAATACATTTGAAAGTGAAATTGAACTTTGGAGAATGATTATTAATGATGTTAAACTTAATGTTTCACCAGGTTGTTCTTTTCATTGTTCAGAACCTGGTTGGTTTAGAGTTTGTTTTGCTAATATGGATGATGAAACTATGAGGGTTGCATTAAGAAGGATCAAGATTTTTGTGGTTCAACACAAAGGGATTAGTAATATTGAAGAAGGAATCAAGAAATCCCTTAGGTTGATATCCAGTGGCTCCAGTAGCAGCAGAGGAAAAATATCAGTAGCAGAAGATAACGAACTAGAGTCAGAACTAGAGACTCGGAGAGGTGAGAGGAGTAAATTGGAGATTAGTTTACCATTTAGAAGATTAGATGATTTTATGAATTCTCCTCATTCTCCTATGACTTCACCTTTGGTCAAGGCTAGGACTTAAAAGGAAAAAAAAAATATTTGTGTAATAAGAGCAGGAAAAATTGCTCATCTAATTAATTAACATCAATCTCTACTTTAAGGAATGAATACATTGGGTAGTTGACTTCAAAGTTTACACAATTTATCATCTCATCTCATCATCTGAATTATTTATTTTTTATTTTCCTTCGTGGTTTTTCTTAAAACTTTGTATTTAGTCAATCATCGACACATAAATTGTATTTAATCAAACATCGACGCATAAATTTGGTTATCCTTGAATGAGCAAATTCAAAAACATGAAATCTATCTAAAATAAGATTCATTAATTTTTACATCTCTTTTCTTTAATTTAGAAAGAAAAACAAACTTGATATTCTTTATTGGCCTAATACATTAATATGCCCTTTAACTTGGAATCATTTCACATTTATGCCCTCCAACTTTGGGTGTGCACAAGTAGACACTTAAACTTGTATAAAATTGAACAAGTAGACACACATGTCTTACGTGGCATAATACACGTAGGACGCCACATAGGACACAAAATTGCCATGTAGGATGCCATGTAGGACGAATGTGTCTATTTGTTCAAGTTTTGGATAGTTAAAGTGCTTACTTGTGCATTAGTAAAATTAGAGGTCATAGCTGCCAACTGAAGCCATATTAAGGATCATATTTATGTATTATGCCTTCTTTATTTTACTCACACACAAAAAAATTGTACATGTTGATACAGTTGGTACAATTACCCCTAAGCAAATGATCATGCTGGTGAATATTGAACTTGCTTTGTAACTCTCTTCTTACTGTCTGAAATTCTTTATAATGAACTGCACTAACTTGGTGGTGAATCCAACAAAGGTGATTGTTAATGTCCACAACTTTTTGTACCATGCAAGAATTGGACTTATGATTGGTTGCACAACAAACTTGTAACTATTTAGTAACACTTGATAAGCAACTTGGTGGTTCTTTAAAATTCCTACAAGGAACCAAATAAATTCAAAAATTTAAATTTATTCAATTATAAAATGTGGAAAAACAAAAGTAGAAGAAATTGACATACTCGAGGCGATTTCAGGGAAGTCATCGAATACTGAAGTTACCATATTGAATAGTGCCTGATTTTTGATTGGGACAAGAAAAGGCATGTATTAAAAAAAAATCATTTTAACATGTAGAACAATCTATTCAGAACTTAGTACGTACGCAAAATGAAGTATGGTCCAGAATCGAAAAACGAAAAAAAATCTAGATTCGCCTATGAGTTTATACATATATCGCAAAAGTGGTGATAGACATACCAAAATTTTTGGTTTCATAGATGATTCTGTAATAACTTGAGCATTCCTGCATATACATTATATGTTGCTCAGTATTTATGCTTGTGTTGACGAAGTAAGAGGTTTAATTAAATTTAACATGATTTTTTGATAGGTAAGGATTCATATTTTACTTAATGAGTAGTTTTTCTCCATCTCTTGATAATTCATAGTAGCTGCAACCTCTACTGAAGGGAACTTCTTTCTTTTTCCACTCTGTAATAACAAGTATGCTCTTTCAATTTGGAAATTTTTAGAAATGGTTAGCATAATACATAAACGTGCCCTTTAACTTGACCTCAATTGACATCTATGCCCTCCAACTTTGGATGTGCACAAGTATGCATTTAAAATTGTATAACGTTGAATAAGTAGACACATGCGTCCTATGTGGAAATTTATGTCTTGTGGAGTCCTACATGTATTATGTTACATGGGATGTTTGTGTCTACTTGTTCAATTTTATACAAGTTTAAGTGTCTATTTATGCACACTCAAAATTGGAGGACATAAATGTCAGTTCAAGCCAAATTAAAGAACATGTTTATGTATTATGCCGATTAGAAATGAGTCCTTTTAAGTTTACTTAAGATGTAGTGATTACCTAAATGCCAGTTTACTATTGCTGTAAGATCAACACCTTCATAAATATTGTCTATGCTGAACTCTGTGTTTTGGTCCATGCTTGTGGTTAGTTGCTCCAGAGAGTTTAAAGCCTCCTGCATAAATTTGTAAAAGGGAGCTGAAGAGTTGCATTAAGCAGTGGAGGAGCCACATAGACTGAAGGGTGGTGGTCAATTGGACACTAGGGGTGCAGGGGCTCCGATTTAGTTACTATTCCAGCAGAATTCAATAGCTTTCACCAAAACTCTATAGTTGTGTTCAGAAATCTACTTAATATGTATAAATAATTGGACTTCTTTGAATTTTGGCACATGAGCTAAACTGAATTACGGCGCTACCCAAATATACAAAATATATACATTGATTTTATATATTATATGTATATAATATGAATATTCATACTTAAATATATAAAACCTATATATTTGTTGACAATTTTCTAAATTAGATCACCCAAAGACATTGTACTGTAATTTTGTCTAATTAATTCACCCAAAATCCAATGAGCTACCTTTTATGTAATCCATAATTCACAAACTCAAAATTCTAGATCCAGCTCAATTGAGCACATTCCGCTGGAAAATTTTATAGTGGTGTATATAAGGATAGATCAAAACTCACTTATATATATACTTCCTCCGTCTCAATCTATGTGGCAGCTTTTGGATTTCGAGATTCAAACAAGTTTATCTTTGACCATAATTTTTTCATATATTTTAAACTGACAATCATTGTGAGTTATACTATTTTTTACGTAGTTTCCAATTAAATAAATTTTGTTTCAAAAAAAATTAAAGATTTCATTACCGAATTCACGATCAAAATTAGACTGTACTCTCGAAGCGAAAAGTGACATATATATATATATTGTATTTTGAACCCCTTTACGAAATTTCTAACTTTGCCACTTGGATTAAGAGTATAATTCATGTAATTGATAGTTAAAAAAAAAAGGGCAAACCTTTCTCCCTTGAAATGATTGAGGGAATGAGAAATCATCAAAGAAACAATCTTCAGATATGAGCATGGCCAGTTGGTTCAGGTCCTTGTTGTTTATACTTGAGTACAACTTTCTAATTGTGTTGGATGGTGACAATGAGCCTGTGACAACATCAGGATTCACCATCGAACAATGCGCGATCAAGGACCTCTGTCTGCTTCTGATACTTCCTATATTGAATTTTTGCTCATGTAGTTTGGCGTTTTTCTCATTATGAGCTTTCAATAGCGGAATGCTTTGGCAACTCCTAAAATCTGGCGTGGACAATAAACTTTGCCAGCCAACTTGGCTTGAAAATGCCATGTTAATAGATAACAGAATTGAAGAAAGATCAAATAATTTTATAGATGCAATGCCTTAGAAAGGAGAAAAGGAATCATTGAACGTACCTAGTGCCTTACTTAATATTATTGTAAATAATGTTCTATGCCTTGC
Organism: Solanum dulcamara; assembly: GCF_947179165.1. Lineage (NCBI taxonomy): Eukaryota > Viridiplantae > Streptophyta > Magnoliopsida > Solanales > Solanaceae > Solanum > Solanum dulcamara. The sequence goes on from NC_077237.1 coordinate 79,324,879, forward strand.
TTTAAAATTAGGGTACAACTCAGAATATAACTCTTTGAAGTTAAAACATGTAACATGTTTTTTTTAAAATAAATAAATAAAATTAGGGTAGGGGAAGGGAAAATGGGGAAGGAAAGTCTTCGCTATTAAGGTTCAAGTAACCAATCAACTCAGTTACTAAGATTTTCATATGTATAACATGTTTCCTACGGGTCGAACATATCAATTTGACATTGAATTTATACATTTATGTAAAAATTATTAAAATTTCAACACATATTAAATTTCAAATCCATAGATTCAAAAGTGCAATAGATTCAAGGGAGTATATGTCTAATTAAATAGTTCAAAGTCGAGAATTGGCGTTCTTCTCTTCATCTTCTTGTCAAACAGCAAAATCAGCAATTGCAATGTCATTTATCTTAGGCTCTATGGATCCTGATAAAAGTTACTCTTCGTTTCAATTTATTTGTCCTACTTTACTTTTTTAATTTGTTTTTGAAAAGAATGTCTATTTCCTCTTATGACAACACTTTAATTTCAACTTTTCATGTGACATGTTTAAAACAACAAAATTAAGAAATATTTTGGTACATTTAACATATCTATAATTTGATTAATGATCACAAAATTCATTTTTTTTTACTTTTTAAAATTTCATGTCAAATCAAAATTAAATATAACAAACAATCTGAAACACAGGGAATATACATACGTAACTTCTATTGAAATGAACTAAAGGGGTCGTTTGGTAGAGTGTATTAACAAAAATATGCATGCAATAACTTGGTGTATTAGTAGTACCTTGTTTGGTACACTTTTTTATTCTATGTAACTAGCGCTTGCATTAGTTATACACACACGCTATAAGGTGTGTATAACTAATACTATGAATTTCTAGGTATTAGTAATATCAGGGGGATTTAATGCATGCATTAGCATAGTTAAAGACCTAATTGCCCTTCAAAATCTCTTTTACATCTTTTCCACCATATTTGTTGAGGGCATCTTAGTAAATAAATATTTTTTAAAAAAATTGCAATGCATGTGATTATTAACACACCAAACTAAATAATGCATAAGAAATATCTCTTCATAATTAATGTAAGTATAACTAATACAAACATTACTAATGCAAGTGTTATTAATACACTATATTTAGCATTATTCTTATACACCCCAAACGACCCTAGTGATTGCGTGTTTTAATTTGGATCTCCATGACCATAACTATGAGCTAGGACGCCTACGAGTATATATGTCACCTGAAAAGTTGGAATTCATATATATATATTTTTTTTAAAAAAATATTTTTCTAAATGAATTAAAAAGAAAATAACAAAAATAAAATTGCAACCGACGGAGTAAGGAAACAGAAATAAGTACATTATTAAGATGAAATTTATTTATCTGTTGGCAAGGTACAAATAAGTAGACCAATGACAAGCAGACAATTTTTTAGCATGTTCCTAATGAGGCGGCATGACAGCTAAATATTTTAAACCAGTAAATTTCCCTAAATTCAGCAGAATAATTTGTAATGTTTTTCTTTTTTCTTTTTTCAAATGATTAATTAAAAGATGAAGCTGGAAGAATTAAATAAATCAATGTTGAGATTGCTGCACATATAGTGTGTTAGAAAATTATGAAAAATAAAAATTAGATTGAGTTATGTCAATGACATTATTTCTAATGTTAGCTAATTTTCCACTTATATATAGACTAAGTGCCTGAAAACAACTTATATGTTAAAACAAAATAACTTGGGACAGGCTAACTTATTTTTTTTTTTTTGGCTTATAAGCTAAGTCAAATAGATTTAATTATTTTTTGGGGCTTATTATAAATACAAAATAATTTTAAATTGACCAATCAAACACTCAAAAATGCTGAAAATGACTTTATAGAGTAGTACTCTCTTTATGCCACTTTATAATAATTCATCATTCATCATATTGGATAATGCTATAAGCTTACTTAATCCCATTACCTTAGAGTACCTTATAATACTCTCCTTATGCTACTTTATATGTTACTCTTTTTTAGTTTAATAATAACAATACTCATAATAATAATAATAATAATCATTGTAACTTGTTAGATGTTCAAAGCTTAATTATTAACTGATTTACATTCTATCAAAACAATATTTCAATGATTGTTTTAATAGCTTTTCTTTCACTACTATTACTACAAACTATTCAGATACTTATTTTAATTTTTTTCTAATTAACAAATCTCTAATACAATGAAATTGTTATTACACTAGACAATATATCTTAATTAACAAATCTCTAATACATTGACTTAAGATTTTGTGTTAGATTATTAAAATAATTCACGTGATATATGACTCTGTTAAAATATACACGTGTCAATAGCTCTCCTCTCAGTAATCAGTACTCTTCTAATTGGATTTTTGATCAAAATGACGTGGGTTGAAGGGTAAATTTATAATAGGACCAATATGAGTTGTGGTGTAATGACGAAACTATTTCACCCTTAAACAGAGGTCTTGGATTTGAGTCCTGTTTTAAAAAGAATTCTGTTGAGAGTGTCGCCTTCAAATGGGCCCTGCAGTGCTCGATCCGAATTTAGCTGGAACTCTACGGACTCCGGACACCGGTGGAAACCAAAAAAATAATAAGAAATCACAAAACTTATACCAAAATTCTTTAATTATATGTTCTTCAAAATGCATTCTTTAAATTATTTTGATGCAAAGCTATAAAGTTATTCTTTTAAGACTGATTCAATATCTCTTTTCATGGACAAATAAAAATAATTGATTTAAAAAAAATTGAGTTTAAAATAGTATATAAGACCATCATAAATAAATAAATTAAATTAAAAAGAAAAATATACAGGAACAAGAAAAAAAATAGAGCAAACATGTAGGTTGTTTACTAATTATGGAGAGAAAGAAACTTAACCCTATTTGCTCACTCATTTTAACAACACAAACTAAAATCCAAAAAAAAATGAATTTTTTATATATGATAATTAAAAATGATATCTTATATTTAATTAAATATCATTTTAAGTCTTTTTAATATTAGAAAAAATATTTTTTATATTGACATAGAAGTGTATTAAATCTTTTTTTTTCTTCATTATCAACCTTTTATTTCAATATCTCAAGGTATAATTTATTTTAATTCTTTAGAAATTTTTTTCTTATAACAACTAGAAAATTATTGCTATATGTATTACAACGTTACAATTGACATTTAAAAAATTTAATTAATTTCTTATATGCCATGAATTAGGAATGTAGTAAATTTTCTTTTTAAATTTATAAGTGTTTAGTTAATTAATGACGATAAACTTTATCTGATATTTTAAAACTTTGAATTAAACTATTTAAAATTTATTATATACCAATATAATTTCTGAAAACAATAACGTATGGTATTGCAATATATGACCAACACTTGTTAACTTGAAAGAACATTTTTCCAATTATATAATAAAATATTGATTCTTTGGATGCGGAATTATAAACTATAAATACTAATAAATAACTAGCTAATAAAAGTAATATTTTAGCGTGCTTTTAACTATTGAGGCCTGAACATATGCTTTAGTGGCCTTACTCTCGAGCTACCTATCATGTAACTCACACTCAATAAATATTTCAAATTTCAAAAAAATTGAAAAAGATGCGTTTTCTGCAATGATTTGATCTTAGATGGTCTTCTTTTACATGAAGAATCATAGACAACAACACAACTTCAGACAAATTACCACGTCACCCTCTGTTTATAGAGTCTTCCCATAAATATTAAAAACTTCATTTATTCTTCATTTTATCTCTTTCATTTACATTGTTATAATAAAAAAGTTTCACTCAAAATCTCACTAAAAAAACGTTTGATGCGCACACAAACAAAACTTTTACAACATTATTTGATAAGTGAAAATCAGTTTTATCCAAAATATTTATGAATTAATTAATTGAATATATTTTTTAATAAAAATGCATCATCTTCAATATAACATATTTTTAAAAGAGCACATATATGAAAATGTGAATATTGTCTCATAAATGTTGGGGGAGGAAGCATTACAACTAAAGTTTGATATGATAATAAATAATAAAAATAAATTGGACACGAGAATTTTACGTGGAAACCCCTCAAATAAATAGAGGGGAAAAACCATGGGGTAGAAGAATCTTACTATGATAATATGAGAGTACACTGCTCTCAAATACAAGGAGAAAACAACAATTAACACTTCTTTCTTGTAACAACAATTAACACTTCTCTCTTGTAAAAGGAACAACTCATTAAAGAGGACACCCAAGACTACAATATTTATCTTGGTGTATAACTCTCTTTGTGTTCTTACTCTTTTGGATTGTATTTTTTTGTAGATAATCTAAATGAGGGTAAGAGGCTCTCTATAGGAAACTAGAAACGCGTAAAATCCGCGTATTGCACCTCTCTTTTTGATTACGCGTTCAATACGTGTTTGTTCCCTTTTGACTATACGTTCAAAACGCGTTTTGTTTCCTTATTGACTACGCGTTCAAAACGCGTGACTATCTTGCATTCTCCGACTTAAAAATTTAATTGAGAATCAATCAAGTCCTCACGCCATCCTTTCTACCCAATTACTACAATGTTACATTTCTGCTAGGCCAACAGAAGATTGAAACTATATAAACTTGTTACTGTTGATCGGCTTCGTAAACATATCTGCTAGGTTGTTATTAGTGTGAATTTTCTGAATATCCACACTACCTTCTTCCACCTTCTCACGAACAAAGTGATACTGAACTCGTATGTGCTTTGTCCTTGAATGAAATGTCGGATTCTTTGCAAGATGAAAGCGCTCTGACTGTCACAAAATAAAGCAACCTTCTCTTGTTTGTGCCTGACCTCCTCTAGTAATATCTGCATTCATATTGTCTCTTTGCTAGCTTGTGTAGATGCTACATATTCTGCTTTCATCGTAGATGTAGCCACGATAGATTGCAGTTTTGAAACCCAGCTTACAGCTCCTCCAACAAGAGTAAACACATAACCTGTGATGGACTTGCTTTTATCAAGGTCACCTGTATAATCTGAATCAACATAACCTTTAACAGTAAAGTCTGATCCTCCATAATGGATTGTAACATCTGAGGTACCCTTGACATATCTCATGATCCTCTTAACAGTATTCCAATGCTCTCTACTAGGATTAGCCATGTATCGACTAACCACTTCCACTGCTTGTGCAATATCAGGTCTTGTACATATCATGACGAACATTAAACTTCCTAATGCTAATGCATACGGTACTCGAGACATCACCATCCTCTCTGCTTCATTGCTAGAACTCATTCTTGAGGATAACTTGAAATTAATAGAAAGTGGGGTAGAAATTGACTTACAGTCTTGCATCTTGAAGCGTCGCAAGATTTAGTTCTTTTGAGAAAGCCAAATGTTCCTATTATTTCTGTCTCGGTGAATTTGCATCCCTAAAATCTTGTTTGCTAGTCCCAAGTCCTTCATTTCAAACTCCTTAGCCAACTGTGCCTCTAAATTTGTGAGACGATCTTTGTTTGGGGCATGCTACCAACATGTCATCAACATACAACAATAAAATAACAAAATCATCATCACCAAATCTCTTGTAATAAACACAAGGATCTAAACTATGTCTGTTGTATCCAAGGCTTATAATGAAGGAATCAAATCTCTTATACCAATATCTCGACGCCTGTTTGCAACTGTATAGAGATTTGTTCAACCTGCAAACCAAGTTCTCTTTTCCCTATTCTTCAAAACCTTCTGGTTGGAGCATGTAAATTTCTTCTTCAAGCTCTTCATGAAGAAATGCAGTTTTGACATTTAACTGTTCCAAGTACATGTCAAATGTAGCACACATCGCCAGGACCACTCAAAATTGTTGTGAGTCAAACCACCGGAGAAAATATCTCATTGAAGTCTATACTTTCTTTTTGAGCAAATTTTTTCACCACCAATCTTGCACGATACTTCTCCACTTGATCGTTACCATTGCATTTGATTTTGTAGACCCATTTATTTTCAATGGCCTTCCTTTCTTATGGTAATTGAACAAGATCCCATGTTTTATTTTTATGAAGAGCTTTAATTTCTTCTCGCATTGCTGCCATCCACAAAGATGATTCTTGGCCTTTTATAGCCTCGTGAAAAGTTGAAGGCTCTCCATCCCCTGTTAATAGACAACATGCAATATTGCCCTCCATAGAATAATCTAAGTGCCAAGCTGGTTATCTTCTCTTCCTAGTTGACCATCGAACTTGTGGAGTTTCGATCTCAGCTTGCTCTTGTTCTTCGTGCTTTGGTGTTGCTTCAGAAGAAATTGGAACTTTTTCTATTTCTTCAATTTCAACTGTAGTAGTCTTTGATTTTTCTTTCAAAGTGCTACTTTTTTTTGCTTGTATCTTATTTTCAACAAATATAACATCCCTGCTGATTACCATCCTGCGGGCAGTAGGATCCCACAAGTAATATCCCTTGATTCCATTACCATACCCTAAGAAAATGCATTTTCTGGATTTCGGATCCAACTTTGATTTTTCTTAGGTGTTGTACATAACATAAGTAGGACTTCCAAATATATGTAAGCGAGAATAATCAGCTGGTTTTCCTGTCCACATCTCTATTGGTGTTTTCAGATCAATTGCGGTTGATGGTGACCGATTGATCACATAACAAGCGGTTTTGACTACTTCTGTCCAGAATGGTTTTTCCAACTCTATAGTGCCAACATAGCTCTTGTCCGTTATTAAGGTTCTGTTCATTCTCTCTACTACTCCATTTTGTTGTGGAGTATATGCCATCATGAACTGCATTTTAATACCTTCTTGTTTACAAAAGTTAACAAATTCATCACCAGTGTATTCTCCTTCATTATTTGTCCTTAAACATTTGATCTTTTTCTCAGATTCAAGTTTCACCCGCATTTTGAACTCTTTAAAAATCAAAACAACATCTGTCTTTCTTTTGATTGGATACATCAAACTTTTCCTAGAGTAATTATCGATAAATAACACAAAATATTTTGCTCCTCCTAGGGACTCTATCGGTGCTTGCTAGACATCAGAGTGGACCAGATCTAATATTTTCTTGCTTTTAACAGAGAAACTGCTAAACTTCAGTCTATGTTGCTTACTGGTAACACAATGCTCACAAAAGGGTAGTGAAATCATCGTTGATTCTTCAAATGAACTTGCTGATGCGGTTGATGCTTCTCCTTCTTGGTGTGTTTCACCTTTAAGCACATATAGATTTGCAGTAAGTTTTTCTGCTTTCATCACTACAAATGCTCTTTTTGATATTTTCATGACTCCACCATGAGTCTTATATAAACATCTATTATCATCTAATTGTCCCAAAGACAATAGATTCTTCCTCAAGTCTTTTACATGTCGTACCTCTTGGATGGTGCGTACCGTGCCATCATACATCTTTATTTTGATGGACCCAATAGCAATAACATCCAAAGCATGATCATCTCACATGAACACAGACCCTTATGAGATAATATTATATTGATAGAACCATTTTTCTCCGAAAAGTCATGTGCCATGTACCTCCTGTATTCATGATCCAGACATCAGTAAAATATTTTTTCTTCCTTCATTATTTGATATTGCTTTACTACATAAAATATCGTCATCATCCGAGGTATTTGAAATATTCCCTTGAGCATTTGATGACTCAGGGTGTTCACTTTTCTTCTTGAACCGACAATCTTTCTTGAAGTGCCCTTTCTTGCTACAGTTGTAACACTTGATATTCTTCTTACTTCTTGATTGAGATATACCATGATTGTGACTCCTACTGGGGGCATGTTCTGTTGGTTTTCCTCTCACCATCATCAAAGCTTCAGCTTGCTACAAACTTGTTTGTCGGTCTTTCTTATTTTTGCACTGATTTTCTTCTTTTAAGACAACGGCTGCAATTTCATTGAAAACTAAACTATTCATATTGTTTGTTAGGTTGATGATGAGTTGATCATACGAGTCAGACAAACTTTGAAGTAGAAGCTCCGCACATTCAGTTCCCTCTATTTTGCAATCCATTATAAGTTGCGAGAACAGAGTATTCAAAGTATTGATATGTTCAGTAACCGACATGGACTCTGCCATTCGAAGAGTATACAATCTTTTTTTTAAGAAGATTTTATTGTATAGAGATTTGGCCTCATACAATCCCGTAAGAGTATCCCATATTTTCTTCGCCGTCTATTTTTCAGCCACACTAGATAACACTTGATCAGCTAGTGCCAAGTGTAGATCAGCAACTGCGTTGCTGTTTATGTCGTTCCACATGCTGTCATCAGTAAAGTTTGTGGGTCTGCCTTCAATTGCATCTAACCAATTGTCTTTTCTCAATATCGCTCTTATTTTCATTTTCCACAATGAGAAATTAGTCCCATTAAATTTTTCAACATCAAACTTTGTTGTACTCGACATTGTTGTTTGCTTCACACCCTTCTAGATTGTTTTTGAATATTTTTGCGAATAATCGTGACAAACTTTATCCTCACCGAATTTTACTATTCACGTGAATAGTACTTTTCATCAAATTTTATTATTCACGAAAATTTACTATTCATAAATAGTACCTTCGCATAAAACAGACAGAATAACCGAGGGTTCTGATACCAATGTTGGAGAGGAAGCACTACAACGAAAGTTTGATATGATAATAAATAATAAAAATAAATTGGACACGAGAATTTTACGTGGAAACCCCTCAAATAAATAGAGGGGAAAAACCACGGAGTAGAAGGATCTTATTATGATAATATGAGAGTACACTACTCTCAAATACAAGGAAAAACAATAATTAACACTTCTCTCTTGTAAAAGGAACAACTCACTAAAGAGGACGCTCAAGACTACAATATTTATCTTGGTGAATAACTCTCTTTGTGTTGTTACTCTTTTGGATTGTATTTTTTTGTGGATAATCTAAATGAGGGTAAGAGACCCTCTATTTATAGAAAACTAGAAATGCGTAAAATCCGCGTATTGCACCTCTCTTTTTGACTATGCGTTCAAAATGCGTATTGCACCTCTCTTTTTGACTATGCATTCGTTTTATTCCCTTTTTGACTACGCGCTCAAAGCGTGTTTTGTAGTATTTGATTATTTTGCAATAAAAATAGAGATTACTTTTAATAACATAATATACTTTACCCTTTTATATCCTATTCCTAAAATAATTTAATTCATATTTATCTCTCCCCTAAGTTAAACTTATACTTTCAAAGAAGAAAAAATTCCTTTCGTTTACAAAGCTGAGAATTTCTAGGAGTATCACTAAATATTAGCAAAAAAAATAATATTGAAAGGATTTAGTCCTATGAGAATTTGTAGGAGTATCACTAAATATTAGCAAAAAAAATATTGAAAGGATTTAGTCCTATGAGAATTTGTAGGAGTATCACTAAATATTAGCAAAAAAAAATATTGAAAGGATTTAGTACTCTATGAGAATTTGTAGGAGTATCTCTAAATATTAGCAAAAATATTGAAATGGTTTATTCCATTAATTTAGGACTGATAATTGGGTGAATGTTTGTTATAGAATTTGAACATTCTTTTGGATACATTATATTATGAATAATTTTTAATTTTATAAAAGTTTTACTAACTAATATAAATATTAACATATTTAAATTTAAAAAGGAAAAAAAAAAGCAATGCAATCGTACTTGAAAATAAATCTTTCAAAACATATATATGATATCAATCCTTTTGAAATCATGTATATTATTAGAAAATATGTCTCTATCTATTTTTTTTCTAGTACAAGATATAATTCTAAATTTTATTTTCAGTTTCCTAAAAAGAAATTTTGCAACTATGTCAAATAATTTGTTGTAATAGTACAGCATTGTTCTAGAAAAAAAATGCAAATTATTGCATAATTATTGATTATACTATTTCAGATCTTACGACATTTATTACTGTACATCTAAATTTATTTGACTTCGAGTGTCCTTGTAGGACAATTTGATTACAATATATCTAAATTTATCTAAATTATAGTACAGATCACCAACCATTTTTATTTAGACGTCAAATTTACATACTAAAAATGCTTTGTAGCTCATGCATTTTCATCATTTTGAATTTTGATCTTGACATTTCTCACAAAATCTATGTATTGAATTTATCACATATAAAGAAATGTATCGATTATCTAACAAAATTTCAAAATGAAATGTTGAATTCTGTTAATTTTTTGATATATATATATATATATTCAGTAAATGTTTTTGACTCAGAAAATAAATATTTGGACTATTGGTGGTATTTTTTCCCTATTAAATATAGGTAAAACTTTTTGTAATATATGCAAATAGTTAAAATAATGAGTAGAGGACAAATCACCGACGCAAGTGGACCAATACACAGAACTACGTGTCTTGTATAACGAGCTTTTGTGTATCTAAGCCTAAGATGGTGACTCTTCTCTCTCTCACACACAAATTCCTGTGAAAGAGATAGGACACAAAATTTAATCATCTCACAAAAAAAATGTATTTGGTATATAGTACGACATTACATAAATTAATATGCACAGCTAATATTTACTAGTGTCATTTAAGAAAAAAAAATTACAAAAAACCATTGTATTAATGAAACATAACTAATCACCTGCATTTTCTCCGCGGTTGCTAATAAATTCTGTTTCTATTACAATGCCCCCAATGCACACTTTGTTAAAAACCTACTGTATTTTCTCAAATATAGTAGGTCAGATCTATAACAAATATATCTGAAATGCCACATAAAATCATTCCTAAATAACAACCTTGCCGACATTATTGGATACTCTTCTATCAACAGTCTTCACTTCACTCCCCCCCATTTATAATTTGGTAAAAAAAAATTCTCTACATAATTTGTTCTTCTTCTTCTAGGTTCTGCATTTTGTTTATTTGAGTGAAAAAAATGTCCATGAAGGATAAAGATTCAGAAAAAATCATCTGGGATCAAATGAGAAGCACTTCGATTCTTACCTTGCCAAAATTCATGGCATGGCTAATACTCTTCACATCAGCCATTTATGTTATCACTACTCATAAGTTCCTTTCCTCCTCGACATCTTGTAACGACATTTTCATCACCCGTAGCAATATTATTTTGCCTATTCACTCAAAAACCAACATTTCAACTTCTTCAAATGCTTCAATTGTTGATCATAAAACACGATTTTTACAAGAAAAAGGAGTGGAAAAAACTGGATTAGAGCATGTAGTTTTTGGAATTGCAGCTTCATCTAAGCTTTGGGACAAAAGGAAAGAGTATATTAAGCTATGGTGGAAGCCTGAGAAGAAAATGAGAGGTATTGTTTGGTTGGATAATTCCGTGAAAATGGAGAAAAATGAAAGTAAATCACTACCTGAATTAAGAATTTCAGGGGATGCTTCCCATTTTGTATATAATAACAAGCAGGGGCATCGATCTGCTATTCGAATTTCGAGGATTATATCGGAGACATTGAGATTAGGGAAGGAAAATGTGAGGTGGTTTGTGATGGGCGATGATGATACTGTTTTCTTGACGGATAATTTGTTGAGAATTTTGAATAAGTATGATCATGATCAGTATTATTATATTGGGAGTTTGAGTGAGAGTCATTTGCAGAATATTTATTTTTCTTATAGTATGGCTTATGGTGGTGGTGGTTTTGCTATTAGTTATCCTTTAGCTAAAGCTATTGATAAAATGCAAGATAGGTGTATTCAAAGGTACCCAGGACTTTATGGTTCTGATGATAGAATGCAGGCTTGTATGGCTGAATTGGGTGTCCCGCTTACGAAAGAAGTCGGTTTTCATCAGGTTAGTTTGCTCTCTTCCTTGCATAATGATGGGTTAAATTTTGTGTGCTAAAAAGGGTACTAATCGAGCTAAAACATTTTAAAAATTGCGCTTTTTTTTTTATGTGAGCTCACACCAAAAATGAAAACAGAGGACTCTGTTTGATTTCAGATTTGAGCTAATTGGTTTCTTCTTGAAATGATGGTTGTTAGAATATGTCGTTTCTTTTTTGATGTATTCAGGGTGGAATTGTACCATAAATAGAAAAATTGTAGCAGGAATTTGAAATGTTGAAAATATTGGGGGTTGAATTTAGAATGTTGTACGTTGAATCTTTTGATTGTTTTTTTATCAAAGGGTGATTGTGGATTGTAATAATTTATACTACAAGATTTGAAGAAGTTTCTTGTTTCAAGTATTAAAGAATTTTACATTCAATCTGACTATGATTTGTTCTTGGTGAATGGAAATTCAGTATGATGTGTACGGGAACTTATTCGGGCTACTAGCTTCACATCCCGTAACACCATTAGTGTCGTTACACCATCTTGATGTGGTGGAGCCAATCTTTCCCAATGTCACTCAACTGCAGGCTTTAAAGCATCTCACAGTACCAATGAAGCTCGATTCGGCTGGTATTATGCAACAATCCATTTGCTATGACAAAGTTAACAGTTGGACTATTTCAGTGTCATGGGGATTTGCAGTTCAAATATTTCGTGGAGTTCTCTCTCCACGTGAAATAGAAATGCCATCGAGGACCTTCTTGAATTGGTACAGAAGAGCGGATTATACTGCTTACGCTTTTAACACAAGGCCTGTTATGCGTAACCCGTGTCAAAAGTCTTTCGTATTTTACATGTCAAGCGCTAAAATGGATTCTTACAGCAACCAAACTCTGACTCAGTATACTCGTCATCGAGTTCCTCATCCACTATGCAGATGGAAAATGGCAAATCCTGCTAATATTGAGAGAATTCAGGTTTATAAGAAGCCTGACCCCCATCTATGGGATAGGGTAAGTCCCTCCTTATCGTGCATTTACAATAATTTTGCATATACATAACCTATTCTATTGATGATATCTTAATTTAGTTGAGGGAAAAGGGTAAATTCTTGTAAAAGGTCGAAATCTATGGATATATTATCCTGATTTTCGAAAAATGTATCTTGTTAGCTAACTGAACAAAACCAATAGGAGCATTGTTGAGGCATAATTGGCATATGAAAAAAAGTTATATCCTTTCTTTTATGGCATAATACATAGACATACATTCAAACTTGACCTCTGAGTATGCGACACATCAACTCATCTCCAGCGTGTCAGTTGAACCCTCTAGACATCTCCAAAAATTTGTGTGACATGTCTGCGTCGGGTGTCCAAAAGACTGAGTGAAACGAGTTGGAGTGATTAATTGTTAGTTGTGACCATGCCTTATATTTAGAGGGCACTTGATTTCTACATGTAATGACTTTGTGTATTACTTACTGATGGACAGTCTCCAAGGAGGAATTGCTGCAGAGTGTTAAGCTCAAAGAAGAAAAGCATGGTGGTGGATGTAGGTGTCTGTAGGGAAGATGAAGTCAGTGAAGTATGATGATGAATAATTTATGAGCCCACCCAATTAATTGTCACCTGTATTTCTTCATTTATTGAATATAATCTAAGGAAAATTTTCCAAGAAAATTTTCTTATATCTTCTAAGTTCCACTTAATGTCCCCAGGGTAAAGGTGTGAGATAATGTAGCATAGTTTTTATGTAACTTTTTAATAATATTAATTCATTTCTTGGTACCAAAAAGTCTTGTTTTTCTTCTAATTCTCTTGCTTAATTTTCCTTTCCTCCTAGTTTCTGCCTCAGTGTTTTCTTGATTAAGTTAATGTGAATGAGTGAATCTACTACAAATTGAAGAATATGACGTTTATTTTATAGTGGCCCCAAGGAGGTAACTTAGTGAGTTAGAATCATGAGTTTTTGGGGTGTGTCGGTGTGAAGGAATATATATATATACATGGAAAATATTTTAAGAAAATAAGTAAATTTTTTCCTTATTTTGTTGTGTTCGTTAGAAAGTAAAAAAACTTTGAATAAAGGTGGGAGTAGGGATGTGGGTTGGTACGAGTACAATTGAATTTATGACTTTTGATGTGAAATATAAATTTATGTGTAAAAAATTTAAAATTGTAGTAAATACTCCATTTGTTTATGGCACACTTGTAATTTAGAGAGTCAACCTGAGTTTTTCTTTGACTAGAATTTTTTATGTCTTTCACATATTTCAAGCTATTGATATTATGATTTATGGAACTTTTTATGTAGTTTCCATATTAATATAAATTTATTTTAAAAAACTTAAAGCTTTTGTGTCCAAATTCACTATCAAAGTTTAGAAGTTTGAATCTCGAAATTTCATGTGTCACATTAATTGAAATAAAGAGTGTAGTAAATATGAATCATAACTTTATAAATATCATGACTTCAATGCTAAGAACTTTAAGATTGAATCCATGTAGTTCAAATTATGTATTCTTCTCTGGCTATGGGAGTGGGGGTAAAAATGAGGTGCATTGGAGAGCACGAAAACAATTAATATGGAATGTCACTTGTGGAACTTGTTATTCCTAATTATATTCCACTAGGAAAGTCATATTCCTCATTTTTTAAGAAACTTGTTTCTTAGAGAAAATATTTTCTAAGAATTTTAACCAACGGAACATGGGAAAGTTGGTAAAATATTTACCTTCATCCAAACACATCCATAGGTTCAAATTCCAGCGAAAACAACCAAGATTTTCAAAAGAAAAAAAAGTAACGGAGGAAGAAAAAATTGTTTTAGTGGAAGATAATAAATAGTACCTCGTAAAATTAATTAAGATGCATGAAGATTGCTCTGAATACTTAATAAGAAAACAATTATATTGGTGTATGGGTTAAAATTGGAATCTAGAAGACATTACTTAGGTAACAAGAATTAATATAACGTAGGCCACGACATATCATCATCTAGCATGACATAATTGAAAAGATGTGTTATTTAGTACTCCAAGTGCTTAGTCTTTTCTTAGTTATATATTTCCACAAACATAATAAAGATGTTTAATTGAGTATTTGAGTAGAGTGAAAGGGAACTATGAAACATATTTTATGTATACTCACTATTAGAAAATAAAGAATTAGTGATAGATAAAATTTTATTATAGTAAAAATATTAGGTTAATATCATTTAGTTATAAATAAGTGACATTATAAAAAAAATTAATTAACAAAGAGCATTTTAGTGATAGATTAACTAAACTTATCAATAAATTTTATTGCTAATTTCATATTTTCTTCTACCGATTCATTTCTACCAAACTTTCCGGAAAGGTAATTTTTTTCACATGCGTGGACTTTATTGTTAGACCTTATAATCCCAACAAATCATGGTTTTGTCAATGTTGGTCCCTACTCCCTAAACGTATCTTGAGATGATCACTTTCCTTTTATTTTTCACTCTTTTAGTTATTTATGCGGGATATAATAGGAAAATACCTAAATATGCCGCTGAATTGAAGGAAACAATTCAAATATATCACTCGTTAATAATCGATCTTGATATGCACCAATTATTATCATTTTGGACCATGTATATCTCGATCACTAACAGAATCCCACGTTATCTAATTCATATCTTGTCATATGACATTATTTAAAACTTTTATTACTTATCAATCTCCTTCCCCTCTCACTTCTTTTTAGGTGAGTTATTTCGTTAAGTTTAGTAACATATTTGAGTCCTTTTTTTCCCTTCAAATTAACACCACATTACAACTTTCAATCACTGTAGCACCTCAAATTCCACCATGAACACATAAACACGCTCTTAATTTACACACTTATAATTTAGATATCGAAATTTTGTGGGACTCTACAAGATGAATTCAATTTCAATTAAAATTTTTGGAGGCTATTCCAACCTAAATCTTAGTCCATGCTTATATAAAAGGTACTATATTTCCTTAAAAAACATCTCGGATATCTCATAAACCTTGAAGATATTCATAAAAATCATATCAAGATGTGGTCGAACTCCTCTCGACAATCAAATACTTCAAGAAGATCCACAAATTCCTTTTATGGAGATCAGATAAATCTCAAAAAGATCCAAATCATCCTAGTTCGAGAAATACGCTACTAACAACACTCGAATCATAAATAAAAAATCCAAAAAAAAGAATCAAGAGAACAAACAAATTTGTACCTATATTATTTATCCATATATTTCTTCATATCTTGTTTGTCATTGCAATTTGTTTTTCATTACTTAAAAATTTGTTCCAAACACATGCCCAAATACGTCTGAGTGTCAACTGTCAATCCATCTCCTTAGCTACCCATGTCATAATACAAACGCCACTTCTAGTGGCATATATGGAGCATATAGTTTAGTGCAATATTGTAGTTTCTGCTGTTTGATTAGCAAAAGGCATGACGCATAAACCTTTTTTTAAAAATAAATAAATTTAGATTCAGCTAAGATTTATGTTTTTTCAACTTTAGGTATACATGAAAAAACACTTACACTTAAAATATAAAATAAAATAAATAGACATGCACCGCAGGGGCGGAGCCACCTATTTTTTAGCGGTTCATTCAAATTTTCTTCAATAAAAAATTATACTATTTATACATGATAAAAATAATTTTTATGTATATATAATAGATATCGAACTCCTTTCAAAAAATTCATGTGTCTATTTTAAATTTTTAAATTAAAATTCTGACTCCGCTATTGCATACTTTGACATTTCATTTGGATGAGAATTGGTGAATGGATTGTGTCGATAAAAATAAAGTTGTGGGGACACTGTCCATCTCCCTCACCCATTTATGATTTTTTTCATTTAGTTGTTGGGCAATGTAACTACTCTGCTTACTACTCTACTAAATCACACTAATGGGTTCCTGCAGCTTCCAGAGGGTCCCCATATCTATCTGTTTTTACTTCTTTTTTTCAATTCTACTGTTTTTGGGCAAATTATTGCAGTTATCACAGTGGGTTTCTATATTCACATTTTTTGTACCTTTATCCATATGTTTGGATCAGATTACATATTTAATTAAAATTATTCATATAAATTGGGACGGGCAAAAATTTATTTTTAGTAACCGCAGATAAGTAAAGAAGAGAGGGAGTACTATTTTTGTCTCCTTCCAACTAACATTTCCCACATGATTTGACCCTTGGGATTTGACAATTCGCACTAAATTGATTGGAAGATTAGATATATGTAATTTCATGCTTCAAATTAGCCACCTGCCATGTTATAGGCCAAGTGCATAAATGCAGATTTATGAGATCACCTTAATTTATAGGTCTCAGTAAATTAATAAAATTTTAAAGATAGTATTTTTCTCCAGTTTTGATTTAGATCAATGAAAAAAATCATCGATTTTGATATGATAATAAAATAATATATTTTTATAAAATTTTTGTTTAAATATATGAGTTTATTAATATTATAAATTAATAATTTTTTAAAATTATAAAATATCTAAGATAATTTAGTAAAATATGATACTAGTGTTTTTTTATTTTTTATTGAAATTTAAATCTAGTTGAAGCTGATTTCTAATTTTTTTTATTGCATCCAAAATTTTTGATATTGTCTTCACGATCTACACCAAAAAATTGTGAAAAGTTCTAGACGCGCTAAATGTTTCTTAATGCATATTTGGTTCCAAAATATTGTATCATGTTCAACTTCATCATCAACATTATTTTCTCCTATATGGTATATCCACATTGTTCAACTTCATCATCAATACATGCAATTAAAATTGAAAATCGATGTTTGATTTAGTATATTTTTTATTTAATTTGAAAATGTAATCTTATGAAAGCTAAGCAGATATTTTTACCTGAAGTTTAGCATAATTGTCAAGGTCAACTTTAAAATTATGAAATTGACAAAATCAAATATAAATATACAAATTTACAAAAAAAAATTAATATAAAATATTGGGAGTGGGCTGAGGGAGGGTGGGGCAACAGGAGTGGGTGGGGTGGGAAGAGGGCATGGGCCCACATTGTTAAAGAAAGGCAAGTCGTAGGCTGTCATGCAACTTCCTTTAACGATGGACGTTAACGTCGTTACTGACAAAAAGGCAAGTCGCACGCAGCCTTATATTTTTATCCTTTTAGTTTTTTTTAAAAAAATTAATTACCGTCTTAAATTTTTTTAAAAAAATATATTTTTTCAGCTCCGAACTCTTGACCAAGCCATGAGTTTGATTTGACTTTATATTTAACTCACAATATCTATTTTGACATGATCATGATACCTTTATTTTATTTCATCCAAGGTATCTTAATCTAATTTGTATATTTTTTGACTAAAATTAACCCAAAATAAATTTAAAAAATTATGAAAATTTACAGTATAATAACTTATGAAATCTTTGTTAATCAATATCGAGCAAATTAAACTTTTGAAATGGAAGAAGAAGATGAAGATGAAGAATAAGTGGAGGAAAAATAATTTGTCATAAGTTTACCTAAATCAAACAATACTTAAAACTTTTTAACTTTTAACTTAAAGCCGCATCTTCATTTTTGTTTATGAAGATTCAAACAATTTAACTTTGATCAATATTTTACATAATTTTTTAATCATATTAACATGAAAAGAGTCACAATTTATAATACTTATTGAATAATTTTTAATATTTAAATTTTAATTTTAAAATATTAATTAATATAATTCAATTTTAACTTTAAAAAGTAATCACTTTTTTCTAACAATAGAACTGAAGGTACGTAAATCGGGTGATGGTGAGTCTAAAGCAATCGGAGTGACAAAACGTTTAATTGTTAGTCTAATCTTGATTGTGATAGTTAGAGGTGCATGGTTTGGCCTGTATTTGAGTCGATTAAGATGTGTTGAGTTAATAAATGAATAAATTAAAATTATTCAAATTGAAATAATCTAAAATGTGGTAAACTTCAACTCGCTCAATTTTTAGTACCTAATATATTTTTTATGGCTAAATAAAATATCAAATTAAAAAATATATCTTTTTAAAAATATATTTGACAAGATTTTTTCTATAGATCAATTTGAACTAGATATGAACCAAAATTTTAATGGAAGGAAAAAGTTGAGATAAATGATTGAGCTAACAAATAAGCGAGTGAATAATCAATTCAGACTTAATTAAACAAATTGAATGAGTTATAGTTTCATCACTTCATTTGCCACCTCTAATGATAGTCGATTTTGTCAACAAGAAACAAGTGCTAATTAGCATCACAAAAGGCAGAGCATCAAACGAAAGTTGATTGTGATTGTGAGCAATAATAAAAATTTAGACGTGTATTATTTCAATTACTTTGAATACTTCTAAACCAAATAAATGGATGAGGCAAGTTTAAAAAATTTTATCCTCCAATTTTCCACCTTTTCCATGCACCAGTTAAAATCAATATTTGGTCCATGATTTGCCTAGAATACAACTAGGGTGGGTATTGATCAATTTTGGTTCGAATTTTCACCTTTTAGTTATTCAATGAACGTGTTTTATTAACATTATAAGTTGATCAAATTAGCTTATAAGTATTTTATGACATATCTATTGAGCCAATATAAATTTGGTTTGCTTGGATATTTATACATTTTAGTTTTATTTTCACATTTGATTTTTCCATTTGGGTAAAATGTTTGAGCCTAAAATAAAATTGAGTGGTCAATCTTATTTTAGGTTGTGATTTGCACAAATAAAATCTTTCAATGTCATCATTTAAATTTTAATATCATTAAAAAAATGGTGCAAAAAAATAATTTTTTTGGTCATAATTTGGAGCAAAATCCCAGCTAGCTAGTCACCGAGAGACTTGCTTTAATTGTATTATAGTAATCGTCATAATTTCCATAAATTTGAAGGATTGCCATGATTTTCTAAACGTCTAAAACTCTAAAATTATAGCAATTCATTAGAATTTTGACCATAAATCTTGACGATCTCTATACTTTATTGTGTAGAAAAATCAACAATTTAATTTTAAAAAATTTAAATTATTGTAATCACCTCCAAATGACTCCAAATCTAATATTCAACCTATTAATGTTAGTCCCTTCTCCCAACATCTGTTTAATCATAAAAAAGGCAACACTAGTTGAGATTGAAAACTGGAGTAAAGTAGAGGAGCAAGTATTAAGACAGAAGTCTAGAGCATCTTGGATCCTTGGGGACTCAAATACAAAATATTTTCATGCACAATGAAAGATCAAGCTAGTAAAAATAATATCACTTCTATTTATACAAATGCAGGGATCAAGTTGATTGATCCTAAACTGGTGGAACAAGAATTCATTGGTGTATTCTTCTCATTAATGGGGCAATATTCCACAGAGCTCCCTTGTGCCAATACTGAGATTTTTAGGCAAGGGTCATTCCTCTCTATCCAACAACAAAGGAGGCTTATTCAATCAGTATTAGAGACTGGGATAATTAAAGCAATCAAAGACATGCCCAATGACAAGGCCCTTGGGGTAGATGGATTCCCAATTGAACTCTTCACAAAATACTGAAATGTTCTAAAGATTGATATTGTTGAAGTTGTTGCTGAATTTTTTAGCACTGGGGAGATGTCTCCTATGATCAACACAACTTTCATAACATTGATTCCCAAGGTATCTGCTCCTATGAAGGTAAAGGATTGCAGGCCCATAGCCTAATGCACAACTGCATATAAGGTGATTTATAAAGTCCTTACTCAAAGAATTAAACTGGTAATGGATAATCTCATTGGTAAAGCCCAGCCAGCTTTTATTGAAGGGGGAGACATAACAAATAATATAATTTTAGCCATGAGTTATTCAAGGTCTATGTTAGAAAAGGAGTTTCTCCGAGATGTGTGCTTAAAGTAGATCAGAAAAAAGCTTATGATACACTTGAATGAAGTTTCCTTAGACATATGCTTTAAGACTTGGGATTTTCTATGAAGTTTTTTGAGTGGGTAATGGCATGTGTATCCACTGTCTCCTATTCACTAACTATAAATGGGGGTTACACTGCTCCTTTTAAGGGAAGAGAGGAATCAGACAGTGAATCCCCATATCTTTTTGTTATTGCTGTGAAATACTTGTGGAGAGAACTAATACATCTACAAAGTAATGAAGATTTTAATTTTCACCCTGAATGTGTTGGAACTTAGGTCGTACTCTCACATCCGCTTTATAGATGACTTGCTCATGTTCTGTTGAGCAGATGTGAGATCTGTCACTTTAATGAGTGAAGCTTTTCTTAGATTCTCTTAAGCTTCTGGGCCTCAATCAAATGTGGATAAAAGTGTCATTTATAGGGCAGACATCTCCAACCATGCTAGATATGATATTGTTGAGAAACTAAGGTTTAGTGTAGGTATACTCCCCTTTAGATATTGGGCAGTGTCATTGGACTCAAAGAAGTTGATCATCCACAAGTACTTACCTCTTATAGAAAATATCACATGAAGAATTACTTGTTGAAGTGCAAAGTTTCTCTTTTTATGTTGGAAGGGAACAATTGATCAAATCAATATTCTTTGGCATACAGTCTTATTAGGCCCAAAAATTTATATTTTAAAAGAAATTCATAAAACTTTTGGAGACTATCTTGAGAACTTTATTATGAACTGGTAAAGTAATGATCTTTAGAATAGCCCTGGAGTCATGGAAAAAGGATTGTAGACCTAAGGCAGTAGAGGGCTGGACATTTTGAATCTCAACTTATGGAATAAGGCATCAATACTGAAATTATTATGGAATGTGGTTATAAAAAAGAACTGCATGTGGATTCAGTGGGTACATAACTTCTATATAAAAAGACACGATCTAGAACTATTTCCTATACCCGAGAATTGTTTCAAGGTGGTGAGGAAACTACTGGATACTAGATGTCTCATCATGCAGCAACAGAGTCTAAATGGAGATCTTACCAACAACAAGCAACTATAAAAGGGCCAGATGGGTTCTTTATTAAATATATGTACGTAACTCTAGTGCCTCAGCATCCTACAGTTGAATGATAATTCATTACTTTGCAAACAAGTATACATCCAAGATATAGATTTTATCTCTGGTTAGTTGTGCAATAAAGACTTGCTACAAGGCTACTAAAATTTGGAATTCAAGAGCCACCTGATTATGTATTTTGTGGGTAAGAAGTAAAGACTTTTAAGCATCCATTTTTTGATTGCAGTGTCACTAAATAACTACGGAGCATACTATGCTATTGGCTGGGTTATAGAAGGACAATTGACAATTGGGAATGTGAGTTGCAATAAGCTTGTTAGAGAGCTAAAGGAAGCATTGCATTGATGACATTGCTTGTAGTATGTTTGCTATGGTTAAAAAATTGATATGGAGAGAAATTAATGATATCAGATTTCAGCAAGCACAATTTGACGTTGATCATATATGCGGGGAAATTGTGTTGCACATTCTCCTTCGAGGCAATAAGATAGACAAATGGAAGCAAACATTACAACAACTCAACTCTTTTTTCTAGTGCTTATATGTTTGACTTCTGAACTGGTATATATTTTACTTATTATGTTAAACTAGTAGTATTATTAGAGATGTAGTCAAGTAGAAAGTCTAGAAGAATAGGATAGACTTTAGTCGTTTTCTTATAGATAGTGGATAGTCCATGTCCAAATGGATCCACTTTGTAAATACTTTGGTATTAATGAAAGCCGACCTGTTAATAAAAAAAATATTAGTCCCAATAATTTTATATTGTTATATGTTGATTAAGCCTTGAATTTTTCTCTTATATATTTTAGGAATTTTTTAGAAGACTCTTGTCCTAATAGATTTGAGAAAGAAATATATTGTTCTTCTAGGATTGAGAAATCCCTTTTCTTATATGTTTAGGACTACTTTGGATCTATAAATAGGGTATGTAGTTGAGAATTCTAAAGCATTGTACAGGATCTACAATGTAGCCCTAAGCGCTTGAGAGCATTGTGAACTTCTTTTTTTTCATAGTAGAAAACTCTTTCTGCTTTTTCTTGGAGGATTAGACCTAGCCGAATCTCGTTAAATCCTTGTGTTATTTTTTTTCTACTTTCTTTGTCGGTACTTTTGTGCTATTTAATCCACGATATTTCTACAACAATTGGTATCAAAGCTTGATTGGAGTTTCTATGCATAATCAAGGGTTAACATGTCTCCATCATCTTCAAGAAAGTATGAAATAGAGAAATTTGATTGGGGGGGGGGGGTTGTAATATCAGTCTATGAAAGATTAGAATGAGATCGTCGTTGGTGTTGCAAGGGTTATGAAAGACAATTGAGGATTAGTTTTTAAAAGAGTTGAAAGAGTCAGAACAATTAGACCTAAAGAGAAGGCTTTGAGTGAGATATTCATGAGCATTACAAATAAAGTTCTTTGGAAAATTGCTGAAGAGAAATCTACAGCAACAATGTGGAAGAAGTAAGAAGATTTGTATTCTAAGAAATCGTTGACAATTCGTCTCTCTTTGAAAAAAAGGTTATACAATCTTCGTATGAATAAAGGTACACCTGTCAAAACTCATCTTGATAAATTTAATTCAATTATTTTGGGCTTGAAGAACATAGATATCAAAATTGAAAGGAAGGATCAGGTCTTAATCGTGTTATGTTATTTACCACTATCTTACGATACTTTTATTGTTACATTACTATATGAAAAAGATAGTATCTCACTTGATAATGTTAATAATGCACTAAAATCTAAAGAGTAGAAGAAGAATTTTTCGAATAGCAGAACTGAGGGTGAAGGTGTTATGAGTAGGGGAAGAACAAAACAAAAGAATTTTAATAGGAAAAAGTCTTATGCCATATAAAAGTCTAGAGCAAGAAAGTAGTACTGTAATGAGTGCAGGGAACATGGACATTACAAAAGAGATTGTCCTAAGCTATGATAATTCATTAAAGGTATAGGGGATTGGTAACATCAAGTTAAAATGTTCGATGACATTATCAGAAATATTGAGTGTTGGCATATTCCTCGAATGAAGAAAAATTTAATTTCTTTTTCGACTTTGGATGAGCAAGGGTGTAAGTTTCACTCAGAGTATGGAATACTTAAAATGTGTAAAGGCTCCATTATACTCATGAAGGGTAAGCTTCATTCAAGACTGCATTATCTACAAGCTAGTGTAGTTGAAGGGGAAGCAATTGTAGTTTCTGAGAAAAGTGATTTGAATCAGTCTCAGTTGTGGCACTTGCGATTTGGTTATATGAGTAACAAGGGTTATCTTTGTTGAACAAGAAGAATTTGTTGAATGGCTACAACAGGTAGAGACTTGAGGTGTTTGAGTCAATTTTTATTAAAAAAAAAAGAAAAAGAAGCAACGAATACATTTTGTATGGGTCAAATTTCAATCACTTTATATTTATTTTAAGTGTAGGAAAATATTTTTCTATATAATAATACATGAATTATGGATGGTTGTCTGGGCGTTCGGATTGAATATGAAAATTTCAGTTTGAATTTTTTAGTTTCGGATTAAAAAGATTACAATTTAAATCCACTCATGACTCAACATATTAAATTTGGAATTGTGTGTTTTTCTATTTTAATTTTCCAATTTTTATTCAATTTTGTTTTTCCGTTGTTTTTTATTTCTTTATGTTTTGTAAAAACTCTATTGCTATAAAGATGAAAAGTAAAACTATTGATATATAGTAGTTATTTAGATGCTTATTTTGTATAATTAGATTTTTTGTCCTCAATAAAATACAAGTCCGATTCATAATCCCATTAAAGCCTTTTCGAAATGAAATAATAAGACTAATTATTGCTAATGATTGAAGTAAGGTAGCTTCTTTGCACCTAATTCAGGCAGACAACAACTAATAATTAGTTTGTACCTTGTTTTTGTCTTCTTCTTCTTTTATATTTCTAAACCATTTTTCTTAAAGGTGATTTTTATAGTGATAATTGAGTCGAACATGTTTTGAAATAACATTTTCATCCTCAAGAGGCGAGGATAAGATCTGCGAACACTTATATACCTTTTCCAAATGTCATATATAAAATTTTATTGAATATATATATATATATTGTTGTTGTTATATTAATTGGGCATAGTGTTAGTTCCTTATCCTAGTTTTAACGGAAAAGGGTCATATTTACCCTTTTATTTTTAGAAAAGTTTATCTTTCGTTATACTTTTTTGATATATTTATCCCAATCATTCAAGTTTTGGCACATATTTTCTCTTATAGAGTTAAGTTTCATGTCATCACTTTGACCATCCTATGTGACGCTTACGTGGCTCCTACATGGATTTATTTATATCACAATTAAAAATTTATTTTCTATTTAATATTGTACCCGACCCACTAATTAAAACCCGACCCACCCAATTTGAAGACCCATTAACCTAACTCCAGTACCGATTCTCTATGGGTACCGGAGTTAGGTTAATGGGTCTTCACATTGGGTGGGATGGGTTTTAATAAGTGGGTCAGGGTACAATATTAAATAGAAAATAAATTTTTAATTGTGATATAAATAAATCCATGTAGGAGCCACGTTAGCGCCACATAGGATGATAAAAGTGATGACATGATACTTAACTGTCTAAGGACAAATATGTGCCCAAAGTTAGATGGCAGGGACAAATTTATCAAAAAAGAATGACGAAGAATAAATATAACCCTTTTCTAAAAGTATAAGGGCAAATATGACTGAAATACGAAATATGAAATATGATAATGTGAAATATGACTTGAAATATGAAATATGAAATATGATATTTTTCTAATCCATTTTTTTGAAGGTTGTTTTTATAGTTTTATACTACTCTGAAATATGATGATTGAGTCAAGCATGTTTTGAAATAACCTTTCCACCTTCAAGAGGCGAGGATAAGGTCTGCGAACACTCATATAGCTTCTCCAAATGCCATATATAAAATTTCACTGAATATGCTTTTTTTTGTTGTTATATTAATTGAGCTTAGTGTTAGTTCCTTATCCTAGTTTTAATAGTATAACGCCACCAAAATCGTCGATAGGACTGCTCAAAACTTTAGTTTTTGTTCCTTTTTCCTTGTAGAAATTTGTAGACGGGGCCATATCTAATGCATTTGTTATGAGTTTACATGAATTCAGTAGTTTTTGCGTATATTGTATATTTTACTTAAGAAATTTATAAAATGTTTGTAGATATTTCACTGTAAATTTACTTATTATTATAATAGTATTTACTTAAAATTATTATAGGAATTCATAAACTTTAAATCGTGGGTTGCGTTCTGAATATTTTTGTTTCAGTTCGATTATCAAGAGGTGTTCTTAGTACGTATTTTCAAATCTTAATCCTCATACAAGATGGAAAAAAAATTTCAACTGAAATAGAAATATACATGTAGATCTTTCCATGGAATATATGAAATCTTTAATTATCAAAGCATGTGCGCTCACGTAGTGTTCTTTGCTATTAAGTGGGAAGTTTCAAAATTTCTAGTTCTATTATTGATAATATGAGAGATTCCATTTTTATAAGAGTGACTGTTATAAGGGGATAATTTTATAACTAGATATTGCTATAAAAATGAATATCGTTGTTATAGATAAGATATTGTTATAAAAATAAAATATAACATAAAAAAACAATTTTGTGAAACAATTAATTTTTATAGTAAATTATTTTTACATAAAATGATTTGTATATAGAGGTATGACTATAATGTATATGTCGTACTCTTCTTATATAGGAAGTCAAATAGTTATTTTTACAAGAGATCTTTATTTTTACACATAAAAAATCTGAAAAGGTAAAAAAAAAATGGAAAATTTTTCAAAACAACAACATTTTAGCATTAGGACTCCTTAGCTACACTTTCAATATTTATTGAAAATAACAATATTTTGAGTTGCTATTCGCCTGATTATGTAATCATTTTTTAAAAAAACTTAATAAAATGCAATTCATAAATAACAAATTGGAGAAAATCATGAGCTCTTCTTTAAAATATGGTAATGTTTATCTGAAAATATTCAATTAGTTACGTTACATATTAGGAGAGCAAAACAGGGGACTTCAATCCTCTCTTTTCTCTCTTCCTCCATTAACAAGCTTCAATCATGTTCCATTAACAAAATACAGATCTGAAAGAGATCAAATGACTATAACTGACTAAAAAGGAACAAGTGAATACATATGGAAAAAATTCTTAAAGAAAATTCCAAATATAATTGGCATACATTTGGATTGAATACATCCTAATATGAAGACAACTATAATAAGCCTATATATTATTGGAATGAATCTTGTTTGTTAAAGGATACAATAATCCTAAAAACTATAGATACAATAATCTTGTTTATTGATTCTTCGAGTTTCTTTGATGATCATAATTAAAGCATGATCATTATTATATATCGTAGTCAAGTCGTGGAAATATTTTATGTCGGATGTATGCTGAGTGTAACCCATTATATGTCATATCATCATTATATATCGTAGTCAAGTCGTGGAAATATTGTACGTCGGATGTATGCTGAGTGTAACCCATTATATGTCATGTGTATCACCATATATACAATGACATACACACGAGATACATGATTTACAATACCTGGAGAATGGGATACAGATTGACAAGGTATATCGAGTGTATATGTCACGTGTATCACTATGCACCGTGATTATATACGACATACACATGACTTATAAATGAAATATATGGGGAATTTTGATTTCGTAGTTTTTTTACAATTTTGTTTTTATTTTTATGTCATTTTACGAGAGATTTTCATTTTTACACATAAGAAATCTAAAAAAGTTATTTCTTTTCCTATTCAATTTATAGGTGGACATAAGAGATCATTTCCTCAAAATATATTGTGTGTCAATATATGTCATTTTATTTTATGTGTATGTCAATGTATAAGAACGATAAAACAAGTGACTAATATATTGTTTGTATGTCAATATATTGTGTTTGTAGAGAAAAACACTTAAGTCCATAGGCTTTGCATAGCCTTTTGATTTCGAAGGGACCTTTGTCGGATAAAGTGGATCTTGTCTTCCACCTTATTATTTCTCTATATGTGCAAGTTCTAAAGCATACTTGTCCATTTCAATTTATTTTTTTTATTCTTCTTTTTAGTTCATTAAAAGAAAATCTCGTCCTTTTTTTTGAAAATTTTTCAATTTTAATTTTAACTTTTCACATGATACATTGAAGATGAAATTAAAAAAATATATATATATTTATTTTTTAAAATTTTGTGTCAAATTAAAACATGACAAACAAATTGAAATGAAGGGGATATCAGTTTTCATTTTACCCTTCTCGTCACAAAGAGTGTGTGGCTGTGTTCGGTAAGAAGGAAAATATTTTTCAATTTTCTTATTTCGGTTGAACAAATTTTTTGAAAAATATTTTCATTAGGAAAGATATTGTATATTACTCACTCTCCGACACACCTTTTCTTCACCCCATATCCTATTGCCATCACCATTGCCACCCCAACCTCCCATATTATTTGTCTAGACTATGCGCAAATATTTTTAGAAATTCTTTTAGTACACACTTAACATAAATAAATAAATAAATAATTAACTTATTTTCTTAAAAAGTATTTATCAAAAAAATATTTTTAATGGAAAGCAACTTCCTTCATACCAAACACAGACGTGATTTCAGAGAGAAAAGTATGCATAAAGATATCCTATTTCATAAATAATTAGAGTGAAAAGATTAACAAATATTGCCTAGTTTTCTAATAATATATATAAAAAAAATAGACTACACTCAATTAAAATCGATTCGTAGATAGTAGCTAGTTATGGTTCATTATTTATGATAAGGAATCTCTGGGACTTTTGACAAGCAATTTGCATCCCTTTTTTGTGTCTTTTTGTTCTCTTTTCTTTGTTTCCACTAATGTTCAATGTTCAATATTCGTATTCAAATTTGATTAAATTTAAATTTATATATTGCAAAACTTATTTTTCAGAGCATTGCTTTTAACATATTTTTTAAATTTTTCAGAAGCAGAAATTTTGATACATCTAATTAAGGGTTAAAAGAATCTAAACAATCACACCATGTTGGGATATATGAGGATATATTGAGCATTTTAATATCATAAATATTATATTGATGTGGCTCATATTAAAGAAGCTTATTTGCTGCCTTATTCCGTTGACGTGAGTGACATTATAATGTGCCTATTTACTCTAGTGAATGGCTATAATTTCCTTTAAAACCTTGTAACCTCTAACACATTACTTCATTTACTATTCTACCTTATTTGTTTTGTAACTAATGTAATTTTTGGGTCATTCATTTATCCAATTTATTATTCATATTCTTTTTATTCATTGCAAGAAAAAATTCATCGCTTATAAATAGTGATGGTCTTAATTTATTTGAAAAAATAATGTACAAGAGAAACAATGTAAGAAAAATTAAGTCTATATTGTAATTATATTAAGGTTAGTGTAGTAAAAGAGAGAGTTGAGACAAATAATCATATTTTAAGTCTTCAACTATACAAAAAGGAAGTAATTATATGTTGAAGGTGTTCTTTTGGTAGAATTTTGGACTCTTCAACTAATCCAGAATTATTTGAATTGAACAACATTGTTGGGTTGTTGTATCCTGGAGGAGACAAGTCAAGAGATATACAGCTGAATCAGTGTAGATTATGCCACAGTGAGCTTGAATCTCCTTAAATAAAGCGAAATATCCGCGCTTCAGTCTGAATATTTTTTTATTCATTTTTGTCATTTTATTTTCAACTGCAATTTTTACATTTATGATATATTACACCAACATGTCACAATTCATGTTGACGTAGTTTTATTCTGAATGATTGAACTCGGATATATGAACTTGGAGTTTGATTTTTTGTAGTCATTATAGCTTTTAAATCTTAAAATTAGGCTTACTAGGATAACTCAAATAAAAAAGCAACATGTATCCGTAGGTTTAGACATACGAGGAAATGAAATGAATGAGCAATAATCATTTACAATTTAAATAACAAAAAATAATTCTACAAAAATCACTTTATGAGTTATTTTTGTTGTGAATAAGTAAGTGGATTGCCATAGAGATTAGGACCCATCACTAATATATGTTGTGAATTCTTTCCGATAAAAGGGGCAAAATACTGTAACGTAAGAAGACATACTATTGATAACAAATATTGTTCCTCTACTTCTTTCTTTTGTCAGTTCTCCTCATTCTTTCTTTCTTTAGTTTTAATATTTTATTTTTAACACGTTATCAGCACGAAATTTTAATTTTCTTTAGATAAATTAACTTTTATATCAGGTATATCTACTGAGGAAATTTAATTTTAGTTATTTTTGTTATTTCTAAATTAATTTCTATCTCAATTTTTGTCATGTCAAATTTATCAAAGCTTGAGTTCGTGGCACTTGACATTACCGAAAAATTTTATCTGTCATGGATTCTTGATGCTGGAATTCACAAGAAAATAAAGCATCAAGCCAAGATAAAGCGAAGGCCATGATTTTTCTCTGTCATCATATTAATGAAGGATTAAAAACTAAATATTTAACTGTGAAAGACCCTCTTGAATTATGAACTAATTTGAAGGATCGATATCATCACCTAAAACTTACGGTGTTACCAAAAGCTCGATATTGCTGGATACACCTTCGATTTCAAGATTTTAAAACTGTGACAAAGTATAATTCTGATATTCACAAGATAAGTTCCATATTAAAATTATGTGGAAATACTATCACTGATGATGACTTTCTTGAGAAAATATTTTTCACTTTTCACACTTCAAATGTGTTGCTACAACAACAATATCGTGAAAAAGGGTAAGAAATATTATGAATTAATTACATGCCTACTTGTGGCCGAGAGAAATAATACTTTGTTGATGAAAAATTATGAAATCTGTCCCACTGGGTCTGCTCCATTCCCTGAAGTGAATATTGTAGCAGCACATAATCAGGCTGAATCAAGATAAAATAATAATCGTGGCCTCGACCGTGGTCGTGGACGTGGGCGAGAACGTAGTAAAGATCGAAACAATTATCGTCATCATGATGGAAATAAACATGAGAACAATAAAGTTTCTCAAAATAATTCTTTCAGACGTAAATTCAATATTTGTCATCGGTGTGGTTTGAAGGGTCATTGAGCACGTGAATATCGTACACCCGATTATTTTGTGAAATTTTATCAAGCCTCTCTCAAAAGAAGAGATAATAATGTGGAGGCGCACTTGAATTTTCGGAATAATGATAATGAAGCAACTCCCTCAAATAAATATAAAGATATTGAGGCAAATCTTGCTTATAAAGATGATGATTTTAAAGGTCTATCAAATATTACTCATTTGGAAGCTGAAGACTTTATGAATATTGACTGAAAAATTGATCATCTAACTGGGATAAATATTATAAAAATAGTTATTGTTTTCCTATTATGTTTGATATTATGTTGTCCTTAGTAAAAATATTTCTTAAGGCAGTGCAAGTTCTTAAAGTTTCTTATATTGTTAATTTTTCATGTTCTTATAATGGATCTTTTTGTTTATGAAGATATGAAAATTCCCCAATCATCAGTTAGATCCAAAATCAATTATGATGGTATGTGTCTTATTGATAGCGCCACAACACACACTAGTTTAAGAGATAAGAAATATTTGTCTTATTTGATTATGAAAGAAGCTAATTTTAATACAATATCTGATAGTACAAAATTAATTGAAGGATCCAGAAAAGCTAAAGTTGTACTTATCGGAGGAACAAATTTAACAATTAATGAAGCATTATATTGTAGTATGTCTCAAAGAAACTTATTAAGTTTCAAAGACATTCGTCAAAATGGTTATCATATTGAGACTACAAATGATGAAAAGAATGAATATCTTTACATTACTATAATAGTGTCGGGCGAGAAGTTTATACTTGAAAGTTACCCACTTTTTCATCCGGATTATACTTCACAAGTATTAGCATGACTAAAACACATGCCATAGTAAACCTTTTGGTTTACTAACTCAAACGATTTTATTATTTGTCATGACTGGTTGGGCCATCTCAGTTCTAATATGATGCGCAAAATAATTGACAGTTCACATGAATACTCTTTGAAGAATCAAAATATTCTTCAATTTAAACAATTCTCTTGTGTTTCATGTTCTCAAGGCAAATTGATTACTAGACTATCAGTAATCAAAGTGGAAATTGAATCCTCAACATTTCTGAAACGTATACAGGGTGATATATGTGTGCTCATTCACCCATCATGTGGATCATTTAAATAATATATGATTTTAATAGATGCATCTACAAGATGGTCATATGTGTTCTTATTATCAACTCGTAATATGACATTTACGAGATTACTTGCTCAAATAATTAAGTTAAAAGAACAATTTCTAGATTATGCAATAAAGACAATTCGTCTTGATAATGCTGGTGAGTTCACATCTCAGGCATTTAATGATTATTGTTTGTCCACTAGGATAATAATTGATCATCCGATTGCTCATGTTTATACTCAAAATGGTCTAGCGGAATCATTTATTAAACGTCTCCAATTAATTGCTAGACCAATGCTTATGAGAACAAAACTTCCGATTTCATTATGAGGTCATGCTATTTTGCATGCAACAAGTCTTGTGTGGATCAGACCCACAAGTTATCATAAATTCTCCTCATTACAATTGGCTTTTGGTGAGGAGCCAAAAATTTTTTATCTTAGAATATTTGGATGTGCGGTATATGTTCCAATTGCTCTACCACAACGTACAAAGATGGGTCCCCATGTATGAATCTCCCTCTATCATAAAATATTTGAAACCTATGACTGAAGATTTATTTATTGCAAGATTTGTTGATTGTCATTTTGATGAATCAGTATACCTAGCATTAGGGAAAGAAAATAAGCAACTGAAAAAGGAAATAGATTGGAATACATTATCACTATCTCATCTAGATCCTCGTACAAATAAATGTGAAATGGAAGTTTAAAAGATAATTCATTTATAAAATATTGCAAATCAACTGCCAGATGCATTCATTGACCTATCAAGAGTTACTAAATCTCATATTTCAGCTGCTAATGCTCCAATTAGAGTTGATGTCCTAATAGAATAATTAATTAATATAAATGAGTCTAAACCACACTTAAAATATGGTAGGCCAATCGATTTCAAAGATAAAAATTCTCGCAAATGAAAAGGAGCAAACAATCAAGATGGTTATGATATGAAAGAACCTACTCAAGGAGAGCAAGAAGATATAAAAAATGATGGAGCCTTGGAAGAGGTTGAAGCGCCTGAAAATAATGAAGAGATTTCAATAAATTATGCCTCATCGGAAAAAATATGGAACCCAAATAATATAATTATCGATAATCTTTTTGCTTATAATGTTGCTATTGAAATAATGCAACAAAATGAGGATCTTGAATCAAAATCTGTCGAGGAATGTAGACAGAGGAATGATTGGCCAAAATGCAATGATACAATTCAAGTTGAATTAACTTCACTTGAAAAACGCAAAGTTTTCGGACCGATAGTCCGAACACCTGAAGGTATAAATTCAGTGGGGGTACAGATGGGTCTTCGTGCGAAAATAAAATGAGAAAAATGAAGTCGTAAAATATAAAGCACGACTTGTGGCATAAGAATTTTCACAAAGACCTGACATTAATTATATGAAAACATATTCTCATGTGGTAGATGCAATAACTTTCAGGTATCTTATAAATCTAGTAGTTCATAAAAAACTTGGCATGCATCTGATAAATGTCGTTACAGCCTATTTATATAGCTCTCTAGACAATGATATTTTTATGAAAATCTCTGAAGGATTTAAAATGCCTAAAATATATAAAAATTTCTGGAAAACTTGTTCAATAAAACTTCAAAAGTCTTTATATGGGTTGAAACAATCGGGGCGAATATGGTACAATCGTCTTAGCGAATATTTACTAAAGGAAGGATTCAAAAATGATCCAATTTGCCATTGTGTCTTTATGAAAAAGGTCTGGATCTGAATTTGTCATAATAGCTATTTATGTTGATGATTTGAATATTATTGAAACTCCTGAAAAACTTTCAAAGGCAATAAAATGTCTGAAAAAAGAATTTGAAATGAAATACCTCGAAACGACAAAATTTTATCTTGGTCTACAAATTGAATATTTTGCAAATAAAATATTTGTTTATTAATCAATATATACTGAAAATATTTTAAAGAGATTTTACATTGATAAAGCACATCCACTAAGTACCCCAATGATTGTAAGATCTCTTTATATTAAAAAAGATCCATTTCGACCTCATGAAAAATGATGAAGAGCTTGTTGGTGCAGAAATACGATATCTTAGTGCAATTGGTGCATTAATATATCTTCCCAACATTTCTAGACCAAATGTAACTTTCTCTGTAAACTTGTTAGCAAGATTTAGTTCTTCTCTAACACGAAGACACTGGAATAAAATTAAGCATATATTCAGTGCAACACTTCTAATTATTTAAGCTAATTTTCATATTAAAGTGGATATTTCTTGATGATATGATCAACTACTACTTACTCGAATTTTGTTACGTGATAAAAAAAACTTTATTTCATTAAATCATGACAATATTATGACGGATTGTCTTAGGGTAGTTTAGTAAATGTCCATGAAATTTTATATATATAAGCATATCCTTCTAATAATGGTAATAAAGGTGGGCGAAACATAAGACAAGTTCTGTCCAGATTCTTGATTTAAAAATTCCTCATGTATAACTGTTAGTGTTTTGATGATATCTTTTTGTACACAATGAGTTTTGTGGTGATTTCTTTTGGATTACAAACTTAAGACATAGATATAAAAGTGTCATTACGGAAATAAAATCCAATTTTGCCAATTTCATTTTCCAAATTTAGATACAACCGGACAAGTTCTGTCAAGATTCTTGAGTTAAACATCCCTCATGTATAACTGTTAGTGTTTTGATGATATCTTTTTGTACAAAATGTATTTTGCGTTGATTTATTTTGCATTGAAAACTTAAGACATAGATCTAAAAGTTTTATGTAGAACATAAGGTCCAGATTTACCATTTTCATTTTCAAATTTTAGTTACAACCTGAGGTACTTGGCTTGTCGAAGTTACTGTTTTGATAACATAATTCGGTTGAAATATTTTAGACTTACTTTTACTGATAAATCTTATTTTATGTCAATATTATGGATATTCTAGAAATTAAAAAGGACATTTAATGGTATTTTCAAGGTTGTTTATATCGTGTACAAGTTGAGAAACTTGAGACATTGGTTGGTCTACGGTTTGAACTCTTGTAGTCATGTTGGATTGTTGTATGCTAAAAAGCTGAGGTTTATGTATAAACTCTTGTTACCTTCTAGTATATTTGAAAGCCTATCTTGGTATGTTTGTTATTTCTTGAAATTTGTATTGTCATTTTGGTATATTTGGAAATTTGCAAGACAGTTGTTTAACTCACCCACTTGTACGAATTGCTCGATCACTTGACATTCTTGTGGACTTTTTTCTTCTTATGGACGTGACTTTGTCACTATTGGCATGACTCTTGTTTCGGACTCTTTGCCATCTTGATTATGGATATTTAGTTCATCTTAAGTATGAAAGTTGTCCATTTTAAGTACGAATTAGAAAATCATTTTTAATACGGTTCTTGGTTCTCTTGATTATTAGGTCTTTACCATTCTTGATACAGGGCTCCGGTCCTTCTTGATACTTGATCATGTTTGGTGTGACGACATGACGTACATATTGGGCGAAACTTAATGCTAAATCTTGTAAATGTGCTTTTATGAATTATTGACACTTAAACTTTTACATATAGAACTTGATACTCGTGATATATTTATTGACTTGATTTATTTATTATGTGTACATTTGTGCTGCTCATGACTTGAGAAACTAAATTGGAGAACCTAAAGGTTTCAAACTTGTAGTTTTGCACCACTAAGCTTTATGCTTAGCGATAGTTGTTTCTATCGTAGAAAATGTCCGAGAAGATGCTTGAGGTTGGCCATTTGAGAGAAAGTTTTTGGGAGCTTTAAGGAAGATCACATTTGCATAGAGGCATCTATATTTTATAGTATTTTGGGACATGTATATGGTCTATGGGGTGCTTGTGTATATGTATTTATTTGTGAGGGTTGATCTATTCATAACACCATGGGTTGTAACTTAATGTTGGTTGCTTGTTTTGTTATTTTGGGGCATGTAAATTTTCAAGTCTTATGATGTACTAAATTTATCTTTGGAGTTGGAATATTTGGATGAAGCATGAATTAGTATAAGTTGGTAATAGTTTATAGCATGAATTGTAGTGATAAGGAATAATACATGGATGTCTCGTAAGTTAGTTTCTTAAATTATTTTGAAAAGTTGCCCCGTCCTAAATTGAAACTTTTATTTGATTTAATTGAGATCAAAAAATTTTAAACTAGCTAAAAACTTACACCTTTAACTATTTTTAAATGGGCCAAATTTCACTACTAGATTATATAATATGCCTTACAAATTATTTTTTTTAAATGCCACGAGTTTTATATACATTTTTTAAAATAGTAGCATCCTCCCTGGAGGATTGCTACATTCAGATACCTCCAAGGGACCACCGATATGATATTATTTTACTCAAATGAATCTACGTCAGAATTGATTGGTTATGCAGATGCAAAATATTTGTCTGATCCCCATAAAGATCGATCACAGACAGGCTACTTATTTACATGTGGTGGTACAACTATATAATGACGTTCAACAAAACAAACTATGGTTGCCACTTCTTCAAATCATATAGAGATAATAGCCATTCATGAAGCAAATCGAGAATGCGTTTGGTTAAGATCAATAACTCAACACATTCAAGAAACATGTGGCTTTTCTTTGAAAAGAGACATTCTAACAATATGTATAGCTCATCTGAAAGAAGAATACATCAAAGGAGACAGAACAAAACATATTTCACAAAAATTCTTTTTTATCAATGATCTTCAAAAGAAAGGTGAAATAGATATTCAACAAGTTCGTTCAAGTGATAATTTAGCAGATATGTTCACCAAGACATTGCTAACTTTAACCTTTAAGAAATTGAGATACAAGATTGTAATGCGTCATCTTCGAGATATTAAATGATGTCTTCATCAGGGGAGTAAAATACGCGCTGCACTCTTTTTTCTTTAACCAAGGTTTTATCCCATTGAATTTTCGTGATAAGATTTTTAATGAGGCAACAATCAATACGTATTACAAATAATTATGTACATATTTTTCTTTCTTTTTTCGTACATGAATATCCAAGGAGGAGTTTTGTGAATAAGTAACTGAATGTCCATAGGGTAATTAGGTACCCACCACTAATATATGTTGTGAATTTTTTCCTATAAAAGGGGCAAAATACTGCAAGGAAGAAATACTTGATAACAAATATTACACCTCTACTTCTTTCTTCAGTTAGTTCTCCTCTTTCTTTCTTTAGTTTTAATATTTTATTTCTTAACAATTTTTAAAATTTAAAATAATTGACATTACTATTTTACTATATTATTTTTATTAATTATTAGTATTAAATCTTTAAAATGATTTGAAAATTAAATAATTAACATTAAATTTTATTTTTAAAATAGTGTACGATTAAAAACTAATTTTTTCTTGGGTTTCCTACTTTTCTTTGTCTAAAAAAGCAAACAAAAAAGGGTGAAAGAAAGAGAAGGTCGTCTCCACGGTTTCAATTTCAAACCCAATTTGAACGTCTTCGTAAACTGTAAGTGGAAACTTCCCAAGCGTTTTCTAAACTATCTTTGCTTTGTCAAACAGTTATATACCTCTCACGTTTGTTTTTATCGACTAACATTGACTTAGCATAAGCTCTTTTTTCCCATTTCATTGACTGAAGAAAAAAAAGGAGAAGAGATTATCTAGGGTTTCTGATTTGCTATTCTCTCAAAATCTTCAGCAAAGATCAGATATGGCGTCGCAAGAGTATTTGAATAAGATGCAGGTCCGACAGAATTATCGTAACCTTTGGCATACTGATCTTATGCGCACAATGCAAGCTGACACTCCTTGTAAATCTATACCTCCTTCGAATTGTCTATATGTAATTCCACTGAAGATTATCACGTCTTTTACTTATACGTTTTTGTTTTGTTTTGTTTTGTTTGCAGATTGCTGCTTTGCGTTGTGGTGGTATGTATGTTCTTGTTGTTGTTTTTTTTTAAAAAAATAATATATCTAATGTTTTTGATTTTTGATCTATTGAATGTACGCTTATTGTATAAATATTTGCTGCAATTCGTGTGAAACTCAATAAATAAATAAATAAAATTGGTAGTTTATTGTTAAGCAGGAGAACTTTATGTTTTGATTGTTGATTTGGAAGGGAAGAGTGTTTTGCTCACAGCAGTGACGAATCCAGGATTTTTACCAAGAGGTTCGAAAAATAAAAATATAGTACTTGAGATTTGAACTTGAAACCTCAAGATGAACTTTGAGCCCTCAACTAGTAGGCCAACCTCTAATCTTATGTTCAGGAGGTTAAAAGAAATGATTTAAAATACCTTATTTATACCGTGAAACTTTTTGCCGGTGAATCCCTTCGCTACCTTCTAGATCCGCCCTGTCTGAGAGGATTCAGGGTGATTTGACTTAGTTTATGCGTTCTCCTTGGACTTGAGTCAGTTTAATGCTTAAAAAAGTTGTAGCTGAAGTAAAGCTACCCTTATCTCAAAAAAAAAAAAGTTGTAGCTGAAGTGTTCTACTTAGATGTTTATGTCCATCTTATTAGTTAAGCTGGATTTACTCTAGTACCTGTTTTGTTAGATCCCTTTAGTTTGAGTTAGAGAAATAAATCATACAGGGTGGTTTGGTTCACAGTCAAGTTATGCAAGGATTATATTACTAAGATTCTAATAAAATGATTAACATTAATTGGATTAGTTAGTGCATATGCATCTTTTTGTTGTATATTGGTTTATTGTTTGAAAAAAATTGGATATATAGGGTATGCAATGTAAAATATGTGGTTGCTTTTAAATTGAATGAGATTTTGTATGAAATTATGCTCCTAACATTCTTGAAGGGCTTGAGAAGAACTGGTATAACAAGTATGTTTTTGGTCTTTATCCAAGTGTAGCTAATACAGGGGTAGTTTCCCTGCTTGTATTTGCTATAAAACAATACAGAGATTCCTGTATAAGTTATACATAATTATCTAGAGAAGATATGAGAATAACAAGCAATAGGCCTAGCTTTGGTGGGCAAAGCGATCCGGTATTCGATGAATTAGTCCAGAGGTGCACTTTAGCTGGCAGACACCACTCATATAAGATAAGAAAACATAATAAGCAAACAAGGGATAATACTATGCAAGATTTTATATGTTGATTATCTTTCCTAATACCTTAGGAGTCGTATTGTTTTTTTTTTTCCTTCTCAAAAAACAATACGACTCCTAAGAATCAAATAGGCAGAATTTGGTTGATGGAAATTGTAATAGTATAAACTGCAATCAATTGTTAGCTTGTTATGTGGTGATAGATGGGGAACAAGCTTTATAAATACAAGTAAAGGACATTGTCTATGGCTTAATGTACTACAAGAGATGATGAAAATTGAGTTCTGTCTGGGATTTGAAACTGAGTGCCCCATCAAAGTTGTGTTAGTTGTATTCTTTCTAATGTCAGTTTCTTGATCTCTTAGGCACATCACAATTCACAATCTCTAGGGCTGCCATCCTTACTGGCCTTTTTAAAGTCAATGTGCAGGAGCGTCTACACACATTATATGTATCTATGTATCCAATATTTTTTAATTTAGCTAAAAGATAGGGCACAATGAAAGAAAAAGATCCATATAGGTGATAGTTGCTAACTGAGGATAACTTTTAGACTCATATGAAACTTTTATCATTATTATTATTATTATTATTATTACCACTATTATTATTATTATTATTATCACTATTATTATTATTATTATTATTATTATTATTATTATTATATTTTAATGTATTTTCACTATTTATTTATTTATTATTATTATGATATGTGCTTAAATGATGAAATGAGGATTCATTTAGCGACCCCAACTTATTTGGGACTTAGGGGTAGTTGTTATTTGTTGAATGAAATGAAATTAGATGTAATTTGGGGTTTAAGTGCATAGGCAATTAGGACGATGTAACTTTGGCTTGACCCCATACAAGGGTCAAAATTTGCTAGCATTCAGGAAAAAAGGAACAATAACAATATCAAAATAATGCGATAATCAAAGCACAAGAAACACCAAGGGTAACAGAAAATCCAAGAATAGAAGCTACAAGAATAATGTTAAATACTACTGCAAGAGAGTGAAAATAGATACGACAGATCCAATGCTCCAAATTACCACCACTGTATAAAAAGAGCCCAAACAAACACCATCGTATGGGAGCCAAGTGAAGAGAGAGAAAATAGACACAACAAATGTTCCAGTGCAGGACACTTCTAATTTTAAGCTTAATTGGATGTTCGATTGAGAGCTGTTGCATTGTGATACAAATCAAAAAGTTTAACCTAGTATGTCAGAAGATATGGAAGAGCATAACATTCGACTGCTTGTGGTTTCCTATATCTGGATTATCCATTTTTTGGTGTCGTGTTATGTACATTTATTTAGTAAACCCAACTTTTAAAATAAGTTTAACTTATAAGCAAAGTGATCCACCAATTGATTCAAATATTTACCAATTGCACCAGGAGAAAGAAATGGAAGGATGTTTATTTTCTTGACTTGACTGGTAGCTGAATTATCTCTCTGCCTACAACCTGGCTACATGTGCAGTCACGAATGCTTGTCCTGTTAAATCAAGCAGAAAGTTAAAGCGAGATACTGTAAAACATGGTGCAATTTTGAAGCACTAGTCCAAATTGGATTTTGGGTAGGGAAATGGGGTAGGGGTTGCTGTTGTAGTCGAAAAGGGGAATTGCTTACTGGAAATATCTTGGTTCTTAGGGAATACCAGTGATTGCTTCAGAACACTTCTAATTTTAAATGTACTAAACAGCAAGAAATAGTGCAGGATGTTTTCCTCTGATTTTAGTGTATTTGGTTTTAATCCCAGTTTGCCCGTGCTTTCCAATTTTGTCTAGTGACTCTTATTTAGCTGTAGGATACACTTACATTCATGTACTCTAGAGGTTCTAATAAAAGAAATAATATATCTTTAGATTCATGATCAATTTCATCAGATGTCCTGCAATACATGTGTTATTTGTGTTTAGATGCTAACATTCCTTAGCATGGAGGTTAAGGATTAGGGTAGATGGTTAGTAGATAGTCGGGCGTTTTCTCTTTTCCCAGAGGTAGAGCAGAGCAGGGTCTAGTCTGGAGCACCCTTTTGTTCCCTTACCAGTTTTAGTACTATTATGCTAGCATATCCCTTTCTTCAATTGTATTACTACTGTTGTTTTTTACTTTGGTTATATTTACTATTATTACTGTCACTACATTTCATTCTTCATTATTTTCATTGTAGCTTTTGTTTCTTGCATTTCTCTGAAACTTCTTGTTAGAAACGATTTTCGTGAGCCGAGTATTTGTTGCAAACAAGCTCTCTACCCCACAAAGGTCCTTATAAGGTCTGCGTACACCCCACCCTCCCCAGACCCCACTTGTGGGACTATACTGGGTCTGTTGTTGTTGTATCCTTTAACTGGATTCTTCCTATACTTTTTTGGTATTATGTAACTATTGTTTTCTTCTTTTTACTTCAAGAGATAGCTCCTTTTAGTAAGTTATATATTTCCCTTGCTAAATTTTCAATTCTGCAGTGCACCATGTGCATCATATCTGCTTCGAAAACGAGCTCTCTATGGTGATATGACAAGGTATGACATTTATCTTTCATCAATCTCTGGTGGTGCTAGCTTTGGTATAACGATATTTTCTGTCTCACAGGTATACATGCTGTGCGGGTTATATGCCCTGCAGTGGTAGGTGTGGAGAAAGTCGCTGTCCTGAATTTTGTTTAGCAACTGAGGTGAGCACAAAGTTGGTTACTTTGTTTTTTGTTTACTGCTAGAATATAAATAAAATTAATGTTATAGTTTAAAATTGTCTTGTTAATTCTATTTGAATTGAAGAATATCCTAAATTACAAGAATATTTGTTTTCTTTACTTTACCAGATTAAGACTTTATATAAGGAGCACCATGCGTCCATGCTTTTTTCTTTAATTTCTTCGCACGGTTTCAGAGTTGCTACATCTTGGTAGAGACTTGCATAACTTCCATAACCAGCGGACAGTCATATGCTATATGCTTTGTGCTGTAGTTGCCAATGCTCTCCTCTCCTCCAAAGATTGGTGCAGCTCCACCTTGTGATGGTCTGTACTACTACCCTTTCAACAGTGCCGCTGCTCTTTCTCTGGCCACCAGTGCCGCTGCTCTTTCTCTGGCCACCAGTGCCACTCCTCTTTCTGGAGACCAGCCCCACTCTTTCTGATGACTAGCAATTGTCCTCTTTCCAGTGACCGGCACCCTCCACTCTTCTTTGGGTGTTTGGCACTGCTCCTCTCTTCTTCGGTATTTGGAGTTATTACTCTTTTCTTGAGCATATCTCTTAGGCGACTGATGCCTTTTTTTCTCGGGCGATTGGCACCTTTCCTTTCTTCTGCAGGTGAATTGTGCTCCTCTCTTCGTCAGTCAACTAGCATCTTCTCTTTTTTTTAGACGACCATTCTAGTTGCAATAGGCAACTTTCCAGTAGTTCCCTGGCCTCACTTAGGAAACAACGTTCTGTCTCAGAAAGCAAGTTCAAGTTGGGCTTTGCCATTTGAGTTAGAGGGAGGTGCTAGAATTCAAAAAGGTTTATGCAATTATAGGTTAATGACTTAATGTTGTGTCAATTCATTGTTTTTAAATAGGAAAATATTGTAAAATTTTCTATATTATATCATAGAATGCTCTTGAGTTAGAGAATTGGAGAATTTTCTCATGGCTGCCAATAAGTTTTAAGTTCTCATCTTGAATGTACGCAGCATAGGACATCAAACATCATCTTACCCTAACTGTAGTATTTACCTATAGTGTTTGGTGGGCTATATTTTGAGACTCTGTATGTTCCATTTTGAGCTTCAACCTCCCTTAGGATATTAGTAAGGTTACCTTTGGATTGCAGTTCTCGTGTTGCATTTCCCATGTCTCGTGTTGCATTTCCAGTGATATGTTATCTATCTTTAAAATTACCAGGTTTTTCTCTGCTTTGGAAATTCCGTGGCTTCAACCCGCTTCATGTTGCAAGATGAGTTCAACATACAAACAACGCAATGTGATAATTGCATTATTGTAAACACTCTCTCCAAGTTCCTTTTTACTGGATTTTTAGTAAATCCGTAAGGCATTTGATAACACACGTTTCTTCCTGCTTTGCAGGGTTTCATGTTCTGCCTCCAACAACTTGCTTGCATATTTTCAATTGTTGCTATGATTGTTGGAAGTGAGGAGATCCAGGAAGCTTCTCAGTTGCTGTCATGTTTGTCTGACATGGTCTACTGCTCGTAAGCTTCTCTGTATTCGCTCTATTCATGAACATTATCTTTGTATATAGTTTTCTGATAACTCTTTTTATCTTTATGAATAGTAGCTCAAAATTCTTTCCTAAATATGATGTATCTTCTTGATTGCAGGGTTTGTGCCTGTATGCAGGTAAGCAGCAAACTCAATTGAACTTTATCAAAACATGAAATGCTTCTCAGATATATAACAAAATTTGACGATGGTTTATGTAGAAAAGATTATTCATGATAAAATGAAGTTAAAAAGTTTCTCATCAAAAGATCGAGGAACTTACAAGCAGCCTGAGCTTGTAAGCTTTCCACGGTTTCCTAGTTAATAATTTACATCTGAGGTTACTATGTTTGATGAGCGTTGCAGACACAACACAAGGTTGAAATGGACAAGAGAGATGGCATGTTTGGTCCTCAACCAATGGCAGTGCCACCTGTGCAGCATATGTCCCGACTAGATCAGCCTTACCCGCCAACTGTTGGATATCCTCCTCCAGCTTATGGTCAACCACCTCCTCAACAAGCTTATCCAGCTCCGGGCTATCCGCCTGCTGGCTATCCCCCTGCAGGATATCCTGCCTCTGGTTATCCACCTCCTGGCTATCAGAAGTGATCTTTTAATGGATTTGGTGCATCTTTCTGGAATTAAAAGAAAACTGGAAATGAGTTTATCTACCCTAGCATGAATGGAGTGTGTATTTGTATAGATTCATTGGTGAATGGAAACCGTAATTGAACTTGTGTGCATTTCTATAGATTTTCGTCTCAAAGAAAATTCTTTGTCCTCTTAGACGATGAAATAATATCCCTTTGCATGCTGCAGCCAAGT
Source organism: Solanum dulcamara (assembly GCF_947179165.1). Taxonomy (NCBI): domain Eukaryota; kingdom Viridiplantae; phylum Streptophyta; class Magnoliopsida; order Solanales; family Solanaceae; genus Solanum; species Solanum dulcamara. The sequence continues at coordinate 79,369,080 of NC_077237.1, forward strand.
TTAATTGGTGTTTGTATTTGAATTACTATTGTGATATGTCAAGTTCACCGTGTTTATTTGGCGTTTGAATTTATAGTTGTGTCGTTATATGTGTTAAATTTCACAAATCCATTCGTATATAATTGGATTGCTGTTATTTGCAGAACTTGTTTCGGAAATAGGGAATTTGACTTCTTTTCCCCTTTCCCTCATCTTCTTAATGGTGTTGGCAAGAATCTCTTCGAGAATAGTTGTATTCTCCGTCTGAAATTTTTTAAGGACGCTTGAGATGATAGTAGAAAGAGAGGCTTTCTTTTCTTTTTCGAATTTCCTCAGTTCATATTCTTTTCTGCAACTCGAAAAGATGAATAGGAGGTCATCACAGGGATCAATAGTTTTGACGTATACACTGTCTTAGCTATTAATTTGTGTTAATACGATGAATGCGACTCTTCTCTCTATACGAATGACAACAGAACAGTGAGGGTGGTGCAAGTTAGAGCCTATGCAAGGCGAGGCAGCCAGGCACTACAACATTGATTTGTTATATTTCTAATGCTTATTTGTTTGACTTAAGCATGGCTACATCACGAAAAATCGAAAAACCGAACCAAACCAATAACCAAACCAAATCGGAAAAAAAACCCGACATTTATTTGGTTTGGTTTTGGTTTCAAGTCTAAAAAAAACCGAAAAAACCGAACCAAACCGACTTTATATATACATATTTTAAAAATTAAATTTGTATATATATGTGTGTGTATTTTAATTTTTTTATGAAAAAAACACAATTTATATTGAATTTTTATATTCTTGATCTTGGCCATGCTTTTGAATTATACTAGATTGGGTAAAATATTTTGATGGACTTCTAATGAAATGAGTCCATCTTGCATGGTTGGACCCAAAGTAAAAGTAAACAAAATGTGGACTTCATATCATCATTGCTAAGAATAATTATGCTCCTGAGTTTAGTTTTAGGAGTGACTATTCTTGGCAATACTATTTCAAATAAGTTTAAATTCAAATAGTGACTAGTGTCTACAAGGTGATTTAAAAACCGACAAAAACCGAAAAAACCGATAAAAACCGACAAAAACCGAATAGTAAAAACCGATATAGTTTGGTTTGGTTTGGTTTGACAATTTGAATAACCGACTCAATTGATTTGGTTATTTTTTAAATAAAAATCGATCCAAACCGAACCGTGAGCACCCCTACTTGGATGGTAGGGGTCAATATTAAATGTCCTACTATCACAGAAGGTGAAAGTCTAAGTAAATGAAATATTTTTATTAAAAGGGGAAAAAAAAACTTCACTTGACGCTTTTGTTTTAATTCTATTTCTTGATTATTTGACATAATAGTTCTCGAGAAAAGATTATTATGTTCATGTCTAAAATTTTGTCCAAAGTCATCTCCGACCCATTTTAAATTTTACATCAAATGCTATATTTGGTATAAAATTTGGTGCAAAATTACTCTAACCCACTCCAAATTTTACATCAAATTTGGTGTGTGAATAGTTTGGTGTTACACTATACATCACACCAACTGCACTTTTTTAATGTTTTATTATATAATACTTTTAATTAAATACTATATAAATTGTATGTTTTAATTAAAATATTTTATTATTTTTACGTAATATATTTATAATATTAATTTTAGATTAAAAAATTATTTTTATAAATTATTTTCCTTTATTTGAATATTTTAAAATTAAATTTATGTTAATTTTACTATAAATTTGAATTGGATATAAGTACAATCAATCTTGACAAAAATTAAATATGCAAAAATATAAATTGGTGGATAAATAATACAATGTACTTTAAAATTATTGAAAATAATAAACATTCAACAAACTAGCAACAAACTTGCTCGACATAAAAAAATTAAGAACAAAGAAGCTCATTTTGAACTATGTAATGCATTAATAGAGCATTTATGGAAGCACCGTAGTTATCTTGAAAGTTGAATATTCATGTAGAACTTAAAATAAAATTTTCAATTATGTAATGTTTATTTAATTATATTTCGTTAATGATTTCACATTTATTTGTGTTATCCATTATTATGTATAATATGTAATATTTACTAGCAATTTATATTATTTAAAAAAATTATGATATAAAATAATTTTATATTAAACGACTATAATTTGAAACAATATGAAAATTATATATAGTGAATGTTTTTTAGAAAGAATTTTGTTTTATGAAATAAAAAAATAAAAATAAAATAAAAAATAATAATATAATAATGAAGAGAGAGAATTTTTTTGGTGTAAAATTTAGTGCAGTAGGTTGAAGTTGATTTACACTAAATTTGATGTAAAATTTAATGTTAGGATCGGAGAAATAGCTCATTTTCAAAGATTCCAATGAGGAGCACAATTTAACTCAATAATTTAGAATTGTACAACAACAAATTCAGTATAATCCCACCATGTGGGGTTTGATAATTTAGAATTGTACATAATTTATATTATAATTCTTTTCTAATAGGGTCCAAGAGTGCTGTCGGTTGATTAAATTGAAGGGACAAATACCACTAAAAGAAAATGTGAACGAAGAGAATACTATTGTACGCTCTCCTATCTATTTTAGTTACGATCCCTTGCACATGTTATATGAAATCAGAAGTTAACATTTTGTTTGAATATCTATTTTGAATTTTTTTAAAGTTGTACTTTTTCTCATAAAAAATCTATAAAATGAGGAAACTATCAAAATTTTCTTAATTTTTATACAATCTAACCATACGAGCAAACAACAGTTCATAAACAATATATCATAATATTTTAAGACAGCGCATTGATAAATTACATGTCTCCATGTTTCTTTTATAATTAAATATTTATAATTACAAACTTACAAATACACATAATTTTATATAATTCACCAGTCAAATAGTTATTCTTTGATATAATCATGTCACATTGTATGAACAATCTCTTCATACTGAACATGAGATTTTCCTTGCAAATTTTAAAATGATGATATTTTTTATAAAACATTTTAAGAAAAATTGAAATCATGATTTGAAATCTCAAATCATGTTTTATGGAGAATATGAAGTTTTGATTTCAAATCGCATGTCCAAACTTCGATTTGAAATCATAGTTTCAAATCATGATATGAAATTTTATTTTATAAAATTAAGATACTCTAATTAATTATTAATTTTTATTTTATTCAATAAATATGGGGAAGATTAATGTGGTAAAAAAAAGAATAGTATTAAATTAAAATTAAAATAAATGAAAATAATTTAGTCAAATTACTCTTTTAGTTAATGTCTTCTTAAGAAACATATAGAAGAAAAACATTATAAGTAAAATAGATAGAAAGAAATAATAATTAAAACTATTATTCTTTTAAACAAAAAATGGTTCAAATGAAAATATCTTCCTATTTTATCTTATGTAAACTTTTTGATACACTATGAATATGTATGTCACGACCCAAATTCGGGTGTGATGGCACTCATCTCAACCCACCGAGACAAGTCAGCCTAAAACTCAACGAAAAATAAATGCGGAAGTAATTGAGATAAAATAAGGTTTAAATTAGTCAAAAATAAATAAATAATCTCCAAAATCCCCCAAGATTGGTTGTCACGTATACAAGCCACTAATAAATTACTGAAGTACGAAAGAAAATACAGTCACAATGTCTTTGTCACTAGAGTAGGACTAAAACATAATAAAAGAGTAAGAGGTGTCCGCTAGATGGATGCAACAGCTACCTCAACACTCGAAATGATAGCCTCAGATGTGGTGGAAACACTAGGAGATCAAGCAGGTCCGGGCTCACAACCTACACAAGTGTGGAAGCAAGGGGTGAGTACCAAACAACACGGTACTCAGCAAGTGGATAGCTAAAACTAAGCAAAGCTTAATAGATACAAGTACTCCTGTCCTCCCAACCGAACCTCCTTAACTACAACCTGCATAAAATCAGCCCAACTCTACACTTGTACAATAACAACAGTAATACAGTCCACAAATACTCATCAATAGTCTCGTCAGTGAATCATACCAAGTCAAGTTCAGCATACAGAGCAATATGGGAGTAAACACAAAGTCACAAATATCAGAAAGGTGTAATGCAGTGCAATGAAATGATGCATGTTTGTCCTATTGGTACACATCCGCTGAATCACAGTCCGGAACTCATGGGGGACATTTCTGTCCATGTAACCTGCCACGGAGCGTGTGGCCCGTCCCCTCAATACATATATCCTGCCACGGAGCGTGTGGCCCGACCCCTTTATTTCATAATACCTGCCACAGAGCGTGTGGCCCGACCCCTTTGTTTCATAATACCTGCCACGGAGCGTGTGGCCCGACCCCTTTTGTTTCATATCATTTTCAATCTCAACACAATATGTCAGAACCAATGCAATCAATTCATGTTCATATAATTCACGATAATAATATGACAACAACCATAATTTTTCCTATCTCACATCAACATAGTCATTTCACATGTCCAAAATAAATCCACAATCATAACATATCAATTCCACCAATACATGTCATTAGATCACCATTTTCTACCCCTCATCTCCATTTTTTTAAGGTCAATCATATAGTCAATCATCCAGTCTAATTCTTATTACTTCCTAATACACATAACACAGAAATACAAGCATCTATAAGCTTAAACTGAGGTTTAGAAATTCACTTGCCTTAATTAATCAAGCAATTACACGGGTACTTGAGCCTTCTCTTTTCGTTGGGTCTCCAAATCAATGTAATCTAGTCAAATAAATAACCACAATAAGATTTTGAAACTAATAACACTCATATTATTATATATCTAGCCTAGACCCAAAACCTACCCAAATCTATAATCAAGTTCTTAATGTTGACGTCAAATAACATGTCAACTCTCATATTTCCAAATTTTTAAGCCTAGGGTTAGGTTCTAATTTCCCCAATATTATAAATTTAATGTAATTCATAATATATAATATACCTAATATTTAATTATCTATTTTAATATATCAAAATTCAGGAACTAACTCATTCTATGTCATTGAAGTCAAATCTGAAATTTTCTTTCCGATTATGTTCACTCATGATAAAATAAACTCACATGTCAAATTTCAGCTAAAACGGATCGTTATTCGACCCCCAAATCAAGATTTTATATGAAGAACCCTAGGGTCATATTCTCTTATTTCAACATTGTTTCTCCACCAATATACCCTAAAATATATTCATAATCACATGAAAATTTAATGGAAAGGATGAGAATAATTACCTTGACGCTTTGAAATGAAAATCCCTATTTTTCTCTTCTCCTTTATTTTTCTTTCTCCCTTTCTTTTCTTTCTTCCTCCGTATTTTTTTTCTCCCAGTTTTTATTTTTTTTCCGCTGCGCCGCCGCTGTTCTCTCTTTTCTTTGTTTTCGTTATATCTGATGGTAATGCCATCAGATTGTATATATATATAAAAAAAAATCTTTTCTTTTATTATTATTATTTTTTTCCTTTTCCAAACTAATTATGTTTTAAAATTTACAAACCCTACTAGCCTATTTTAATAAATATAAGAAAAGTGGTATAAGTATTAGATAAATTAACACTTTAGCCCATCAATTAAATTAATTATTTAAAATCACCCATCAATTAATTAAATGAAGTTATCGAATAGTCTAAAATTTACAATTTAAATGTATGGAATGAGTCTTTTATGAAGAAAAGAAGACTAGTTCTCAAAATGACCTAACGGGTCATTACATTATCCACCACTAAAAATCATGTTCGTCCTCGAACATAAAGAAGGAAAAGGAAGAATATCCGACGTTACCTAAAGCTTGAGTTATTATATTCTAGAGTCGGTGTTCATCCCTCCAAGTGAGATCCTCCTTAAGACCATTCCATCAAGATCAACTACTAAGAACTGAATTTTTGAATCAAACCTTGGTAGATTTACTAATCAGGAGTGATTACCAAGCCACAAACTAACCCATGAATTCCATTTGAATCGAAACCTATTGAATCATAGCACAACCACCAAGGCGAGTCTTTTCTCACATACTTACGATGAAGTTCTAAATTAATATCGGCTACAACCAGAAGTGAACTTGAACAACCACCATATACTCATAATGTGCAACCCATCACAGGTTTTGTCAAGATTCCATTCTCACTATCAAAGCTTCCCACGATCTTAAGCTATACAAATCTGATCTTTAGATATTAGGTACTCATTACTGGAGAATATGATTTATCTAACCCAAAGAATGAAATGATTGAATACCCTCTTAGCGATCGATACACCCAAGCATACAAAATTTCTAATAACACTATCGAATATGGTAGATCAGTAGTTGTGATTGTAAACAATCCTTAAGAGCGGTAACACTAGACTCATTGGCCGCCCATATTCTACCATACATAGCCAGAACGAGACCCCGACGAGAGTTGAACCTTAAGACTGTCGGACAACTATAAGTATTCATGGTAGCTCTTCTACAAATTCTTATAAAAAGAATTATGCATGAAAAATCACTATTATAATTCAACAATCCCTTACAACACCAAATCTATCATAACTGAAATAGCCAAGTTTGCAAAAGCATCCTACCCTATCAAAAGAATTCGCAGAATCGGTACACCGATCAACCACTAGAGATACATCCACCGAAGTAGAAACACTTGTGGGCATAAGGAGCGAATCATACTTCAAATCATGTCCGAAACAAAATAGGTAGTTATATAAGAATGTACGAAATCAAGATCGAATAACACAAGATACTTCTTCTATAGTGCTTATATCAAATATTTTCATTCATCTGACTCCATCATTTTGATTTTTTTGCTACCCACAATCAACCAGTCTGTTCCCCATACCAAAACTTAGAGAAATTTGTGGTCACCTGAATAATTCTATATACTATGAGCACATAGCCTCTATTTACCCTCTAGTGCCAATGTAACACATCACAATGGTTCGTATAATCTATCAACAGAGTAGTATCAACCCAATTCGATATCCTTAATAACCATGAAGAACTATATCCCATCTTGTAGTGCATCTATAAGTCACCTACCATAATTTGAGAGTCTAACCTTACATAAAACACATAATCTTCGACACCTCACTAATTGTTATTCAAACTAAAACCAAACCACCAGAAAAGTCGTTGTAACCTCCCTCATAAGTCTGTGTCGAACCAATCGACATTGTATAGTCATATCTGAACACAAGGGCGGAAATTCGTACAATCTTCAACTTTGAACTAAGGATCTACACATGGTGTCTTATTTTTTATCATTTCTTAGATGTTTTCTATGAAGCAAATTTTAAATACCTTGAACTATTTAATATACCAGACTCTTATTCCTTTTGCTAACTCATTTACCAATCTTATTCTTTTGAATCAAAACTTTAAGTGAAGCCCTTTCTTAGGCCTTTTAATGATCAAAAGCAATAAACTCTACAATTCAAACCCTGCACAAGTTCTTTCAACTGCTCAGTATCCCGTGTAATCGATCAATTTTTATCTTGTCGATCTATACTTTAACGAAACCTACCGCCATAATGTAGACTTAAAATGAACAACTTGAATTTCGAATTTCATCCATGTAACCCAATCCCATTATCTATCAATATTAGCTCATACATTGAAGATCTTTATAAATTCACGCATCTTAGCTATCATTGATCACCTCTCCATTAATCTTATTGTATCCTTCATTAAAATTTAATTATACCAGTTATCAAACTCGAAACCACAAAAGAACTTATTACCACACTTGAGTCAAATGCCTATAGAGTTATTTCTCAAATCTTATCCAATAATCGTTAACCCATATGAACAACACATAACACTGCCACCATAAATAGAGCAAAATAAATAGAACTACGTGTTACTAAATTTAATTTTCCACTCTCTCTGAAGATACATTCGGCCCTTACAACTAGAGTAAATATAATTGTTCTCGCCTTGTTTCGATGGCTAAACTACATTTCACTAATTATTTTATTTATGAATCTAGATTCTTTCAGTTCTATCCGAGCGGTGTCTCAACACATTCTACGATTTTCCATACCACCACGCCACTCACCAAATAGTAAAAAAACCATAATTTAGATACATGCAAGTCATTATTATCATATCGAATCTATTTAACCAAAAATCCTTAAAGTATGATTGTGTCCGTATCATAATCCATCACAAAATCTTATTACCGTTATGCTCAATAACCATTGTCATCATCTCGAAGTCAACCTTTTCAATTGACAAGACACCTTAAACCCAGTTATACCAACCAAATCTAATGTAATAACCCAATTTATACACACTCTCACTAAAAAATTTAATTGCCTTCACACAAGTATACTCACTGCTACTTTCTTTATCCATAAGCTTATCATTCTGTTATCGATCCACTCCTTTGGAGTTTACGGTTAAATTACAAGTCCTCACTTAGAATTTTAGGGATACACTTCACAACCTAAACGCATTAATCATACCAAAATCCACCACTAAGATCATTCTTATAAACAATGCTTACCCTAGCGTCTGTAGTAACACACTAGTTGGATTTTCAAATGTGAATGCAACATCAAATCTCATCATATGAGAAGATGATACAATTAATAACTCCTTAAGTAGTTAGTAATCACACTTGATAATCGATGTATTGGTTTTTGTACACCAATAGTGTCACACCGTGAAAGCTTGATAGATCCACCACTAGAATACATCATACCCACTGTAAAGATCATACCTAGATAGTCTACATATTTCTATCCATTACGTAACTGTCATACATTACCAACACATTTCAGTCTCTAGTCAAAATCGATATCACCCTTTAATAGATAAGATCAATAGCAGAAGCAACACAACCTGTAACCCTAACCAAATAATCACAAGTACCGAGGTAGTAGACTTATAATAACCATTTCCTGATATACATCCATCCTATCAAATCGCTGTAGAAATTCTGATCTCGATTAGCGCAAAATCATTCTTATCACTCACTATGTAACTCATTCTTTCACGACGAACTTCACGGTCTGTAGTCTCTGAGGGCAATGCTCACAACATAGTCATTTCCCTAATTATACCATTCTCAATTGTAGAACCACTTCAAATATCAGGTAGGCCAAACAAGCATCATTCTCAATTCTTAACCACTATCCAGAAATTTAAGACTCATATAATCCTCCATACTATTGTTCCTCTTCCTATACCATATCCTCAAATTATATTATTGAACCATAACCTTACTTACTCTTTTAAAATCACCGTGCATTACAAGTTTCACCATACACCCTTTTCATAAGTTTATTACTTCCACTTCCAAATTAGATCTAGACCACGTGATGGTATTTCAACTACACGCACATAGAATCAGGCAAGAGTCACCACTATATGTGAGAGAATGGAGTGAGGCGATAGAAAATAGACCGGATCAAGAACGCACGATAGAGAACCAAAAAGTAATGATATTTCCTAATAGTCTTCATAGCCTCTCAAAGATAAGTACAGACGTCTCCGTACCGATCCTCAAGACTCTACTTAGACTCGGCTTGTATACACGTGAGACCTATGAACCTGGGGCTCTGATACCATCTTTTTCACGACCCAAATTCGGGTGTGATGGCACTCATCTCAACCCACCGAGACAAGTCAGCCTAAAACTCAACGAAAAATAAATGCGGAAGTAATTGAGATAAAATAAGGTTTAAATTAGTCAAAAATAAATAAATAATCTCCAAAATCCCCCAAGATTGGTTGTCACGTATACAAGCCACTAATAAATTACTGAAGTACGAAAGAAAATACAGTCACAATGTCTTTGTCACTAGAGTAGGACTAAAACATAATAAAAGAGTAAGAGGTGTCCGCTAGATGGATGCAACAGCTACCTCAACACTCGAAATGATAGCCTCAGATGTGGTGGAAACACTAGGAGATCAAGCAGGTCCGGGCTCACAACCTACACAAGTGTGGAAGCAAGGGGTGAGTACCAAACAACACGGTACTCAGCAAGTGGATAGCTAAAACTAAGCAAAGCTTAATAGATACAAGTACTCCTGTCCTCCCAACCGAACCTCCTTAACTACAACCTGCATAAAATCAGCCCAACTCTACACTTGTACAATAACAACAGTAATACAGTCCACAAATACTCATCAATAGTCTCGTCAGTGAATCATACCAAGTCAAGTTCAGCATACAGAGCAATATGGGAGTAAACACAAAGTCACAAATATCAGAAAGGTGTAATGCAGTGCAATGAAATGATGCATGTTTGTCCTATTGGTACACATCCGCTGAATCACAGTCCGGAACTCATGGGGGACATTTCTGTCCATGTAACCTGCCACGGAGCGTGTGGCCCGTCCCCTCAATACATATATCCTGCCACGGAGCGTGTGGCCCGACCCCTTTATTTCATAATACCTGCCACAGAGCGTGTGGCCCGACCCCTTTGTTTCATAATACCTGCCACGGAGCGTGTGGCCCGACCCCTTTTGTTTCATATCATTTTCAATCTCAACACAATATGTCAGAACCAATGCAATCAATTCATGTTCATATAATTCACGATAATAATATGACAACAACCATAATTTTTCCTATCTCACATCAACATAGTCATTTCACATGTCCAAAATAAATCCACAATCATAACATATCAATTCCACCAATACATGTCATTAGATCACCATTTTCTACCCCTCATCTCCATTTTTTTAAGGTCAATCATATAGTCAATCATCCAGTCTAATTCTTATTACTTCCTAATACACATAACACAGAAATACAAGCATCTATAAGCTTAAACTGAGGTTTAGAAATTCACTTGCCTTAATTAATCAAGCAATTACACGGGTACTTGAGCCTTCTCTTTTCGTTGGGTCTCCAAATCAATGTAATCTAGTCAAATAAATAACCACAATAAGATTTTGAAACTAATAACACTCATATTATTATATATCTAGCCTAGACCCAAAACCTACCCAAATCTATAATCAAGTTCTTAATGTTGACGTCAAATAACATGTCAACTCTCATATTTCCAAATTTTTAAGCCTAGGGTTAGGTTCTAATTTCCCCAATATTATAAATTTAATGTAATTCATAATATATAATATACCTAATATTTAATTATCTATTTTAATATATCAAAATTCAGGAACTAACTCATTCTATGTCATTGAAGTCAAATCTGAAATTTTCTTTCCGATTATGTTCACTCATGATAAAATAAACTCACATGTCAAATTTCAGCTAAAACGGATCGTTATTCGACCCCCAAATCAAGATTTTATATGAAGAACCCTAGGGTCATATTCTCTTATTTCAACATTGTTTCTCCACCAATATACCCTAAAATATATTCATAATCACATGAAAATTTAATGGAAAGGATGAGAATAATTACCTTGACGCTTTGAAATGAAAATCCCTATTTTTCTCTTCTCCTTTATTTTTCTTTCTCCCTTTCTTTTCTTTCTTCCTCCGTATTTTTTTTCTCCCAATTTTTATTTTTTTTCCGCTGCGCCGCCGCTGTTCTCTCTTTTCTTTGTTTTCGTTATATCTGATGGTAATGCCATCAGATTGTATATATATATAAAAAAAAATCTTTTCTTTTATTATTATTATTTTTTTCCTTTTCCAAACTAATTATGTTTTAAAATTTACAAACCCTACTAGCCTATTTTTATAAATATAAGAAAAGTGGTATAAGTATTAGATAAATTAACACTTTAGCCCATCAATTAAATTAATTATTTAAAATCACCCATCAATTAATTAAATGAAGTTATCGAATAGTCTAAAATTTACAATTTAAATGTATGGAATGAGTCTTTTATGAAGAAAAAAAGACTCGTTCTCAAAATGACCTAACGGGTCATTACAATGTAGAAAAGAATAATAATTGTTAAGCTTGAGATCTCAAATATATCATATTTGTGCAGTAATAAAATCATATTTTTAAATTGATATATAAAATTTGAAGAATATTTACAATCGTTTGCAACACTCATTCAAATCAATAATAATTAATTTTACCCCCAATTAGTGTTTTATTGTTTAATGCCTTTTGCTTTCTTCATTTGCTGTGAATGATTTTTAAATAAAGTTGATTGTGCAATTGGTTGTTGGTGAGGGATGAAAGGTGAACTACCATGGATAATGTCACCCCTTTGAAGTGCTACAAAAGGTCTAGGAATCAAACTTAGAAATTATAATTTGCAATTAAGGTCTATCATGTTAATAAGGCTCATAAGGTCATGTTTTGTATTTACTCGGTTAATTTTTATTTGTCTACTATATTAAAAATAAATATCTACTTTTATTTGTCTAATTTAAAAAAATCAAAAGATAACAAATAATGTCGATATTCCTTAATCACCACTCAACACACAACCATGTGCTGAAACCATGTTTGATGGCAAAAACACCAAGGGTGTACAATGTTGTAAATGTCTGAATTAAGCTTTAGATAGATGCTAAAAAATTTATCTCAAGAGGAGATCGATGTGCTAAGAGGTGAGAGATTGGTCGTATGGGCTTGAGAAGGGCTAGAGAAAGATCAAAAAATATTGAGGTAAGGTAATGTGATTAGGTAAAATATGACCCAACTTTAGCTCACCGAGGACATGACCTGAGTATGAAGGTTGAAAATTAAAATAGCGAATTAGTAGATAATCGAGTATATTTCCTTTTCTTTCTGTATGTATTCATATTATTCTTGTTTTTCATTATTTATAGGTTTCTAGTATTACATGTCATTCCTTGTGGCTAAAGCTCTTTTTATCGTTATTTGAGTCATTTATTTATTAGAGACAACCATAGCTACCTTCTTAATGTAAATTAAGATCTAGATACAAGTTACCCTTCCCAAACGTCACCCATAAAATTACACTAGATTTTTGTTTGTTTTTGCTGCTCAAAATTTTCATATGGGGTACTTGTAATTCTCAAAATTTAGATTATACGAGTAAGTGTTTCAAATGATTGAAGATCATTGCATTAGATTATACCCGTTTTTAAAAAGAATTTCAAAAGATTTGGTGGAAACAAAACTAGACCTTTGAAAGGAAATGGGAAACTGAGTTGATTTCAGTCGTCAACTAATAGTTATTATCTCTATTAGTTGAGTGACTTCCTACGAAAAGTAGTTCTCAAAAACATTTATGAGTTATTATCTCTATTAGTTGAGTGACTTCCTACGAAAAGTAGTTCTCAAAAACATTTATCATTAAACGACTCAAGGTAATGAAAGATGAAAAGGAGATAGAATAAGAATCTTTCATTTGATTTGGAGAAATGAAAGCTTTAGATACAAGCATTAACCTGATAATTTACACACATAATTGACATCTGAAAAGTAGAAAATCATAACAGACAACAGCACCAAACAGGGAGAAGCAAAAGATACAGGTCTTCAAACTCTTCAAGAAACTCAAGACCTGCCGCTCTTGAATGGAATAGCTCTGATGATAATCTGGTGGTAAACTGCAGCAAGAGCAGCTCCAATGAATGGTCCAACCCAGAAGATCCACTGAAAATTATCAGGAAAAAACAACACCTTTTGTTAAGAAATGTCTGAAAATTTGTCATCTCGACGAGTTTCTAAGTTAAAGTTAAAGACTTACGTGGTCATCCCATGCTTGGTCTTCGTTGAAGATGATAGCAGCTCCAAGACTCCTGGCGGGGTTGATACCAGTTCCGGTGATTGGGATGGTGGCCAAATGAACCAAGAACACCGCGAATCCAATTGGAAGAGGTGCCAAAATCTGTCATAACAAAATTGTGATTATATAAAAAACTCTACTTGCATATCATTCCTCATACATTAACTTGAAACTTTATAGTATACACCACATTCAACTAAGAAATACTCAAGGCCATGAACTAAGTGGTAATCTTGAATCCAGTACACAGAAGGCCATGAACTAAGTGGTAATCTTGAATCCAGTACACAGAAGGCAGTGCCCACGACTCAATCTTGTCACAAGTTATTTAGACAAGACTAATTGTTGTGTAATCAAGAAGAAAGATGACTTTTTGATATAAGTATAACTATTAGAAATGAACCCCCAAAAATTAAATCAAAATGAGACTATCAAAATTTACATCCAAATTCTCTATTTCCGACTAAAAGCCAACCTTCTTAGGCTACTACTTCAAACAAATACTAAACCTATTTGAATGACTTAAATTCCCAAATAAACAATTTATCATCACTAAAAATCAAAACTTTGACCCAAAAAAGTACTGCTATTGAGCTAAAGTTAATGTTAGGACAAGAGACTTACAGGAACATGTGAATCTCTAGCACTTCTTTTGGCATCAGTGGCAGAGAAAACAGTGTAGACAAGGACAAAAGTGCCAATAATCTCAGCACCAAGTCCATCACCTTTGGTGTAACCAGGATTAACAACATTAGCACCACCACCAAGTCTCTGATATGGTCCAACCATGAAACCCTTCACAACACCAGCACCACAGATGGCACCAAGGCACTGCATCACTATATAGAACACTGCCCTTGTTAAGGACAACTTCCTTGCCAAGAACAGACCAAATGTCACAGCTGGGTTAATGTGTCCTCCTGTTTCAGTACAAAATAGGGACTCAGTTTTAAAGAAAAATAACCAAAGGTTGCACATACAAAATTTCAAGAACAAGAATACATGTTAAAAAATCATACTCATTGTTTCAATCTTTTTATAAAAGAATGTCACTTTCCGTATTTAGAAACTTTTACCTTAAGATTCATAGGCATTTGGGTACCTTAATAAATTAAAGTTACTAGAGAGACTCATCAACAGTTACACAAGTCTTTAGTTTAACACCACATGATTCAAAACTTTTCTTTAAATTTCAAAATTTAACTCTGCCTGTGTGAGCTTGCTCATATGGACAGCCTCAAGCCCGGATAAGGAAAAGGGTAGTCGAGGATCAATCGAAAACAACCTCTATGAGGTAAGGGTAACTGCATGCATCTTAACATCTTCAGACTCCATGGGATTACACCGAGTTTGTTGTTGTTGTAGTCAAACAACAGGACAAACAAATTAACACAAATGATTTTGTGGGTATTGTAGTAGATCCATAAAAATAGTTACCAAATAAGCTAACAATGAAAATTAGTGGCAATAAACAAAAAAAGATTACAACTTTATAGTATTATTAGCAAAAAAAAAAGATTTGAGAAAAAAACTTAGTAGTAGTTGTAACAAACCTGAGATACCAGCAGTACAGTAAACCAAAGCAAAGATCATACCACCAAAAGCCCAAGCAATTCCTTGAATACCCACAGAAGAACACAAACTATCAGACCTTTTAAGACCCATAACAGTTAAGATTGTTATGTACAAGAACAAGAAAGTTGCCATGAACTCTGCAATTCCAGCCCTGTAAAAGGACCATGATGACAATTCCCCTGGTTCAAACAGAGGAGCTGGTGGTGGCTCCTTGTAATCCTTGTCTGTTTGAGCAGCTGTGCCTAATGGCTGAGTCTCTCTGTACTTGTTTGCTCCAAGATTAACATCTTCTTCTTTGTTCTCTGCCATTTTTTTCCTCACTCACTTTTTTCTCTCTCTCTCTCTGTATTATTGAGTGCTTAATGGAATCCAAAAAAGGAAGTTAGGTGCTGGACAAGGATAGGGTTTGTCTTACTTTATAGTGGCGAAGTCATCATTTACAACTATAAAATATGCTACAAAGTTCTTTTTTCTTTCACTTAGTTGTATAAATTATTGGGTTAATTAATTTGTTAATGGCAAATTATGAAGTCTACAGAATGGAAGTATTGTCTTTGGTAAAGAAAGAAAAGAAGGCTGTGATTATGGAATGGTTGATAAAATGAGTTGAAAATATAAGATTTTTGATTTAAATTTTTATAAAGATAAAAAGGTTAAATGATTTTTTTTTTATTTGTCATAATTTTAATGGACAAAATTATTTAACTACATGTTAATAAGAGTTGATAGATCTTTGATGAAATTAATGGAGATATGTAAAAATTAATTCGAACACCATGATTATACAAAATAAGTAATAATAATGGAGGTTAGGGATGTTAGATTTTTCTATGGTTTAATTAGTTGTCCTTATCTTCTACAGAGTGTCACATACTTTATTTCTTGAAAAGCAGATACTCCTCCATTTGATTTGCTGGTCGGGGCCAACTTATTCACCTAATCTTCAAATAGTTGCAACAAAGGGCAGCTAAGCAAAACTTTGAAATTTGTATTGCCATAATAAAATGATTTCTTTTTATTACAATATTTTCTAAGAGGGTGTATAGGCAAAGTAAAAACTATTCCAACACTAATTAAAAAATCATAAGGGGTGTTTGATTTGTAACAAGTTATACTAAAATCAAAGTTATAATGTATGAATCTCAATAAAGAGATTAAATAATGATGAAATTATTTTTTGACGTCCTTAATAGAGGGCATATTAAGCAGGATTGACAAGTTTTTAAGCTGGTAGATTTTTAAAGATAAGATGAAAAGGAAAGTGAGTTCTATAAGGCATAACTCAAGTAATAATGATATACACACTTATTAGGCTCGATGGGCCTAGATGAGAGGTAAATCAGTATGGATCTAGGTCCAAAGCAGACAATATGTGTCATGGACTTAGGTCGTAAGAAATATGATTTGAAAGAATGTGTATCGCTAGTGGGGCAAGCCTCAGTGAGGATGCTGAATTCTAAAAAGGAGCGTATGTGACGCTCTTGACAGAGGGCAATCTGATGAAGATGGTCTGATGAGGGTGAATCAAGCATGAATGACCAACTTTTAGGTTGACAAACTTTTGAATATGGGGTGCACATAATATCTTAGCAAATTCCATATCGAAATGAAAGAGAAAAGTAAAGAGTTTTATAAGGCATAACTCAAGTTCACATGGTACATACACTTTTGGAGCTCGATGTAAAGATAACCCATACGGGCATAGGCCTAACGTAGACGACAATACATGCCATGAACCTAGATCATGATATATTTATTTGTATCTTTGCTGATAAATATTTTGATATAATGGGTTTGGTTATACATTGTATATTCCTTTTTATTACATATTTTCTCGAATTGTTATACACTATAGAGTTTTAGTATAAAAATAGTACTATAATTATAATATAAACATTTTAAAAATTTCTTATTCCGTTAATTAAAAGAACGGAACTATTAAACATAAATGATTTACTTCTCTGTAGCTATAAAATGTTGTTTTAAATAATCTATTCCGGCTAAAAGGGTAATATTGTTATGATAACTTTTATCACGTGGCCATAGTTTATGATTAGCTACGAAATTCTATCGTAACAATAGTTTTGTAGATATATTAAATAATTATCACCACAATTATTAATAATCATAGCAAAATTAAGAAATTAGTTTTGCCAATTTAATTTTGGTAGCTAATATTTTTTTGCAAATTTGCAAACAACATGAAATGAGGTACATATTGGTTTGAGCATAACTTCACTATTTTATCAAATGCTAATTATTAACATCTTATCAACACAGGAATAAAGCATTTCTAGCCACTAATAATATTTAGACAAACCACTACAAAACAAAAACATCAAAAAAGAATCTTATTATAGTGGGTGGGGATTATGGGCGGTGGGCTTATCTAAGCAAAGCTAAATAAAGCTCATAGTACTTAATTAAGCCCCTAACCTTCTATTTTATTTTATAATTTTTTCTCTAATAAGTGGGGAAATCACAGCCACAGCCCTAGCACACAATCACCCAAGTGGCTGGAGAAAAAAATAGCCGTTTCTTTCATGTGACCGTTGAGAAAAGTGATACTTTTTTTTTATTTGACAACATTACATGGCCAACACTCTATGGCTAGATTTAGCATAGAGCTCATCATGATTCAACTTTGGGGCCCAACCTTTTGGAGCAGTTAAGCCATTGTACATGTCGCCGAGAAAATTAAGAAATCGGTTGAATTAATTTATAAGCTATTTTTAATTTTTTTTTTAGTATTTAATTGATCAACTTAAAGTTATTTTGTGCTTAAAATAAGTTTCAATAAATAGTTGAGTTTATTTGGATGAACTTATAGTTGGTCTGCACCTACTTTTTTTTTAACTTATAAGCACTTTTCAACTTATAAACTGCTTAAAAATAAGTCAATCCAAATAGACTATAAGAATACTCCTTTCTTCTCATTTTACGTGACACTGAATGATGACTATAGTGATGAATGAATGCAATTCGTCGAACTATCATTTTTATATAATTTTTTGAATAAATATCCTAATAACATAATTTTTTTGAATAATTATTCAGTAAGTGATTGTAATATAAAAAAATAAGTGTATTTAATAATTTAAATTCAAACTTAAAAACAAACGAATTTAATAATTAAAATTAGAAGCTTTAGCAAGTGCAAATAAATGAGGAAAAATTGGCTTAGCTAGAATCCCACATGTTAACTCGTTTGGAGAACTTACACATCACCTGTCTGAGATGATTTACACAAATAACTCTTTTCATGCTACCGTTTAGATATTGTTCTTATTTTTATAAGTTGTACAAGTATAGTTCTTGAAAAATTATTCTATAAAGATAATATTATATTCGAATTTAATGTTTGTTCATATGCTATTCAGTTTTATAATTGAAACATGAAATTATCGTCTAACATTAGCAATAATTCACAAATTTTTGATTGTCATCTAATATTTTTTTTATAAGATTTTCAATTTGCTCAAAAAAAATCTTTTAATTAAACCATGATCTAAGAAGTTCAAAAATTACAAGAAAATAAAATGTGGGTCATTTACTAATTAAACAGTTATTCCTGGTGAGAAATTCTTTAAGGTGTGTTTTATTCATTTTGCACAAGTGGTTATACTACAAAATTACTAATTCCTATCATTCCCACACACAAAAAAAACATATTGCTCTAGATAAGACGTAGGAATTGTTCAGTTGGCCACTTACTTTAATGGGAGCTATTTTTTTGTAGTTAGGAGATATTGTTGTTATGTTTTTTGGTTATGAGCCATTATTGTATGATCTCTTTCGAGTGGTTCTTTTTTTTTTCTTTTTTCGATGATTTAAAGGCGACAACACGATCTTTTCACCAAGGAATTGGGGCTTAGAGCTATGAGCTATAACACATACACAAGAAGGAAGAAAGCAAGCTCGATTTTTTAAATTAGGCTCTATAGTCTTGTCCTTGTCCCTGATAAAGTCTGATTGTTATCCGTAAGTCTTGTTTTGACCACGGAAAGGTGAACTTTGCAAAAATGCTTATTTAATTGTGAAGAATAGGACTTCTGACTTCAAATCAATTCTATTCGAAATTTTCATCCATTTATGTAGCCTCTTATCAAAAAGCTAAGGTTGTGAGTTCGATTTATGAAAGGAGAAAAATGACGGGAACTCCTTTGGAGCGGTTTAAAAAAAAATATTGCTCTATCATTATCCTATATTATGACTAATTACCATATCTAAAGTCTAATGAATTTTCAAGAGAACTCCACACAAAGAACAAAAGGAAAAAGATCATGTTCCACTAGCCTAACATTTGTGACAATTAATGTGGACCAAATTGTACAAATTTGTCTTTGTTTGCTAGCTTTATTTAGAATTTCCAGCAAAGAGCTTGAATAGTATTAGAAAGAAAAAGAGGAATATCCAATCATGGTCTATACAACTCATACTCGTGACATGATTGATTGGCTTTTAGCCCTACTCACATGCTATATTGTGTATCTCCAAGCCCCACTCATAACGTAACCTTCAAATGTTGTTTTATTGTAAAACTTTCGGCTTTAATTTTTCTTGTTTAACCCTGACTAAGAAATTATATCAAACAAAAAAGACAAAAAGAAAATTGGAACAAGTGAAAGAAATGATCTCCCTATTATAAAAAATGTAGTCTCAAATTCTCAATACATAGGTAAATAATAATATAAAATCTTCAATCATTTTCTTATTAATTTGTTAATTGTTATTTACTGCAAATTGTAATATCCAGTGTAATTCATTTAAGGTTGTGATATACTGTTAAATTTATCGATTTGTTTAAGAGATTAGGATATATATGAAAAGAGAATTGAGTAGTAGTTCATTATCATCTTGTATTTATGTAAGTTTGATTCTCATTTGGTGAAAACAATAATCGTAATAAATTGAGATAAAACTTTTAAGAAGTATGCAAAAATTAAATGGTTTCATACGTATGTATATATAAGTGAGTGATTAGTAATGACCCCTGATTTTGGAGAAATTTACATATTAAGTCATTGTTTTATCTTTATTATTGGAGCTACGTATTATAAAGTACTATTGACATTTAGTAAAATGAAGGCAAACTAAATGGTGTATAAATATCTCTTATAATTTTATATAATATTTTATATTAGGTGTATAATATTGTATATAATGTTTTTAAATATTTTTATAAAAAAAAATATATGAAAGTTTTATATATTGTTGTATATTGATATATAATATTGCATACCAAATTTTGTTTTGGACTAAAGATAATATAGGTATTGAGTTATATTTTTGTAATATAAATTAAATAATTGTATATTTTAAAAATTTTCCAAGTTAAACATGATAAGTAAAAAAGAACAGCAGGGAATAATAGTTGGTATTACTTAGCCGTCCAAATCTTATCCATTTTGTTAGTATAGGCTAATGTCACAAATTAAAATCATGGCCTATGCTTTGTTAGTATAGGCTAATGGTCAGCTGAGCCGCCTTAACAAATCGACCCATTTGTTAATGTTGCACAAATAAAATTAGTGTTAGTTTATTTTTTTCAATTGAGTGATGGAGGGAGAATACCACAACCATTTTTCAAATAATAATTAACATTAAAAGAAGGAAGCAAAAACACACCAATCTAAATTTTATTTAGAAGATGTTATTAATTATTGTTGAAGATAAGGGATTAGGAGCATCTATTACATATACGCATATTATTAAAGGGCCAACTTAGGGTAAGTGATTAATAAATAACATTACACGTCTTAATCACTAAATAAAATACATGTTTGTGACTTCAAGTTTTGTCAAAATTGATAAAAATATATAGGTGCTAATAATTTTGTTACATTCTCATCATGACTCATGACAGGTACTTATATATATCCTCTTATAATTACTTCAATAATATTTGGCTCTATTTGATTGCTAAGCCATCAAAACTAAACAAATGATATATCCACCGACTATATCGTAAAAGGAAAAACAACACCTCATTGTACCAGTTCTATCCTCAACATCATATATAACTTCGAGATTAAAAATGAAGAATTTTTTGAAAGAAAGCGTTTTAATCTCTTTAATTAATAAGTTTATTCAGTATGAAATTAAATTAATTGTATTATAAGTAGCTAAATTTTTTATTTCTGAATACTAGATGGCTAAAAAACTGGCATATATATATATCCTCTATATATGTGCAATATTTGAAAATTTTGCAAAGCATAATATAGTTGGGTGATACCAGAATATTGATGATTAATCACATATATTAGCCAGATTAGGACATTATCTAAGTATGCCTCTTAGTGAACATGTGGACACAATGATTTCTCCCTTTGTCCACACAACATAAAATTAAAGTTCCCTGCATAAAGGTATATATAAGTTAGGAGGAGTTTGATCACGAAATTATTTTACTTTTTTTTTCCGGAGTTGAACTCCGGAACGTACATTTGACCAAAAAAATCTGAAATTAAATAGATTTTTCAAGAATTTGAAAAACAAACAATTTTTTTAATATATTTTTCTCTCCAAATTACTCACAAAAAGTCAAAAACAACTCCACTTTATATTAATGGAAAAACAAAATTTTAATTTTTAAATATCTTTTTTTTTTCGCTTTAAAAACAAAAAACCATTTTTGTTTCAAATTTCACAATGAAACATGGCCAAATCCCACTTAGCTCAATTTTAACCACCAAATGGTCTTCATCGGAAGTTTGGGGTTCGAAACCTGAAAATAGAGAAATTGATCCCTTTAATAAGCCTTATGCCACATGAAATTCGAATACCTAATGCTTATGCAAAAGAAAAAGAAATCTTTTAGTTTTAGCCTAAGAATGAAATTTTTACACTAGTAGCAATTCAAGTCCACAATAAAGAATAACTTCATTTTTTTACAAGGAAATAGACTGTGAGCTCAAATTCGTTCCCGAGGTTAAATGTTCTTACAATTTAAATTTTCATAGGGGGTGGAAGAGAATTGTCTATTGAGGAAAGTTTGTCTTCTGTTTATAAGGATATATTGGAGACTTGAAAGCTCTTGGTTGTGAAGGCTTGGACAATGATGCAAGATGATATTATTGAAGTTGTTTTGGAATTCTTTGCTTCTGGGAGATTGTATGGGCCTATAAGCTGTACAGTCATCACTATGATTCAAATGAATCAAATCTTGTTAAGAGTTACTGAATATAGACCAATCTCATGTTGCAATTTATATAGAACAGAAACTAAAATCTGTGTGGATATTGGCTACCATGCTGTCTATAATCGAGTAAAGCTATGGGGGCCGTCGAGGCCATCATAATACCTAGAAACATATTCAAGTAGATCAAGGCCAACAGGCCGCTGTGCTAATAGGGCAAAACAACAAGGCTAGCAAAGTCGACAACGCACATCTATACAATCCAAAGTATGACTTGTAAAAGTAATAGACTTGGTCGGGACAGGGCCCCGACCTATCCATCAACTATACATAACATAAGACTAACAAACCTCTGGATCTGGAAACTTCGGAAGAAGTGGAGCTGACCAATTTGCTGAAATTCGGCTACACTATCGAAGAGACCTGGACCTACAAGCAAGAATGCAGTACCCCAGGCAATGGGGAGTTAGTTAGGAAATAATGCACATAGTATGAAAGGCAATAGAATAACTGAACATGTATCATATTATAGTGAAAGTAA
Source organism: Solanum dulcamara (assembly GCF_947179165.1). Lineage (NCBI taxonomy): Eukaryota > Viridiplantae > Streptophyta > Magnoliopsida > Solanales > Solanaceae > Solanum > Solanum dulcamara. The sequence goes on from NC_077237.1 coordinate 79,392,000, forward strand.
TCCAGTAAGGGAGTCAAGAATAAGCTGAGCGTACTGAACTTCCCGTATCTAGCAAACAAACACTAATCAAACAACAACCTACTTCCTCCCCCCCACCCCCACAAGCTCGATAGGCACAAACAACAAACAATACCAACCTAGGACCCTCATAAGCTCGATAAACACAATTTAATCTAACCACTATTACTAGTCATACACAATTATTACATCTTAATATCCCCTCCTAATACTCTGTTATAGCCATGAAGGTAATCGTTATTATCTAATAGCCCATTAGGCATTCTATATATCCTAATAGGCCCTTAGCAATCTATATTTAGCCCAAAGGCAATCACTATATTCCAATAGCCCCTTAGATATTAATGTAGTCCTATAGGCGATATGTATAACTAGTAAAGACATATATGTCTCAATAGTCCCTTAGGCAATATGCATATATCCCCAAAGGCCCAAGTCAAATCCCTGAGACAAACCACAATAGCCTCGAGGGCAACAACAAACAAACAATCAGATAGACCAAGGCAAGAAATATTGCTATAAGCGATCTATAAGAATAATCCGTACGCCTTACCTAAATACATGATCTCTAATAATAGAGTACAAATCCCAATGAGGGATGTCTATATCAACCACAACAACTAACACAATCGAATAAAACTGCGAGTATCTTGGGTACAACATCTAGCCATATTTTTTTCTAAGCTTTAAGAAAACTTACTGAAAGAAGGGAATAGTGTTAACATACCTTTTCCCGCTGAATTCACACCGTAATCTTACTTCGACCCACACACTGTGACACTACAACATGACATAATCTCATTAATAAATAAGAACAAGAATTACTATGACAATCCTATAATAAATACATATTTCTATTGTAAATTACTATTCGGGCCTAATGTTATGACCCGCCACTTGATCTTGAAGAAGGTAGAAGAATCTAGAGTCTTGGAGAGGTTAGTGGAAGACTCTAGATCCTTATAGAAACTTGTAGAGAAGTCTTGAAAGACTTAGAATTCTCTAGAGTGTGTAGAGAATTCTAGAGAGGGACTTCTTTATAAATATGGAGGGACTTGTATAGCAATTTTTATTTACACTTGAGCCCCTTAGGAGTAGTATAAATAGAGGGGGCATTCATTTATAGAAAACCATCAAGCAATCAAGCATTCTTCCAAAGCAATACGAAAGCCTTCTTCATAAAAACTCTCTTGTCTTTCTTGCAATCTAGCATTCCCTTAGCGATCTAGTCTTATAGGCTTACTTGAGCTTACAAGATCGTGAAAAATTCGTGAGTAAGTTGTCAAGTGCCGCACGGAAGTCTTAGTGGAAGTCTAAGTCCGTGACAACGTGGTATTAGAGCAAGGTTCTACTAAGGGATATGGCAAGTGAGGGAGACATCAACGCCACTACCGCCACCAACGTCAAGCAAGATGTTGGAAGGAAGCACCGCAAGGGAAAGAAAAACTCTAAGAGAAATGAGGAGGTGTCGCTTGAGCCTACACCAAGCGAGGCCCTAACATCCTACTCACCCTCGGCCACTGAGGTGAGTGACGATGAGCGAGGCGAAGAGCCCGTGGACGTCACACCCAGCATGGAGTGGATTGCAAGGGTGGATGCTGCCCGGCAAGCAGTGAAGATATTAGGCAAGCGCTTGAACAAGGTCGACGACAAGTTCAAGTCTCTAGAGAAGTTCACCCTTGAGGAGAATGACAACATCCGGAAGGAGTTGGAGGTGCGCAAGGCTGCCGAGTACGAGATGAAGGAGGTGATCACTTCCTTGGAGTGTTTGCTCATGGACGCGCTAAGCACGGTGGAGACCATGAAGGCCGAGATGGCAGCACTCAAAGGAGACATAGATGCTGGGAGATGCATGACGTCCAGTGCGGACCGGGAGGCCAAGATTGAGGCTCCCAAGCCACCAATGTTCAAAGGTGCCCATGATGCACAAGAGGTTGAGAACTTCCTTTGGCACTTGGAGAATTACTTCAAGTGTAACAAAGTGAAGAGCGACAAGACGAGGATCAACACGGCCGTGCTATACCTCTCGGAGATGGCCATGTTATGGTGGAAGCGCAAAGAGTCCGAGATCGGGAAGGTTCTATGCACCATCAACACCTGGGAGCAGTTCCGGGATGAGTTCAAGAAGGCCTTCTTCCCCAACAATGTCATCTATGAGGCCAAACGCAAGTTTCGGGAGCTGAAGCATACGGGTAGCATACGTGCCTATGTGAAGGAGTTCACTACCCTTACGCTTCAAATCCCCAACCTTACAGATAAAGATATGCTCTTCCACTTCATGGATGGGCTGCAGAGTTGGGCCAAGACGGAGTTGGAGCGCTGTCAAGTCAGCACCATCGATGAGGCCATCACCCAAGCCGAAGCCTTGACGGACTTTAAGCATGACAGGCATGACAGAAGCAAGGGCAAAGAAATAAAGAGTAGTCATGACAAAGGTGGGAGAGATTGTGGCAAAGGCAAAGAGCAACATCCTCTACCCAAGAGCCATGATTCCAGCAAGTCCGACGGCAGAAGGTTCGGGCGACAAAGCTATGCCGAGAGAAAGGAGCAGACTACGAAGAGCAGCGGCTGCTACATATGCGGAGGTCCTCACGGCTATGCTAGGTGTCCGGAGATGAAGAACCTTGGTGCCATTCTGCGGGAGCAAAAGGACAAGGAGGTGGACCAAGGGCAGGGTTCGGACATGACTCAGCTAGGCATGATCGGGCTATGTGGAGCCATCGTGAAGCAAGCTGAGAAGGCAGGAGACTACTCTGCCCAATATGTTGACATATCCATCAACGGACGACCAGCTCGTGCCATGGTGGATTCTGGAGCAGAAGCCAACATCATGACCAAGACGGCGGCAGCAAGGTTGGGGCTAAGTTATGGGCCAAGCAACACCCACCTGAAAACGGTCAACGCACCATTGACTCCCGTGTACGGAGTCGCTCATGGAGTGGACATCACGTTAGGCAAGTGGCAAGGTAAGACAAGCTTCACTGTCGCCCCCTTAGATATCTTTGATATCATCCTTGGACAGGAGTTCTTCCAATGGTACCACACGATGATAGATCCCTACCTCCAACAACTCTTGGTGATGGAGCGAGAGGGACCCTGCATGGTACCTCTAGTCAAGATGCCAAAGAAGGAAGGACAAGCCCACCTGTCGGCCATGTAGCTTGTGAAGGGCCTAAAGAAAGGGGAGCCGACGTTCGTAGCCACCATTGCGAGCTTGGATGAAGGCGATGGTGCTAAGGAGACATTACCACCTTGCATAGAGAAGGTGCTTGAAGAAAACAAAGACATGATGCCCGAAGAGTTGCCAAGACACCTACCTCCAAGGCGCGAGGTAGACCACAGGATTGAGCTGGAACCAGGAGCAAGGCCGACCGCATACCCACCATACCGCATGGCTCCACCCGAGTTAGAGGAGCTGAGGAAGCAGTTAAAGGAGCTCCTCGAGGCCGGTTATATCCGTCCATCCAAGGCACCTTATGGCGCGCCGATATTGTTTCAGAAGAAGAAGGATGGCTCGTTGCGCCTATGCATAGACTATCGGGCGCTCAATAAGGTGACCGTGAAGAACAAGTATCCCATCTCGCTCATTGCCGACTTGTTTGATAGACTTGGACAAGCCAAGTACTTCACCAAGGTGGATTTAAGGAAAGGCTACTACCAGGTACGCATAGCAGAGGGAGATGAACCGAAGACCAGATGTGTAACGAGGTACGGAGCTTATGAGTGGTTGGTGATGCCCTTTGGCCTAACCAACGCACCCGCTACCTTTTGCACATTAATGAACAAAATCTTCCACCCCTACTTAGATCAGTTCGTGGTAGTCTACTTGGATGACATAGTCATCTATAGCAACACCTTGGATGAGCACGTGGAGCATCTAAAGAAAGTATTCCAAGTCTTGCACGAGAATGAGCTTTTCATCAAGCGGGAGAAGTGCGAGTTCGCCCAACATGAGGTGCACTTCTTGGGACATGTTATCAGCCAGGGAGAGCTACGGATGGACAAAGCAAAATTTCGGGCCATCAAAGAGTGGGAGACGCCCACAAAGGTAACCGAACTTAGATCTTTTCTTGGACTTGTTAACTATTACCGCAGGTTCATAAGCGCCTACTCCGCTAAAGCCACTCCACTTACTGAGCTATTGAAGAAGAATAAGCCGTGGGTTTGGAGCGAGGAGTGCAAGGAGTCCTTTGAAGACCTCAAGGTTGCAGTGACAGAGGAGCCGGTCCTAGCATTGCTTGACTTCTCCAAGACATTCGAAGTGCATACGGACGCCTCTGATTATGCCATTGGAGAAGTATTGATGCAAGAGAGGCACCCTATCGCCTTCGAGAGCTGCAAGCTGAATGAGACAGAACGGCGGTACACTGTACAGGAAAAGGAGATGACAGCCATCGTCCATTGCCTACGCACATGGAGACACTACTTACTTGGCTCCAAATTCTTAGTCAAGACCGATAACGTGGCCACTAGCTACTTCCAGTCGCAGAAGAAACTCACCCCGAAACAAGCTAGGTGGCAAGATTTCTTGGCCGAATTTGAATACGAACTGGAGTACAAGCCGGGCAAAGGCAATGTTGTGGCCGATGCTCTTAGCAGGAAGTTCGAACTAGCAGCCATCACCATAGCATATTGTGACATCCAGGATGCAATCAAGGATGGTCTGCAGCATGATCCAGAGGCAAAGCAACTTATGGAGTTATCCACCCAAGGCAAGATGAGGCGCTTCTGGGTAGAAGATGGACTCCTTCTTACCGCCGGACGAAGGGTCTATGTGCCGAAATTCGGAACTATCAGGCGATGGATCATGAAGGAAAGCCATGACACCTTGTGGGCCGGACACCCAGGGCAGCGTCGCACGAGGGCATTGATTGAGGCGATTTACTACTGGCCACATATGCGGGACGATATTGAATGCTATGTGCAGACTTGTCTTGTATGCCAGCAAGACAAAGTAGAGCAGCGTCAACCAGGAGGACTCTTGGAGCCCCTGCCTGTAGCAGAGCGTCCATGGGAGAGCGTGACCATGGACTTCATCATATGCTTACCGAAGTTCGACGGGTACGGAACGATTATGGTCGTGGTGGACAGGTTTTCCCAGTATGCCAGCTTCATGCCCGCCACGACAGGTTGCACTGCTAAGGAGGCTGCCAGGCTATTCTTCAAGAATGTGGTGAAGTATTGAGGATTGCCAAGACATATCATCAGCGACAGAGACCCACGCTTCACCGGGAACTTTTGGAGAGAATTGTTCAAAATTCTTGGCACGAAATTACATTTCTCCATTAGTTTCCACCCGCAGACAGACGGCCAGACGGAGCGAGTCAATGCCTTACTGGAGTGCTACATGAGGCACTTTGTGAGTTCACATCAGAGAGATTGGGCGAGACTACTGGACGTAGCCTAATTCTCTTACAACCTACAGCGGAGTGAGGCCACAAGGCGAACACCATTTGAGCTAGCCACAGGCCAACAACCATAAACTCCACATTCACTACCGGCCGCGTTCGAGGGCAAGAGTTTGGGGGCCTATCACATGGCCAAGGGATTTGAGGAGCAGCTCGACACTGCCAAGTCTTATTTAGACAAGGCAGCGAAGAAGATGAAGAAGTTTGCCGACCGCAAGCATCGTCCCATGGATTACCAAGTTGGAGACATGGTCTTGGTCAAGTTCAACCCCAGGCAATTCAAGGCATTGCGAGGCATGCATCAAAATTTGGTGCGAAAGTATGAGGGCCCATTCAGGATCGTTGCCAAGGTTGGCAAGATCTCTTACAGGTTGGAGCTACCACCGCATATTAAGGTTCATCCAGTCTTCCATGCCAGCGTCCTCAAGCCGTACCATGAGGACAAGGATGATCCTAGCCGAGGAGAATCAAGTCGGGTGCCACTCACAATCACCGCCTCCCATGATCGAGACATCAAGGCTATTGTGGACTACCAAGCCAAGCGAAAATAGGGACAACAGGCCACTGCTATGTTCTTAGTCCATTGGAAGGGACAATCTCCGGAGGAGGCCACCTGGGAGAGATATGAAGACCTGTGGCAGTTCATGGACAAAATCTGGGAGTTCTTGCAGCAGCAGTGCGCCGCAGTCGTCGCCACATTAGGTGGAGGAGAGTGTTATGACCCACCACTTGATCTTGAAGAAGGTAGAAGAATCTAGAGTCTTGGAGAGGTTAGTGGAAGACTCTAGATCCTTATAGAAACTTGTAGAGAAGTCTTGAAAGACTTAGAATTCTCTAGAGTGTGTAGAGAATTCTAGAGAGGGACTTCTTTGTAAATATGGAGGGACTTGTATAGCAATTTTTATTTACACTTGAGCCCCTTAGGAGTAGTATAAATAGAGGGGCATTCATTTGTAGAAAACCATCAAGCAATCAAGCATTCTTCCAAAGCAATACGAAAGCCTTTTTCATAAAAACTCTCTTGTCTTTCTTGCAATCTAGTATTCCCTTAGCGATCTAGTCTTATAGGCTTACTTGAGCTTACAAGATCGTGAAAGATTCGTGAGTAAGTTGTCAAGTGCCGCACGGAAGTCTTAGTGGAAGTCTAAGTCCGTGACACTATGGTAGCTATAAATCAATAAAAGATGGTTCTTATCTTGCTACACACACAATACTTTTATGAACTCAATACGTAGCCAAACCTCCGCTGCGGAAATGTCCACAGAGCTACGCCGCATAATTCACGAAGAAAACTATACCTAAATGACGAGCTCATAATGTAGAACAATTTTCATGAAGCTTCCACATAAAATATGTATCATTTCAAACTAAAAAAAAACTCAATAAATATGTGAGAATAAGATGATCTCCGTCTCACCATGTTTGATAAATGAGTTAAATTAAAGTCATTTAGTTAAAGCTAGATATAATAGTTTGAAATATATTAATGGCCACTTCTAGCAGGTTGATTTGATCCTCAAGTAGAACTGTAACACCCCAAAAATTTCTAAGCTAAGACTCGAGTCATTTTTCATATGAGTATAAGCTCGAAGCTGATAATTTTAGTTGTATATATGTATTAGGATCAATTCTTAAGTATTTAAAATGTATGTGACGTGAATTAAGGTCATAAAAAACTTCTAGTACTTACTCGAGTTCAATGATCCTTAGTTTTTGCATAAGAAAATACAAGAGTCAATTTCAAACGATCATATCTCAGCACATAATGAATTAGGTGGCCTATAACCTATCAAATTAAACTTTTATGAATCTTCTTTCCAAACCACTAAGTTTACCTTATTTGAAATTTAGAGTAAAAAGTTACGACCATTTTACTAGAGACTGCCAGATCGGAATTTTTAGGTCAGTAGCTACAGACCTAACTAATGAGTCGTAGGTTGAGGTACAACCCATATAGTTCACTCATGGAAAAAGTCCTGAAGGTCTGAAAGTCATTTTTTGGTTCAATTCCTATGGACCCAACTATGGTTCGTAGGAGCACCTACAGGCCATAGTTTGGGCCCGTATAATGAAGTCCAGAACCTCGAATTTCATAAATGGCCTCGTAGATGACTTTGACAGTGTTTAAATAAAGGTTAGTTTGGTCTTTTTCATCCTTTCTAAGCCTAAACTCCGATGGTTTTGCACCTAATTAAGGTCCTAAGAATTACTATTCGACCTCATTACCCTAAAAAACTTTCCCAAGTCTTAGAGCAAGATTCAAGAGGAGAAAAGCTAGGGTTTCAAGCGTCTTCTTCAAAGCTTCTTCAAGAACTTCGCTCTTCTAGGTGTGTAAGTCTAACCATAGCGTTTTACTGAGTTCATCCTCGCGCCCTACATCTTAATTCCATCAAAAGTAGTTCAATCTTGAGTTTTAACTCAATTGTGTTGAGTTTTTGAATGAGTTATAATTTCCTTCATTGAGTTATATGTATATTTGTTTAGATAGTGCATACCCTTATGATTTGAATTCTTCAGTTGTTGTTCATGCTTATTTCCACATGAACCCTGATTGAGTTGTTTCCATTACTGTCACTATGCATTAATTTTCAGATTTGAAAGAAAGAGTATTTTCAAAGCCAAGAGTAAAAGAAGAAGTTTTCAGAGAACACAAGTGTTCCAAGTGCATTATTTAAGTCATGAAGTTGCATTACTGATTTTGTACATGTTTTTTAGAATTGTTTGAATTAAAGAATTTCACATTTCTTTTATTTTGAAAATGAGTTTGAGAAAGAAGTTTGACTAGTATGAGTTTAAGTTTCAAAGAAAGCTAAAAGAAGCATTTTGAGTGTTTACTCACAGTTATAGTATGAGCATTCAATTAAATATTTTGGAAGTAGTCTTGAGCATCGAATTTGGAAAGAGTTCAAACAACTTAAGTCCCATAAACTATATAGCCAGTGTAGGCTAGGATCATACCAAAAGTCGGGCATATCCTCATTACCTTTGAGAAGGCTCATAAGATTGATCCATAAGTTGAAGTTTTTTCCTATATCCTGACAAGGTATAAAATGGCTTTTGGCGACTTGGAAAGATGTTGTATCATCACGAGACTCATAGTGATAGTTTTCAGTAAAGAAACTCCTCAAGAAAAGAAAAGTTATTATTTTAAGAATTGCATTTATTATATTACTTTAGTTATAAGGCTTTGAGGTTTTCATTACACTTGTATACTTCATTTCAGTCAAGTTATTTTTAATATTCTCTTCAACTTGAGTATTCAGTTCAGTATTTTCATTCAACTTTATTACATACTGTACATTGCATGTACTGGCACCATTTAGCGATGCATTATTTTATGATGCAAATTTAGGTACGTATGATTTCAAACACTTCAGTAAGATCTTTTCCTATCAACAGTTGGTGAGACCTCTTTGCTTTCAGAGGGCTCTAATTTAGTTAGTTCAGCTTACTTGATTTTTAGTCATTGTTATTATAATAGTTAGGTAGACGCGGGTCTTGTCTCGACACCTATCTCAGTTTAGTAGATGCCTCATAGATAGTCAAAATTAATGAGTCAGTTCAATCTTTTGTATTCAGAAGTTTTAACATTATTATTATTATTATTATTATTATTATTATTATTATTTAGTTTTCTATTTAGTAGTCAGCCAAGCCAAGGGTTCGCTTGGGGCAAACAATAGCTTTTGAGTGCTATCCACATCCAAGGTATAGGCTTGGGGTGTAATAAATTTGATATCAAAGTATAGAGTTCAAGTATCTTAGGGTGTCTATAAAGTCATATCTGGTAGAGTCTTGCTTATGGGCTTATCATGCACCACACTTATAATTAGGAGGCTACATGATATTTAAGGGATTTTTTCACATTCTTCATACTCTAGATCATGCAATAGAGTTGTGAGCTTCTCAAATCCATTCGACTACCCCTTATACTTAAGGTGGTTGAAATAGTAAATCTCATATCGTTGTTGATGAGTTACTCTCATATAAAGTCTTTTAAAAGTAAAAAGACTGCACAAAGCTTGAGATGAGTCGATTAGTGTGCTTAAGTCTATTAAATCAAAATAATGCATCCTTTTTCATATGAATCATATGTTTGAACTAAAGCAAGATGTGCTCTCAGATTATAATCTCTAAAACCTTTTTTTCCATATTATACCCTTTAAGAGGGAAGTATGTTTTAGAACACTGGGGTAGTATTGTCACCCGATAGATAGTGTGATTTGTAACTTTATAAGCCAATAGTGGTAGAAGTGCCCAAATTAGAAGTATGCATTTAGAAGTGTGGTAACCCAAGGAGTGGGGATAGTTATTGAGTAAAATATGTTATAGCAGTTATGTATCCAATAAGTCATTAATGAGGTGATATTCCCTTATTTGTTGGCTAAGGAGTAATAATTTTGGGTTGATTTCATGATAGAAGATAGAGGAATAGTTATTGGTTAGGATGAATTAAAGTATGCTTGAACCAGAAAGGAGTTTATGTTGGTGTGTTATTGAGTTAGTAAAGATCAAGTATAGATGTTGAACAGAAGGAGAGAGTACTTATGAGGTGATAAATATACGCTAGGCTTATTGTAAGGTCCCGGGTGTTTGGAAGGTTAGAATGTGTTATAATAAGGTAAAATAGGGGAAAATGGCTTTGGAGGATTTTTCAAACTCGTATTTCACAAAATGATTTTTTCAAGAATTTCCCCGACCTAGGCACGTCGCGCCTCTGTTCCCTGTTCCCTGGTAGTGCAAATTTGCTAGAAATCAAGTCAAGCTCAAATCAAGAAAAAATTGAACTTCGCACAAAAATGACCTATGGGGGAGCGCCTCCATATCGCTCCACTGCTCCCTAACAGGCTAAAATTTTGCAAATATTTCCTGTTTTAAGTAAGGGCATTTTGGTGGAAAGTTTTCTCACCTAAGCTAATGGATTCTATATGCAATAAAGGACAATTCTTGCATATTCGAATCACCAAAGGTTTTAAGGAGCTATTCTATCGAATGATGATTTGAAGTTTCAAACTATATGTATGCTTATGTTACTATGATATACTATTCTGTGGGATTTGACTAGCACCGAATGGGGCTTGAGGTTCGGTTCGCTAAGAGTATCTTAGTAGCAACCTCCTATTTCATTAACTATGTGCCAACATAAGAGCTCTTGTAGCCTAGGCTAGTGGATTCACAAATGGCCATAAAATATTAAAGAAATGAATATTGATAGAATTCTACCTTGGAAAGTAGCCTCCCCTTTCCAATGTAGGGGGTTGGTTGGATTCCTTGTTATAGCTCACATGGTCTTATTATCGGTTATAGTAATCTTTTCACATATTTATGATTTAAATGCTATCTACTTGATTACTCATGCATGCACTTATTTATGTTTTTTACTTTATAAATGTCCTAAATGCTTTCCATTGTATTGCATGCCTACATACTTAGTACATTCAAAGTACTATGCATACTCTTTTGCCTACATGTTATAACCATGTAGGGAACGGTGCTCCTCCTCGTTCTCCTCCACATAGATAGTTGGGATTGCTTGACGACTATTTTTTGTGAGTTCCCATATTTCAAGAACAATACCTTTTTTTCCTATCTAGCTTATGCTATGTTGAGACCTTTAAACATCTATTATGGTACTTCATTGTCATTTTATTTGAGGATGAGCTAGAGACATGTCTTAGACCCTGCCAAGTCTAAGACTAGAGGTATTATTGGACATATGTATGATGATCCTTGACTAGTATGGTACTTATTTATGAGTTCTCTCCATAGTCCCAGTTTTTCCTTGTTTCTCCTTGTTATTGATTATTAATACCTATGAAAGGCTAAATGAATGCTAAGAGGTTTGTTTGAAGTATCTTTGGGTTTCTCATTCATCGTGTCATGTCTAGGCCCTAGGCTTGGATCGTGACAAATATGGTTTTGAAGGGAAAGCCCATGATATTCATAGGGTTATGGAACTAATTAGGCAATGATGTATAGTGAATGGGTAACTAGTACTTAGGTTGTGAAAGGGAATCTGATAATAAACTGTAACTAGGTAGAATAGGAGATAAAGATTGGTTACTTGTCATGAGGTCTTAGTGGGTCATTGTTTCTTAATTTTATCTAGTCGTTGTGAGTTAGTATAGTATGCGAGAAGTGTGTGATGTACGGTTTTAGTATTAGACCCTAAGCTTGAATTTTAAATGAATATTGTGAAAATGAGATAACATTATGAGAGTGATAGTGTTAGTTTGGAGAAGCCTCGGGGTAAGTGTTCATTTATTAGTCAATGATGAGTCATTTAGTTAGTTTCAAGGAACTCCAATCTACTTGCTCCTACTCCTCTGTTTATCATTTGATGATGAATAAAGGGTAAATTGGTATGTATTGTAATGATTCAAACTGTTGTTATTTAGGCAGGGCAAAAAATTTGTGATCTAAGTTAATTGGGTCTGTGCCATCCCGCCATAGAGGAAATAATCCCACCACAGCAGCGCTTCCATAGTGGGATCATTAGGGATAGAATTAAAAGACACAAATTTTTATTTTCTCCTCCTTCCCTTAAGTGCTAAAATAGATGAGGGTCACTCTGAAAACCTTAAAAAAGATGCTCTAGGCTTGGAAGGGAGGGAGAAAGATATTTCTAGCATGAGAAAGGTTACAACCGATGAATTTTAGACCTACTTCCATCGTTTCCACTGTCAGCAAGTCAGGAGCGGAGTAATTATTCTTCAACAACTTCTTGCTGCCCAGGTAGGCTAGGTTTTCTTAATTGAGTAGTTATAAACTTGTTTCCATCGCTTAATATAATGCAAATTGATGTGATATTTCATATTTAGGCCTTTGGCAGGGAATTTGAATGGTTGTAAGTGTTGTTCTTGTCATAAGGGTTGGTGTGTGTTATGTTAATGGACTTATCCAGAGACTTAGATGTAGGTGATGATTTAATTTTTCCATACGTGTTATGTATGCCTGTTAACTGCATCATTAGTAGTACCTGCTTGTACGCGAATAAGGAAAGATAGAATGAACCTAACGAGATGACTATTCATTATCAATTGCATGTAGTGAACCTATTACTTGATTGTGCAAGTGCGTGAACTATTCAATATTGATTGTAATTGTGGTTGTTGGATTGGGTACTAGGTTAATATATATTATATTGGATACTACGTCAGTGTATATTAGATTAGGTACCACATCGGTATATATTGAATCAAATACCACGCTGGTATATTAGAATAGGTGTCACACTGACATACTAATTATTGGAATAGGTGTCACGCCAGCACGTTAATAGTTTGGGTATGGGTTCTATGAGAGAACCATTGTTGATTGACTATTTGTGAATTAATAATTACATGTGTGATGACTGTTGTATTCATAATTGACACAACTGTATCTAACCATGCCTATTGTGTGTAATAATTGATATAAAAGAACTGTAAGCCTGAATGTTACCAATTTCTGTATAGTGGTGGTGTTTATTTGTTACTATCTTGTGGTGGTTAAATGTTTCCTATATCCCAAGCTTGAGGGGTGTGAAAGTAAGAAACAGAATTATCGATATGGTGATGAAGTGACTAGGTTATGCCTTGTGAAGAGAGTTCAGTTCAGAGTGGTTAGTGAGCCTTGGTATGATATTCTATGTGGTCAAGGGACGTATTATTGTAGTGAGAACTTGTATGCATGTAGTAAGTGGGTTAGATGGAATTGGGGGTGATGTGTAGTTAAAAATTCTTCTATGTGTGATAGAAGGGCTTGACCTTGATCTGTATTAGAGTTGGCAGCGAACCAAATAGAAGGTTGATATCATGATACATACTGTGGTTATTTAGGAAAATACGATGGTCAGAGTATGTGTATAAAGGTTGGCTAAGGGTATCTATTTTAACATGTCTTCTTCTGGTTGGTTTCTTTATATTATGTGGTGGGTATCGAGTTGATAGATGATGCTTATCAGTATGTATTATTTGTACTGATCCTACTCCTGTTGTGCCACTTGGCATAATATGATTGTAGGTTCAGTGATGTTCAATAGGTAAAGACGAAGATGATTCTCCAACAGTTTCTACTCTCCCTTCTTTGTGGTTGGAGTTATGTCATTACTTTATTTTATACACTGTATCCTTAGAAGCTCTTGTACCTATTTAGACTAGATCCCATGGGAGTCTTAATTATTTCTAAAATTTAAATCTTAGTTTTATTCTAACTTAGTAATTGGTCATTGCATGATCTTTTCAGTATTATTTTATGATTATTTAATCTGCCGTATGATTTAATCATTTGGGAATTAAGGGTTCTCTTGCTTAGGTGTTAGAGCGGGTACCCACATGGATCGATTGGTTGGTCATGACATCTTGGTCCTGATGAGAAAAAAAGGCGTAAAAGTTGTTCTGACTACTGTTTTCATCGGAAGCAGTGTCTTTTTGAAAGTTTTGACCTGATGAAGATGATGATGTAGTAGGCTGAGTTGTGTTACCTCCATTTCCCTATCTTGCTGAGGGGTAATACTTAAGTATGTGACTTACTTAACCACACTTATAAGACCCATCCTTACCATAAAGACATTCACCAAGATGATTTTTGTCATACTTGCTGCACTAGGATAAGGTGTGTACCTTTTGGCAATGTTTTCCTGAGATTGAGAGCTAAACTTCCTCCCCCCACCCCGTGATCATTCCTAGATCCGGTGTGGGTACACTAGTTGAAGATGGGGCTGGTCCAGTTGACCTTTGCTGAAAGGATGATCGATTCCCATTTTTGATTCTCTGCTAGCTGGACTCATGGTTTGAGGTCTTAGCTTTCTTATTTTGAAACTCTCCCCTATCCTTCAACTTATCCTCCTCAACCTGATGTACATGGATCATTAGTTTATCTATGTCCATATCCCTAATCAACATTGCTGCTTTACGTTCTTTGCTCAATAGGTAAGAGAGCCCTGATAAAAATAAGCTCATCCTGCTCCTCATATCATCTACCATCTTCGGAGCATAATGAGTTAATTATGTGTATAGTGCTCAAAGAATTTTGCTTCAGGCTTAAGAACTCTCTTACCTTTGCTTCCCTTAGCTCTCGAGGAAAGAAATGCCCCATGAAAGTATCTTAAAAAACAACTCAACTTAGGAGTGGTGCATTCTCACCCCTAGTCTTCTTCCACTGATCATACCATATCCTTGCAAAATCCTTAAGCAGGTAAGAAGCTAGCTCGACACTCTCCACATCACCAACATACATTACATAAAATATTTTATGAACCTCACCACGAAGCTTTCTGAATCCTCATTAAGTATCATCCCTATGAACTCAGGTGGATTCGTCCTAAGAAATTCAAGAATTCTAGAAGTGTCTGGAACACCCTGATGAACTGCATGACCTGCTAACATAAACTTGAGGTGGCTCCTAAGGCTTTTCATTCCACCTAATGGGATTTTCTCTACTCCTAGTTTGCATCGGACGACTGATATTTCTTCTTAGAGGCATGATTTGAAATACATATAAGCACAAATTACAGGACATAAATAGAGTTAAACTCTATTGTACGAATAAGACTACGAAAGAAGGAAATTATTTCTTAAACATCATGTATCCTCTTCTTTATAGGGGTGGCACACTTCACACTTATAAAAATGAATCTACTGGATGTGGCTTTTCAGATATCCTAGAACATTTGAACCTAATACTCTAATACTAAGTTTGTTACGATCTGAGTCTACACCCTAGTCGAGATACGATACTTAGAACCACGAGTGATCTCAAGCTAACCCTTGACATAACATATCAAAGCATATCATATGAAAACTGAAGAGGAAGATGAAAACACAAGAAAATGAAATAATGGTTTGACATCAATTCGAATGGAGAAACAAAAGACAATCTATGAATTAAATACTAATGTCTGAAATAGGCCTTTTCTGTCTAGAATAAAAGAAATAAGTCTGCCAGAAGATGGTTCCCATCTATCTCAAAATCTAATGACCAAACAAAAGAAAGTCTAACAAACTAAATCCATGAAGTCCCCAAATAAGGATGGCTCACCAACTATTGACTGAAAGTGCTGCAACCTTAATAACCACGAGTCTGAGAACAAATGCGGGAATCTACATCATAAAGACATCAGCACAGAGAAAAGTCTGTGGTTAGTATGTGAATTATATTGAGTATACAAGGTACATTAAACATAAATGTAACAAGGGAAAATAGTGATAAATAATGAGATAAGGTATCATAAGTCGTATCATAGTGTCACGACCCTAACCCACCATGATTGGCACCCACAATACTTACTCCAGTGGGAGAACCATTTTATAAGCCCAATAACAATAATCGCAATAGTTAGTATATCTAACCAGGGAACACAAATCCTCCTCTTAAAATAGAGCACCCCTCCAGTATCTAGTGTTGAGTCTGGAGACTTTCCCATCAACACCTTTCCTCTAATTTCATTTAAGTATACATCCTCAAACTGCTTGATCTTGATCTCTTCTATGAAAGTGGGCCTTAGATCAACTCCAGCTATCATCCCACCTTTTTCTGATATGCCTAGCCTTATGAATCTGGCCTCCAAGGCCTGAATTTCTCTAGCGAGGGGCCGCTTAGGGCCCCCCAAACAAGCTAAGCTGCCCATGCTCATTGGCTTCTGACTCAATGCATCTGCTACCACATTAGCCTTGCCTGGATGGTACTGGATTGTGACCTCACAGTCCTTAAGCAACTCCATCCACCTTTGTTGTCTCAAATTCAAGTCCTTCTGGGTGAACACTTGCTATAAGCTGCGATGATTAGTAAAAACCTTAAATTGACACCGTACAAATAATGTCTCTAGATATTTAGTGCAAAAACTACTGCTGCCAACTCCAAGTCATAAATCAGATAGTTCCTCTCATGCACCTTCAATTATCGCGAAATATATGGTATAACATTCTTTCCCTGCATCAACACAACACCCAAATCAGAATATGAAGTATCACAATAAATTATAAAATCTTTACCTTTGATCGATAGGGTCAAAACTGGTGCTGTGGTCATGAGGGTTTTGAGCTTTTGGAAACTCTCTTCACACTTTTCAGTCCACTCGAATGGTACTTTCTTTTTAGTCAACTTATTCAAGTGAGTAGCAATAGAAGTAAAGTCTTTCACGAACCGGTGATAGTAACTAGTCAGTCCCACAAAACTTTCAACCTTTGTCACAGAATTAGGCCTAGCCCAATTATTAACTACCTCTATCTTTTATGGTTCCATTATTATCCTTTTTTTTGAAACAACATGGCCTAAAAAGGAAACTGAAGGCAGCCAAAATTCACATTTAGATAATTTCGCATATAACTTTTGTCTTCCTAAAACTCCCAACACAATTCAAAGATGATCTGCATGTTCCTGTTCATTTTTTGAATACACCAATATATCATCTATAAATACTATCATAAACAAATTCAGGAACGGTTTGGACTCCCCATTCATTAAACTCATGAAAGCTGCAGGTGCATTGGACAACCCAAATAACATTACTAAAAAATCATAGTGCCCATGCATGGTCTTAAAAGCTATTTTGGGGCACATCCTCAAGTCTAATTTTTAACTGATGATATCCATACCTAAGATCAATCTTTGAGAAGATTGAAGCATATTGTAGTTAGTCAAATATGTCATCAATACAAGGTAAAGGATATTTATTTCTAATAGTGACCTTATTCAACTGTTTGTATTCAATGCATATTCTCATGCTATCATCCTTTTTCTTGACAAACAACATCGGAGAACCCCAAGGAGAAGCACTAGGAAGAATGAACCCTTTGTCAAAAAGCTCCTGAATTTGAGCCTTAATCTCTCTCAACTCCGACGGAGACATATGGTAGGGAGGAATGAAAATTAGATGAGTAATCGACTCTAAATCAATACAGAAGTCGATGTCTCGCTCAGGAGGGCATACTAGGCAAGTCTGAAGGGAAAACCTCCAAAAATTCACACACTACTAGAATAAACTCAATAGAAGGGGACTATACCTCCATATTTCTGATATGGGCCAAATAAGGCCAAACAACCCTGCCCCACCATTTTTCTAGCATGAAGAAAAGATATGACCTTAGCTGGCTTAGGCTTGTACACCCCTTCCCACTCAAACCTTTCCCTCTCTAAGATCTCTAGAGCCACAGTCTTTGCATTATAATTAAGTACAAAAAAGTAGGGGGACAATCAAATCATGCCTAAGATCACATCAAAATCTGTCATGTCTAGGATCACTAAGTCAATCTAAGTATGGTATCCCATATACACAATAGAACAAGAATGATACACATGAGTGACTATGACTAACTCTCTAACAAGGGTAGAAACATGAATAGGGGCATCTAATATATCACACAATGCATCAAAACCCAAGACATATCTTACAGACACATAGGAATAAGTAGAACCCAGATCAAATAAAATAGTAGCCATCCAGTCACAGACAAAAATAGTACCTGTGATAACTTCGTCAGATGCCTCTACCTCGGTCTTACGTGGGAATGCATAAAACTGAGCCCGATCATCCTGAAGGGCCATCTCCCTGTCTGGATAGACTGTTCCTTAACCTTCACTACTACTGCCTCAGATTGCCTACTTTGTGGACATCCTCTGCCTCTATTCCTTCCAGCTACTGAGACCACTGCTCGGGCCTGCTGAGGTGCTGAAACTGTCATGCGGGGATGAGGGAAATCCCTACGTATATGGCTTGACTTTTTGTAATTAAAATAGTTGCGATTAAACGACGAGCGGCTACCTGGGAATGATGCTCCTTGGCCCTCATGGACCTGATGCGGTTATGGAATACCTAAAAAACTGCCAGTGGAAGCGGGCATTGCTGACTAAATTGGTTGGGCAACAATCACCTGTCTGCCTGACCCTCTAGAATAGGATACCTAGAAGTTATCTGCTCCCTTGGGCCTTTTAGAAAAAACCTTAGCCTGTCCATCCTTTCTCATACCTTTGACTTTCTTAACAAAGTCTGTGACTTCGTTGAAACTCCTGCCGGACGAAGTCATGTGAACAAAAAGTATCTGCAACTCGGGGTCCAACCCCTTCACAAACACCCTGATCTTCTTCTCCTCAATAGTGACCAACTGAGTAGTGTACCTAGACAGTGCATGAAATTTGGTATCATAAGCAACCATTAATAACCCTTCCTATTCAAGGGCTATAAATTCATCCTTCTTTCTGTCCCTCAGGGTGCAGGGCACATACTTCTCTAAAAATAGAGCATGGAACTGAGCTCAAGTAAGTGTGGGCAACACAGGAAAACAACACTCTATATAGGCCCTCTACCACTGCTTGGCCTCTCTCTACAGCTAGAAAGTAACAAACTTCACTCCATGCTGATACACTATACCCAGATTATGTAGCCTCTCATAGAAATCCAAAATAAACTCATAGGCATCCTTATTTCCAGTACCCTGGAAAACTGGATGTTTGAGTTTGAGGAATTTGGTGAGCATGTCATGCTCAGTACCGGTCATCAAAGGACCCATTAGTGGCCTGATGAACGCATCTGTGCCTACCACTTCATCTATTAACTAATCTACATAGCAAACGAACGGTCAACAGGAGCTGGTGTTGCGGGCATGGTGGGGATGGCTCTAGTACCTTCTTGCCCACTTAGGAATGCCATGATTTGCTGGGCCAAGATTGGATCCAGAGAGGGGATACTAATAATCTCAATTTGGGTACCCTTCTTTTGTTGTGCCTACTCCTGCCTCTCTAGCTTCTACCTCCATCCCAAACTCATTCTGGGGACCTAGAGAGGCCTCACCTGCCTCTCCCTCTCCACACCCTCAAATGACTGGCTTTTCTTCGATCTTAATTGGAGCTACCGGCCTGACACTGTTGTAATATGTGTTACCCATCTGTGCATAAGAAAGTGAAAGCGATTAAATACCAATTTGAATCACCAGATACCAATTGGAATCAAGTAATAACATAAGGGAAGGAAGATAGTGAAACTTTTTCTAAAATCCTGTAGCCTCTCGAAGAAAAGTACAAACGTCTTTACCGTTCTGCAAGACTCTACTAGACTCATTTTAGTATGATGAGATCAACAAACCTAGGCTTTGATACCAATATTGTCACGACCTCAGCCCGCCGTGATTGGCACCCACAATACTTACTCCAGTAGAAGAACCATTCTAACAGTCCAACAATAATAATCACAATATATACACAATCTAAAAAGTACAAAAACAGGTTTAAATCAAAGATAAGTGCTGAGCTTCCATAAACTCTGAAAACTAACTAGTTATAACCTCAAATATGCGGAATCAAACACCCCTAGGAATGGAAAGTCATCGTACCAAAACTCTAAACTAACAAGTCTAGAACAGGAGTACAACTCCAAATAGAAACTAGTAAATAAATCAAAATATTGTCTGAACATCTGAGTCTCGAAAGAAGGACCAAGATTAATGGAAAAGTCTATGGCAGCATAGTAGAATAACTCACCCTTGGACTTTGAACAAACTTCTAATCGTCCAACCGAGGTCTCTCCACAATCGGATGAATATGACCTGTACTCAACTAAAAGAAAGAGCAACCACATCTCAATATCATAGCTCAATGTCTTTCACATGCTACAATTTCACACAAGTGTCTTCTCAAGGGACCTATAAATAATTAAATTTATGTTGAAATATGATATCCGATCCAAATACGTGTCGGAATGTGACACTCGATCCCAAGATATCACAATCACAAGAACATTCAATGTTTACAACATGTATACCAACAAGAATAAGTTCATCACACTAACAGGCCAACAAGTGATCATTTTACAAAAAATCTAGCATGTTTTCTTATTTATATACACACATACATATCATGAAGTAATTTAACAAGCATATGAAACACATACGAAAAACTAGACCATCATCTTCCTCAAATTCAAGCTTCAAAACCTTACAATGCAAGAGCCTTTTTTTTCCGGGTTCGTTCTTCTCATTTTTGGTCTAGAAAATATTAAATACATATCAAGGATCAATACAATGGCCTAACTATCAAGAATTATAATATAATTTCATTCCTTAGGCCAACCCATGATCCTAATCTTACCCTAGGGCTTTTTTCCACCATAGATTTTAAGTTCAAATGCCTCCCCCAATGATTATCACCCATACTTCTAGTTTCTAAGAATCAAAGTATGAATCTAAGGAGTAAAAATCTTACCTTAAGCGTGGAAATACGTGAAAAATCAATGGAAATCGCCCTAGGTCACTTTTTGGGATTTTAAAAATTGATTTTTACATAAAAGACCATTTTTGGCCATTTTCACGATTTTAGTTGAGACTCTCCCGCTATGGTGGGATATATCCCACTCTGGCAGGACAGATCCTGCTCTGGCAGCCCCTCTCTAGTGGGATATGTTGGAACATTGATCTTAGAGTTTGTGCTCTAATCCTCCATTTCACAACACACCCCTTTCAAAGACGTATTAAAATATACCCTTCACGCCAACTTTGAATCCAGAAGTTTTACTCGCCTGAATGCGATTCTGCGAAGTTGTAATTTTTTCGTATCATCTTGGCTATCAGCTTGTCCAATTAAATTATAAATTTGACAGACCATCATTCACGTGATCACCTTAAACTTCACCTGACTCAGAATTTGTCCAAGTATGACCTAGGCTCAAAATTTTTAAAGTTACTACCCGAAGTTTTCTGGCCTAAAATTCTTTCCCATTGACCTATCTCTAATTATGGGAGAAGGTCGTTAGACATAGTGAGAACAAAAAGGGCATTCTGAATTCAGTACATAAATATCATTTGAGAAACTACTTTCAAATATGTAAAGATAAGTCTAATTTGATAGTCAATGAGAAACGTATATACATAGGATGACATGTCTGAAAATGTACCATGAATGTTAAGAACATAACATAAAAAGTGCATATAATGGGGTGTTTCTTTTAACGACATATATCATGTGAGCTCATGATGTCCAACCTATAATTCTAATAGGAAGGGATGCCTTATACCTTGCCAGGATATAGAATCTATCTATATAATGTGGATCCACTCTCTAAGACTTAAAGGGCTAAAGGAATTGACTGACTAGCGGTGTACTCAAGTCCTACAGTGGCATGTAGTTATGAGACTTGGGTTTTCTAGACTCGTGTCCTCTCTGTGCTAAATAGTTCTACCAAAATAACATACATACACATTGATGCTCATAGATTTTGAAAATTATCTATCTGGATCAAATGTGAGACCATGCTAAAATATCATATCTCAATTAGCCTATATTTAAAGTGAAATTTGTAGCATGCTAATTTCATGCTTAAAAGTCATAAAGGTTTAAATGACCATAGGAATAATGCTAAATTAGTTTAATAGGGTTTATAAACTAAAGTGGAACAATAAAGAACATGAGTTAATGAGGAAAGATCATAAATTTCATAAAAACCCTAACATGGCATCTAACAATCTTAATAAAATTCATATAGAAACAATAATTTAGGCGTGAGAGTGAACATATACTCTCATTGAAGCCTTACATACGTGAGAGATTGAAGCTAGAAGGAAGAACTTGTTTAGATGCGTCTAAGCCTTAGCTTTTGCCTTGCTTATGGTTGTTTCTGAGTTTGAGAGAGTTAAGAATGTAGAAAGAGTTATGAAAACTAAGTTTTAGGCGTGATAAACCCTTTTTAGAATGCTAAAACATCATGACTTAGTCTTAGGAATAGTGGAAAAAGACCAGAAAGAACACCAACTTAAAAGTTGTTCGACAGTTTCCACGAGGGCTATTTATGGGCCGTAGTTTGATTTATGGATTGTAGATCCCTCTCGTGAAACTCATTTTTTTAAAAAAATGTAGTTTCTAAAGTTTGATCTACGAGCATACAATACAACCCATAGACGGATTTATAATTCATAATTGGGTTCGTGAAAATTTGGCTTAAAATCAATCCTCTTAAGTTTATTCTACGATCTCTACTTACAATCCGTAAAAGATTCAACGACTCATAAATAGGTCGAAGAAATTAGACTAAATTTTGAGTTTTAGGGTTTTGATCTACGAGTCAAAAGTATGACCCATAGATGCATTCATGACCGTAATTCTAACCCGTAAAACTCAGACCAAAATTTCAATCTCTGAAGTTTGATTTACGGGTGGCATCTACTGTTTAGTTCCTTCTATGGCTCATAAATCCTGCCTGTAAATCCCAATTTTCTTAGGAATCCATTAAATCTATGTCTCCATACAGAGTAACACTCTAATAAATTTCAGCAAACAATTTTTCGTTATCGTCAAATAGGTTGCGGCCAGAATTAAAACTGCCAATATAAACACCTATTTTTACCCTCACTCTGATATCACTTGTTAGGCTTGAAATAATCAAATATCATGCAAAACTATCTAGAAACTCAAACCTCAAAAGACGCTAAATAAGAAGAGAGATCAAAAGAGACACAAATATCTAGTGTGGTTTGATTAATCGACCTAATCCACACGAGAAAAACAACCCACTATATAAAAGAGAATACAAAAGATCGACATACATAATCTTACATATTCACTCAGAATAAAAAGAGATACACACAAGTGATAACATAATATTTGTGTCTCACAAATTTCCCCTAAACAAAACTCTTAAACCTCTTAGGACTATATTGTGGATGCTGCCAAGTTATAAGGAATAAACTTCTATTTATAAAGTCATAAACCTTTCCTACAAGATAAATGCTAGTCAAATATGAAAACTTTATATTTTTCTTTTGGGAAAAGGAAAACACAATTATGGTAAGAAAATTAGGGCAAATACCTTACATTAAGAACATAGAAAGTGGTCTGATATACTCCTCAACTTTGCAATTTAGAGCTGAGATATCCATTATAAAAGTCGCTCACACATACTCCTACAAAGGTGGCCCACATATAACCCTATCGTTATAAAGTGCCTCACATATACCCTTTTCATCTTACAAAAATGAAAAAAAAATCAGTTTTTTTTGATTTTTTAGTTTAAAAAAATCTATGTAGCGGTATATATGATCTTTCTAGCAAAGTTTAAGGTTATATTTTATCCTTCTCACATGTGATTCTTTTGACTTCTTTTATTTAACGACTAATTTGAGTTTTAAATATTTCACTTATAGATAGATCTATTGGCTTATTATTATTTGAATTGGACAACTTTTATAACGAGAAATGTATCAACTCTAAATCGTAAAATTTAGGAGTATATCATACCCATAGATTCTTTTAAAAATTTGGTCAAACAAGCTCTAAATTGACAACTTATATTATAAACTAATTCACTAATTATCATTTTCTTTGATTTTCTCATGACAAAAGAACCACATATCTATGATGAATATGATTAATTTTCTGGTGATCTAAATATAAATTATATAAGTAACTTAACTTTTACTATATTTCCTTTTACTTTCTAATGCATTTAGTTTCCCAAATGAAATATTTTAATTATAAGAATTAAACTCATTTAGGTAAGTTAATAACAACCATATCAATAAATCCGATTCCAAAGTAAATTAGGAATAAAACTTATTAAATTTCCAAATGAACTAGGAAATATGGTAGGCCTATACAATATTGTTATTAAATTTTGATTCGTCCACAAATTAAGAATACAACTAATTAAGTTTCCAAATGAACTAGGAAATATGGTAGGCCATTTCTATGTATATTCCATATTGTCAATAAATTTGATTCCAAAACAAATTTGGAATGCAATTTATTATCTTTCCAAATGAACTATGAACAATGATAGGCCATCTTTATATATAGTTCAATGTCGCTCAAACTTATTATACATTGTTTCTGTTGCTTGTATTCCTTACAAGAAATCAAAAGAATAGTGTTATTGAACAATGAGTGACTCATTCTTCTGATGATGTTATAACTAACATGAGTGATCTTGATTCCATAGATTTGCTCATAAGGGCAATTCATATAGTAGACAATCTAGAAGGTCTATCCTCGCAAGATTGGAGATATCTGCCAGATTATTCTCAGTCAACAATCGACCCCTTTTTGGTGACAAGAGGAAGGACTTCACATAGTCGTCAAGAGGAGAATGTTATAATGAGGTATGTTAAAACAAGAATTCATCATGTTGTTGCACCTAAAGACGGGGTAAATAATCCCATAAAAATTGAAGAAGTAGCTGACAAAGAATCCATGGAGATTTGTGCCATATGTTTGGCGGAATATGAGCATGAAGAGACCATAGGGACACTTCGGTGCAGACATGAATATCACGCAGGCTGCATCAAACAGTGGTTGCTGAGGAAAAATGATTGTCCTATGTGCCGAGCTTCAGTTTGCCCTTCACATCAAGAATGATTTTTACTATAGAAATGCATGGTGTTTAGGATTTACTTTATTCTAAGATTATGTTGTATTAATCTGAATTTTTTTTTTTTAAAAAAAAATTGCAAGTCCAATTATTGTTTGTGTACGTATATTTTAAAACTCATCTCATTAAACTCAGTAAGACAAGTTCTTTTTAAGTACGTGGTCGATGTCATTCTCTATATGTCTTTGATACGTACAAGAACAATTTCTCTTATCCTAAATATTGTTAAGAGACAACAAATTACAATATATATATATATATATATATATATATAAATATATATCATCTGATTGATCGACATTTAGCTTATATAAACACTTTACCTATCATATCTTAGATAACTAATCTATACAATAATAATATATCGTTTCCACTTTTATAGTAATATTAATGTCATACAAAAAGTAGTAATGTTAATGTCGTTAATGCTTGAATTTCTTCTAATGTTCACCACTTAGTCTTAGACACCCATTTTGATCATATTGTACTATACTCAATTTTTGAAGATGAATACGATGCTTTGTTAGATGGAAATAGAAAAAAGAAATTTTATTTACGAATTTGTCACATTATTTCTCTTCATTTCATTTTACTCTCGGCAAATTAGTTTTGTCACCTCATCCTTTTCAGTCACATGGATTGGGCTGGAAAAAATGAAACATAGAAATACTAATTTGAACAAATTTATAATCACTTAAAAGAGGAAAAATAAGGAACATACAGGAAATTAAGGGGGTGGGGAATAGCTTGACCTCTTATGATTTGTATAAATGAAAAGTGACTAAACGACCAATGAAAGATATCTTAACGTAGGTTTCAGACAGGTCTTGCTGCATTTATGATGCCAATGTTGTACCTGTCATGTTCTTCAATTCTGTATGCAGCTTCTAGACCTTTACCATTTGTCGCATTATTTCAAGTGTTTACTCTAGCCAAGTGTTTGTAAGTTACACGCTTTATTTTCTTATTTGTTATTTGGGTTAAGTAAGGTGTGAATTGGAAAATGTGGAGAACTCAATGAAGGGACAATGAAATGTCATTTCTTCCTCATTGGTAGAATAGAAGAAAATTTTTATCTTAATATTAGGAAACACTTTCTTTAGCTCTTAAAGGGTTAAGAAGAAAGTGCTCCCTCATGCTGTCGTTGCTCGGCTCTGGCTACGGCTTAAGGCTTAAGCACTTGTTCCTTCTGAACAAACATTTTCTCATATTCGGAACATATGAGTCTGCTCTAAATCAAATTTTCTTCTTCTACATGCATTTTCTTACAAATAAAGTCGAGTGTTTGTGTGATTTCGTTGCTGATTTTTGAGTTTGCTGAAGTTGATGAAGTTTGAAGTGCCGCATCTTCTTTAACAGGTATATCCATTATATCCTAAATGGAAATAATCCACAACCTCGGGTACAACCAGTGAATTAAATTCCTTAAGGACACACAATGAATTCTGTGACCTCAAATATTTTTCATTCCATGTTAAAAATATTGTTGGTTTACTTTTCTGAACACAGTAAATAACAAGCTTAAAAAATTCAAATTATTATTTCTTTATTTCTGTGTTCTAGGTTGGATTGGAGGTTAAAATCTTTTGATTTTCTGCTCCTTTATTGAGACTAAAGTTTCATACTCTCTACTCAATCTGTTACTCGGTTCGAAGAATATAAAAACTTCATCGAGTAAATTTATTTTTTTATATTCGTTTTGAAGAACATAAAAAGTTCACTGAATAAATTCAGTCATTTAATTTGTATTCAATTTGAAGAATATGAAAACTTCACCGGTTTACTAAAAGTTGTTTCTGTTCTTTAAGAGGAAAACAAAAATGACTTCTGATGCAAAACAACAAAATATTTTTTCGTTGTGAATGGTGTTGCCTCTGATGCAACAAACATTGCTTCATCAAGTCAAACACCAATTACTACAGCAATGGCTACTGCCGAAAAGGCAAAAATGTTCATCGATATTAACTTCAAACAGTTGCAGCAGAAGATATTTTTCTATCTGACCACCCTCAATCTGTAATGGTTCTTAAATGAAGATGTTCCTGTGTTAGAAGAAGGCACTCCTAAAGACGAAAAGTTTATTGTAATTGAGGCATAGAAACACTCTGATTTTCCTTGCAAGAATACATGCTCAATGAATTGGAAGATGGATAATTGTAACACCCCTCAAAATTTTTCCCTAAGATTCGGACCTTTCTTGTACACGTGTAGGGTCAATCGTATTTATTTCGAAGTATGCGCTTGAGTTAAGATGAGTCCCTGAGAAAATGAAGGGTGTTGGAGGCGATGTGGGGTCATGGAGGACCCCTAGGACCAAGCTAAGTCCGAAAAGATCCATCGTGGCTAAGTTTTAGGATGAGTTCGTATAAGGGATCGACTTTTAACGACCCTATCTTTTGAAAGACATCAATATGGGTGGTCCACGATCTATCAAATTAAAGGTCGTCGAGTCTTCTTTCCAACGCCACCAAGAACGTAAATTTTGGAGTTCGGAGTGAAAAGATATGACGATCCTAAGATGAACTAGCACGATAGGGATTTCCAAGCCTGGGTTTCAGTTGCTGGAAAACTAGGCTTGGCGCCGCAGTGGCGCGACGCGCCACTATCGTGCCAGAAATATGCCTCAGTAGTTTGGGCTCTGGCGCGACGCGCCACTATAAGGTGTGCAGGGTTTTCAAGCCAATTTCCAGAACCCCAGAAAATATTGGCCTTGGCGCCGTAAGGGCGCGATGCGCCACTATCGCGCCAAGAATGTGCCTCAGTAGTTTGGTCCTTGGCGCGACGCGCCACTAACCGATGTGCAGGTTTTTAGGCGTAATTGGCCTGGCGCTGCAATGGCGCGACTATCGCGTCAGGTGCATTTTTGCCTATTTTCAGGACTTTTGAGAAGGGGTAATTTGGGAATTCCCCCAAATTATATATGTATCAGCCCTAACACATTTTGGGATCATTTTCAATCCCTCACTCTCTTTAAAAGCCCTAGAAACCTATCTCTCTCTCTCTCTTCTTCTTCTTCTTCTTCTCCATTTCCAACAAGCAGAGTTCCAAGAACTTCAAGATTTGAGTCCTCCATTGAAGACCCAACCACAAGATTTCTTCAAGAGTATATTCTAAGGTATGTAAGGCTATCTAAAACATGGGTTGAGTCCACCCATGTGCCCTACTCTTGCTTTGAGGTTAGATGTTCATGAAAAAAAAATGGAGTTTTCTTGGGATGGTCATGTTGTATGAGCTTTGTCCCCTATTTATTTGACTCTATATGTGTTGATGTTGTTGAGCCAAGAAGTTCCTAAAATGAGCCTTTATGTGAGTATGAGTTGATGAAGATGAGTTGTTAAATACGTCTTATTGACCTTCTTAACTATGTGGATTATGATAAAAGATGTTATTTTCTTAAGAAGTGTTGCCTATTTTAAAGTGTGAATTAAATTCTTGAGTTTTGATGAGTCTCAAGGATTTCTCAAATGGATAGAGTAAATGATTGGTTATATCTATATGTTGCTATAAATGCGCTTTTAAATTTCTTTTGAAAGATATGATTGAGATTGATCGGATAGTATGATTGAAAGAGATTTGATCATGATAGAGTTGATGAGTTGAAAAGGTTGTAATGAGACTTATCGATGTGATTTGATTAAGTTGATTGGATAGAGTTTTATGAGTATTGAGTCTTGGGAGGAGTATCGAGCACCGAATCGGACAAGAGTATAGTCCATACTCGAACCCAATAACTACGTCGCCAAACGTAGGGGGGATTGAACCGTTAAAGTCGAATGTTTCCTCGAGATATTTGTCCTGACATTATAGGACTTGGTTGGATTGGATCCATGATTGGTTGATTCATTCATACCCTGACAAAGTATGAACGGACGCGGCAATAACGTCGGTTTGTTGTACTTTCACTGGCTCATAAGTGATGGTTGTCGGATAAGAGAAACTCCCATTTAGGTTTTGATAGTACTCCGAGTCAGTTGAGTTGAGTGGCATGAGATTCGGTCCGGTCTAATTCATTCCTTGTTAGACTTAGGACCCTTGAGTGAGTTGTTATGTACATATATATGTGAGTTGAGATCCTGAGTTGATATTGATGTTTTCTTGATGTTTGTTTCCTCCGGCCATTTTACATACTCGTACATTCTATGTACTGACGCCATTTGGAATGCATCGTCTTATGATGCAGCGACAGGTACTAGAGATCATCAACTGGCGCTCCGTTGAAGATCCACATACACTCCCAGATAGTTTGGTGAGTCCTCCTAGTTTCCAAAGGATGTTGAGCTTTCTTGTATAGTGTGTTGTCATTCCCTTTATTTTGATTATTGGTAGCCATGGACTTGTCATTAACACCTCTTAGACTTTGATAGAGGCTTCATAGACTGGAGTGTGGGGAGGTTGAACGGTTATTTTGAGGAGTTTTATTATATTTGTTTGTTGAGTTGATGAACGTTTGGCCTTCGTCCCCCATATTGTGAATAGTATTTCATTAATTGAGTTTCCGCTAAGAGAATGTGATTGAATGAATGTGTGACTGAACCAGGTGGTTCGCTCGGAGGTCAGAAATGGCCTTCGGGTGTCGGTTACGTCTAGGGTACCCTCCCGGGGCATGACAATAATACAATATATTCAGTGTTTGTAAAACCTCTATAGAACTATATGGTATACTCTTGAGAAGAAATATAAAATTGAAGATGGAGGTTTGAAGAAGTTTGTGGCTGCAAATATTTTGGACTTTATGATAATTGACAACAAGACTTTCATGTCTCAAGTCCATCAAACCCAATAGTTTCATTATTAAAATTGTTGAATGGATTATGGAATTTATATTATCCATTGTACGTATGGTCATAAATGAGGCATTTTAACTAGTATCATTTATTCAGAAACTGCCTCCTTATGGAGAGACTTCAAAAGTTATTTGAAGCACAAGAGAAAAGAGATTACTCTTGAAGATCTGATTATTCCTCTAATGATAGAATAAGACAAGAAAGTTGTAACACCCCAAAATATTCTAACTCAGATCAGTCCAGAAAGCCCAGAGAAGAATTCATTTTTGATGAAGTCTGACTTTTATGGATGCCATCTACGGACCGTAGAAGTTTCCACGGACCATAGATGGACTCGTAGAGTAAGACCTCAAAATCCATCCTAAGGTTTTGAGATCTACGGACCAAGTTATGGACCTAGAAGCTTTTACGGGCTGTAGACCTGATCCGTAGATCAAGTCCTAAGACTTGAAAATTTCAAGTGTTCAGGTTGAGCTGTTATACGATCCATAGAAGGGCCTACAGACTGTAGAAGGTCCCGTAGACCTAACTTTAGAGAACCCCTCCTCGGTACCTTTTTTATGAGTAGGGTGTATGACTCGTAGAAGGATCTACAGACCGTAGGAGGTCCCGTAGACCCAATATTTAGAGACCCCAAGGTCACAGAAACTTTTTATGAGAGGTCTTCTACGACCCCGTAGAAGTTTCTATGGTTCATAGATCGACCCATAAACTGTCCCAGTCAACTTTTAATAAAGGATATTCCATCTTTTTCAACCTTTTTCAAGTCCAAGCCTTGATGTTTTGCGATATAATTAAGTTCCTTATCGGTGTCATTCGACCTTTTTCATCTTATAATCACTCTCAAGACTTAGAGTGAGGTTTCAAGAGTAGAAAAGCTAGGGTTTCAAGAGTATTCTTCAAGAACATTGTTCTTCTAGGTATATAAGGTTACGCATAGAGGTGGACTAAGTGCGTCTTCATAACCTACATCTAGATTCAATCATTAAAAGTTTAACCTAGGGTTTTAACCCAATCCTTTTCTTAAATTTTGATTTTCTATTATTCTTTGTTATTGAATTTGAATCTCTATCATTAAACTTATTATTCTAGTTCTTGATTATTGTTCATGCTTATTTTTCACATGAACTCTATTTGAGATGTTGAAGGTTTTACATTGCTATATAGTATGCATTATTTTCAGTTAGAGTAAAAGTATTTCAAAGCTATTAGTAAAAAAAGAGTTTTAAGAGAACTTGAGTGTTCCAAGTGCATTACTTGATTTTGAAAAGAACATGGTAAATTCTAAAAGAAAGCATAGCGTATCAGTTTTAGAAGAGAAGTTCATTCAGTTAAAGTAAAGTTTAGTATAGCTTCACAGAAGTATTTTTGAGCATTGACTCATCACATACAATATTACTAGTATGAGCATTATTGCATTGTTTTGGGAGTAGTGTTAAGAACCAATTTTCATACGAGTTAATATAACTCAAACTTCATGACCTACACCCTCAGTGTAGATAGGATCTTACTGTTGATTTGGGCGATTCCTCACTTGGATCTGGGAAGGCCTATTAAATGGATTCATAAGTTAAATTGTGTCCCTTACCCATGACAAGGTATTGGATGACTCTGGTAACGTGAGCAGTATGTTGTATCATCACAAGGCTCATAGTGTTAGTTTTCAATTAGAGAAACTCCCCAAGAAGTAAGTTACTATTTCTAATTTTTTATAATATATATATATATATATATATATATATATATATATATATATTTCTTTTCAATATTTTATAGTTTTTTGAGGTAGTCGTGGAATTATTCCAACACCTATATTAGTTATTAGAAGCTTCATAGATATAGTTGAATTAGTTCAGTCTTTTCAGATTATGCTTTAGACATTATTTCCATTATATTTAGAGGTTATTTTTAGACAGTTCTTGAGTTTTATTTAAAGCACCTTAAATGTTCATCTTTTTAAATCTTCCATATTGATTGTTAGTCTTCCGCTAAGTAGTTAGCCAGGACAAGGATTCAATTGAGACCAACATTGGTTTTCGAGTGCCGGTCATGCCTAAGGTGTAGACTCGGAGCATCATAAATTTGATATCAGAGCACAAAGTTCAAATGTCCTAGGATTTCTATGAAGTCGTCTCTAGTAGAGTCCTCCTTATTAGTGTGAAGCAAGCCACATCTGCCAAAAAAGATGATTCAGAACCATTTTGCACAATAACACCACCATCCTCAGAATCAACCAATTGAACACCCAAATGGGCTAATCTATGCACATCTTGAACTAACTCTTTCTTCTCATCCTCAATATGAGCAATATTGTTCATGGACAGTCTACTAAGAGCATCGGCAACTACATTTGCCTTATCTGGAGGGTATAGCATACTCATATCATAGTCTTTCAACGATTCAAGTCATTTTCTTTGTCGAAGGTTCAAGTCCTTTTGAGTGAATACATATTGCAAATTCTTATGATTGGTGAAAACATCCACATGGACACCATGAAGATAGTGTCTCTACAACTTCAAAGAAAATACCGCTGCCACCAACTCCAAGTAATGAGTTGGGTAATTCTTCTCTTGTACCTTGAGTTGCCTTGAAGCATAAGCTATCACTTTACCATTTTGCATTAGAACACAACCAATACCGACTCGTGAAGTATCACAATATACAACAAACCCATCGAAACTTTCTGATAAAGTCAACACTAGAGCAGAGGTAAGCCTAAATATTGGATCAACCATGATTCCTTTTTCAGAAACAATGTGACCAAGAAAAGCAACTGACCTTAACCAAAATTCACATTAGCTAAACTTTGCATACAACTGACAGTCCTTGTGAATTTGCAACACATTCCTTAAATGATCGGCATGCTCTTTATCACTCCGAGAGTAGATCAAAATATCATCAATGAAGATGATC
Source organism: Solanum dulcamara (assembly GCF_947179165.1). NCBI lineage: Eukaryota > Viridiplantae > Streptophyta > Magnoliopsida > Solanales > Solanaceae > Solanum > Solanum dulcamara. The sequence continues at coordinate 79,424,450 of NC_077237.1, forward strand.
ATAAACAAATCAAAGTATTTCTTGACTACCCTGTTCATCAAATCCATAAAAGTTGTAGGGGCATTCGTCAGTTCAAAAGACATAACCAAAAATTCAAAGTGACCATACCTAGTTCTAAAGGCTGTCTTCAGAATATTACATTTCCCTCACTCAGAGTTGGTGATAACCCAATCGAAGATCAATCTTTTAAAAGTAGCTTACTCTTTAAAAGTGACTTTGTTTAATTGTCGATAATCAATACACATACGAAGAGATCTATCATTCTTTCTGAAAAGGAGAACACGAGCACCCTATTGAGAGATACTCGGTGTACTAAAGCCCTTATCTAGCAGATCCTTCAATTGATTCTTTAACTCTTTTAATTCTGATGGAGCCATGCAGTAAGGAGGAACAGAGATAGGCTAAGTATCGAAAAAGAGATCAATACCAAAGTCTATTTCCCTTTAGTAAAGAATACATGGAACAACCTCAAGGAAAACTTCCGAAAACTTATTAACAACTGAAACTGACTCAAGAGTAGGAGTTTTGGAGTTAGTATCTCTAACCTGAACTAGATGATAGATGCAACCTTTCAAAATCATTTTTTGAGCTTTAAGGGATGAAAATTTGCCTTTTAACACAAATTTACTACCTTTCCATTCTAGGGCTGGCTAATTAAGAAACTAAAACTTAACCACACGGGTTCTACAACATATAAAGGCATAACATGTATGAAGCCAATACATAACGAGAATAACATCAAAATTGGTCATATCAAGCTCTACCAAATCAATGGAGGTGACTTTATGAAAAACTAAAACTAAACAATTTCTGTAGATTCTTTTAGCCACACTAAATCACCAACTGGAGTATAGACCGAAAAAGGCTCTTGTAAGATCTTGAGACTAACAATGAATCTCATATCAAAATAAGGAGAAAGAAATGATAGAGTAGCACCCGGGTCTAATAATGCATAAATATCAAAGTCAAAGACTTTCAACATGCTAGTGACCACATATGAAGACTTCTCAACTTCTTGCCTAGCTTGAAATGCATAGAACCTATTTTGGCTTGGGCCACCACCTTGTGAAAGTTGTCCACCTTGAGTAGGTTGACCTTGAGGATGCCTTTCCTTTTCCTTTTTAGGACATTCAGAGATTTTATGCCCCATCTTACCGCATCCAAAGCATGCACCTGTTCCAACCAAACATTTACCTCCATGATTTCTCCCAAACTTGGTACACTTAAGAAGAGTAGATCCACTAACACCACCTTGGGCTTTAGGATTTGAGACCATTTCTTTGTCAAAACTTTGAGCCAAAGATTATGAAGAACCTTGGCCTTGAAACTTTTGGCTTTGTCGAAAATAATCATTTCTACCACCGAATTTGTTGTGAGAAAACCCACCTTCATACCGAGCCCTCTTGGACTCCCTTGCACTCATCTTCTTAAGATTTTCTCCTTCAATTTACTCAGCATAAGTTATGAGCCTGTCCATCTCCTTGATAAGCATAGCGGTTCGGCATTCTTTCTTAACCAAGTTCGACACTCCTGAAATAAACTTGATTATTCGGGCACGAGAGTTGGCTACCAAGAAAGGAGCATATTTAGACAACTTGGTAAACTTGAGGGCATACTCCCTCACACTCATGTTCCCTTACTTGTGATTCATAAATTCCAACACCTTCTCTTCTCTTAGCTCAAGTAGGAAGAAGTAATCAAGAAATGCAACTTTGAACTTTTCCCAACCTATGGGACCATCTTCAACCCTTTCGGATTTCTATTCGTTGTACCAAACTTGAGAGAAACCTTTGAGTTGGTAGGCCGCTATTTCTGGCTTTTCCTCCAAAGACACTCCATAATGTCCACGATCTTGTACAACTCATCCACAAAGTCTTGAAGATCCTTATTAACCTTGGATTCATGAAACTCGGAAGGGTTCATCCTTGTAAAGTCTCTAACCCTTGAAATCAGAGTAGTCACAATTTGAGGAGCATCTACCTCTAGATTTACTTGAGTAGTCACGACTTGGGCTAGCATTTGAAAAGTGGCTCAGAACTCCGCATTCGTCACTTGATTGTTCAAAGGAGTATTTGGAGCTTGTGGATCCTCTCCACCATTTCTTAGAATGGGAGCTCTCCGTGGAGGTATAATTCTGTAATCTTAAAGAGAAAGAGTTAGAGGAGGAAACCTTAGAGTTCAACTCTATAGCACGATGATATCATGAAAGAAGTGAAGTGTTTCCTAATACTCTTTATAGCCTCCTATACATAGATGTGGCGCGCTTCACATCGATGAACAAGACTCTACTCGACGCGGCATGTTAGACTCTCTGGACACTGAACCTTGTGCTTTGATACCAAGTTTGTCATGACTCGACCTAGGGCCGAATCGTAACACGGCGATTAGAATCCTGAAGGAATCCAACCAAGCCTCTTAGCATAACATTTATGAATATACATAAAGTACATGAAATAAATAAATAAGAATCAAGATACAAAAGCAAAATCTCAAATAGATCATAAGTCTCAAAATATAGAAACATGAGACAACATAGAGTCCAATGAACATCTAACATGCCTCTACTTGTCTAGATGGGGGCGTAAGGAAATCTCCTAGCTCACCCAATATAAAAAGTTAAAGAAGTCATAAAGTCATAGGAAATAAAATGTATTGTCCTCAGAACATGAGGAATCACCAACGGTACACAAGTTCTAACTCTAGTCACTAGCAGGAGGAGGATGAATGTGATTGCCGAACAATACATTATGATATAATATATGCAAGAAGTATATGTTAGTACATAGAATGCACTAAGTATGTGAGAATATGCATAAACAATAAATATATGACATAATCAATATGGATCATAGGATGCAAGACCAATATCTTTAAAAGCATGAGTAAACATGAAAATATTAGAAAAATTTATTTCATTGGTCAATGCATCAAATAATATTATAATCATCATAAAAACTTACATATATGGGAGACAAACGTAACCGACATTAAGACCATGCGAGCTATTACATGAAATTCGATGATTCCCACATTGAGAAAGGGGGAGGCTACTTGCTAAGGTAGGCTTCGTCTAATTATTATCATCATGCGCTATATGTGGATCCACTAGCTAAGCCATAATGGAAAATCTATGGTGACAACATAGTTTAAGAGACTAGAGGTTGCTACTAGGACTTAGGTCGAGCCCACACCTAAAAGTACACTCGGTACTAAGAAAATCATCCCACGAAATACATATCATGTCATAATCATAATTCATACTTGTAATAATCATAAGCCTTTCATAATCAAAATTCATAAACTTAATCATAGGAATAACTCATTATCATATGATTCATGTAATGTGGGTGTAGGCCTTCCATCATTATGAATCCTTATTATAAATATTATTAGAGTATTAAGTCACCTTGTTCATCAAAGATCTTCAGTCACTCTTTCATTAGAGTCTTGAGTAAGCTTCAAAGATCTCAAGTAACTCTTTCTCATAAACATACTTGAAACATCATTCATAATCTTTCATAAGGTATTCATAATCATCTTTGCATAAAGCATCTTAAAACTTGTTCATAAAGCTTTTCATTGAAATAACTTGAAATTCATGATCATACCTCATAAATCATACTTGAAACTAGCATATAGCTTGAGTCATTGAAATTCAACTTGAAATTATGCAATATGACGTGAATTATGTATAATTAGACTAAAAGCATTGAAACATATCATAATTGGGAAGTACCAATGCAAATCATGATATTGGGGCTTTTATTTGAAGAAATCATAAGAGAATTGAGAAGAAATCTTTGGAATTCTATGGGTGAAAGGTGCCTATGGATGAAGTTTCAGATACCTTGACCTTGATGAGCCCTAAATTGAAGAGAATGAAAGCTTAACCTTGAATAACCCTTTTGAATTGCTTGAGGGAGAAGAAGACTTTGAGAGAAAACTTGGGAGAGAAGGTTTTATGATTTTTTTGGTATTATGGAGAGAATGATAGGGTTAAAAGACTTTAGGGTAGCTAATAGTTAGGAATTTAGTCCCTAAAACCGTCCACACACTCATTAATGAGATATAGAAAAAAGACAAAAATAACTCTCATTAAAACTGAATCCGGAACTCAGGATGGGCGATCACCACGGTCCGTGGTCCCCTCCGTAGTGAGGGACTTGGGAAGGGTTTTGAGAAGGATGCCCACCACGGCCAGTTATGGGAACCACGATCCATGGTAGTCCTCTGTTGTGGTTTCCTTGGACTTACATTCTTGGTCTTTGCAGGGATGGTTTCAGGACCTCCTCCATGCAGACCTCCACGGTCCGTTAACATGGGTCGTGAAAGTGATTCTGACAGGAGGTCTGCAGGGGTATCCACCACAGGATCCATAACGGCCAGTGGTCCGCACCACAGCTCAGGGTGGCTCTTCTTGGTCCTTACCTCTGAAACCCAATTGATAGGGCATGGACCACGATGGCCCTTCACATCTCGTGGTACTCTTCACTGCCCGTAGTGGATCCCGTGAAGACCACCTATCTTTTGAATTCTCTTTTTCCAACTTTTCCACTTTCGAGGTCTTACACGTCTGTACCATGTGAAATGACTGTATTAAAGAATAACTAGTAACTACTATTATTGACTAGTAGATCGTTATAAAATTATGTATATTGAAAAGTTTGTAATTGAAAATATTTATTTATAAAGAACATGAAGATATACAACAACAACAATAACAACATAATACCCAATGAAATTTCACAAGTGAAGTTTGTGGAGGGTAGAATATACGCAAACCTTACCATTACCTCATGGAGATATGTGATTTATTAAAATGGCGCCTTAGGATATTACGATATATTGTTTATGAACTATGGATCACTCATTTAGTAAGATTGTAGGAGCGGGTGTAGTTTTGATATCATTCGCAAATTATGAGACTTTTATATTTACAAGAAAAAATACAACTTAAAAAATCCGAATTACATGTCCATACAAAATTTCAACTTCAAATAGTAGATTTCAAATAATGTACAAAAAGGTCGTAAATTTACTAAATCTGAATAGAATTTAGATATTAAGATCAAGAAATTGTAATTATAGTCAGAAATTTAATTTTTTTCTGAGGATGTGATTTAAAAGAAGAAAAAAATCTATCAAGGAAAATTACCATTAATGTATATAACCCAAAGTTAATTTATTAAATTTTTCTACCCAATTTATAAAAAAGTTGGAAAATTTAAATATGGTTAAGAATTAAACATGGTAAGATTTTAACCTCTATTATCTCCCCCTCTCCCCAACTATAAAAGATCAAAATAAATAGGGTCAGATCAAATGTTGGAAATATTTATGTAAAAATTACCCTTTTACACATATTTTAATACCATATTTACTTGTATTCCCTATTATACCAAAAAAATTCCAAAATCCCTCTTTTTCCTTTAACTCTTTCTCCCTCACTAATACATCACTCTTCCTCCCTAAATCCTTGCCCTAATTCGCTCCTCTTCATCAGTTTTTGAGATTTTGAATTTATGAGTCTGTTACTCAATTTCAAGGTTCTAACTAAGGTATATTTTATTTTTTTCGTATATGGAATCTCACTTCATCCTCATTCAATCTGATTTCTCCTAAAATTTGTATCGTTTGATTTCTTCTGTAAATCTTTGAAAAATCTTCTAAAATTGATATCATTTGCTTTCTTTTGTAAATCTTTCTGTTTTTGTAACTCATATCTTCAATGATACATATGGAATCCGTTCATGGTCTCAAACAGTCGAATAAAAATCAAGGAATTCTTGTTTCACCTGGTTCTGATTCATCTTGGGAAGGTTACGACGATGTTAGATCCAAACATCATAACGATCCAGCAGTGATGGATAAGCTACGTGAGAAATTGAAGTCGAAAGCTCCAGTTAAACATGCACCCAAAGAACTAGACAACAAGATTGAAGGGGTTACAACACGCCCTAATATCCCAAAGGTATGGGTTCAATTAAGGTTTTTTTTTAATGAAGTTTTTATAAAGGTTTTTTGATTCTGATACATATCGTTTATGTATCAGCTTATCTTGTATCAAGCACTAAATCTTCTGATACATACTATTTTTTTAAATGCCATTTTTTGGAGATTTACTACTTCTGATACATCGTGTTTAAGTGTCAGTTTCTATTGTGTCAAGTTTTAATGATTCTGATACATCTACATTTATGTATCAGATTATAATTTATAAAGCCTTACTGTTTCTGATACATCTTCTGTATGTATCAGAATCTCATGTATCAAATATTTTAATGCATATGATACATCGTATTTATGTATAAAGTTCAAGTTGTATTTAACCATTTTTCATGTCAATGCAGGGAATGAAATATGTCATCAAGAAGATCCTGTCCCACCCTTTGAGATTCGGCACGGCATATAGGGCTAATTTTCTTGATGATTTTGAATCATCAATAGGTGAAAAAGGTATAAATTTATTTAGGATGAAATTTCTATTCCAAATACTGGACTACATGCCGAATTCTTCCGTTCAAGATATGCCACACTATTGTGGAATTTTGATTGTCGAAGGCCAAGGATGGTTATGTTAGCGATAACGATGATCCTAAACAATCTAAGAGAGATTTCATATCTTCTAGTCAAGGAGAACCGATGGACGTCGAGTAATTTTTTTTTTTGAATTTTGTATTAGAAGAATGTACAATTACCAGACTTTTAAGTTTTTCTCATGTATGAAACTCTAATATAAGATGAAAGTTTATAGATCATATTATCAAGTATCAAACTTGACTGCTTCTTGATTCTGATACATACTATTAATGTATCATATTCTAATGTATAAAACTTGACTGCTTCTGATACATATTGTTAATGTATCATATTCTAATGTATAAAACTTGACTGCTTCTGATACATACTGTTAATGTATCATAATCTAATTTATCAAACTTGACTGCTTCTGATACATTCTGTTAATGTATCAGATTCTAATTTATCAAACTTGAATTCTTTTGATATTGTATATGTATCAGCATCTCATGTATCAAGATTTAGTAATTCTGATACATCTTATTTATGTATCAGAATCTCATTTATCAGCTATAATGAATCTGATTCATCTTGATTATATATCAGATTATCATGTATCAATATTTAATGTTTCTGATACATCTTGTCTATGTATCAACACCTCACGTATCAACCTTTAGTGTGTCTGATACATCTTGTTTATGTATTAAATTCTCATGTATCAAAATATAATGATTCTGATACATCATGTTTATGTATCAGATTCTGATACATCTCATGATTCTGATTGAATTTTTTTTCGCACTGATGCTTTGTTTTTAGAATTTTCCTTGATCTTCATAACTGTTTTGTTCTTAAAAGGATTCTTTACCTTATTTAGCACTCTAATTGATTGAAACAATCAATCATAACTTAAATTACGTTACTATCCATAAATAACTCACAAGCATTAATTATTTTACACCCAAAAACTGATGTATCAGGAAGGTGAGTAATGTATCAGAAATTTGAAAAAAAAGGGAAATCGGGTAATTTAAGAAAAATGAGGGATACATTGTAATTGAGTTTTTTCACTATGGAATTTAGGTAAAGTTTACAATATTTATTGAGCCGAATCCACTTATAAGGGAAGCTAATTAGCCTGTTAGCCCATCAGCTTGTCTTCCTACTTAACCCTAGCCCAGAGTGTATAAATACATCATTATGGATCTAGAAAAAAATAAATTTTCTATATTAGTTGACGGCTAGAATTTTTAAGAGAGAAGCGCACTCTGCATTCCTAAGATATCTAGGTTGTGGAAACATGAGTCATGGTTGCAGCAGATCCACTTTCGCTAAGAGTAAAATGTAAGTCTCCTAAATTAGTATATACGAGTGAAATGCTATGCAAAACCTAAAAATATTACTTTAAATTCAAGTAAACAAAGGATTTTCTCCTATTTTTCTCTCTTTTTTTTTTGAAAAAAATTGTGTTTACCAGCAAAAATTGCATATTCGTTTAGGGTTTGTCAAAAAATTCAGAACAATCAACAATCTGTACGGATAGAAGTCGAAATTTCTTTTGGGGTAAAATTCAACAAGCGACTCATTCTATGCGTACAACATTGCTTCCTTTTGTAGGTAAACTATTTTCAATTAAATGCTTTTTTTTTCATGCATGGCTTTGATCGACTTTGTTTTGTGTACATATGCATGTGATCAGGTATCTATAACCTTTTTTTTTTCTTTTTAATCTTTGTTAATTATATATGACTTTGGAATTAGAAGGATTTAGTTATCTTGCCGAATTCATGTCCTGATATGTTGATTCATCATGACTTCAAAATCTTTATATAGGTAACTCTAATTAATACATATTTAAAGTGAATACTTTTGGTTTTTGAAGCATTGATCGTAAGATTTTCTTCCGATTTTATAGTGTGTTATTACAAAGAAGAAAAAAGTTCCATTTTTGCAGTGTGATATGAAACTTTTTCTATTGTAATAACATTCACCATAAAATCAGAACAAAATCTCACAGTCAAACCTTCAAAAATTAAAATTATTCATCACTCAAATAGACTTTAAAGATGTATTGATTAGAGGTATATCTATATAAAAATTTTAAAGTCTTGAATTAATATAACAGGACATAAATCGACAAAATAGCTAAATCCTTCTAATTTTAAAGTCATACATAACAAACATAGATTAAAAAGAAAAAGAAAGGGTTATATATACATGATCAGAAGCATACCTATACGCATACACACACAACCCCGTTGAAGCGATGCATGAAAACAACAACACATAAGTATTTGATTAAAAATAGGTTACCTACAAAGGGAAGTAATGAAGTACACATACAGTGAGTCGCTTGTTGAATTTTGACTTCTAGCTATACAAAGTGTTGATCATTTTGAATTTTGACAAACCCTAGAGGAATCTGCAGTTTTGGCTGATAAATCCAATTTTTCAAAATGAGAGAGCCAAAATAGGAGAAAATCATTTATTTACCTGAATTTAAAGTAATATTTTTCAGGTTTGGCGTAATATTTCACTCGTAAATACTAATTTAAGAGACTTACATATTTCTCTAATCATCAACTTTAATGTAACAACCTGTTCCATCATTGTGGGTATTTAGGATCATAGTATCCTCATATAGGTCCTCACGGGTTAAGAGTTGGTGGAAATCTGAAAATGGGAGTTAGGTTTGAAAATTCTACCAGTGCTTCACTATAAAGAAGACGTCCTCTCTATAGCGAATCTCTATAGATAAGGAGATTTTGCTATAGAGAATATGATGAAGGGTGCTGATTTTGTATGTGATGCTAAGTGTTGTCAACCTATTACTTTCGTCTTGATATTTGTTGTAACTTTTAAATTATTTTGCTGTAAGGTTCTAGAATTCAAAAGATAGTTGTAATGTGTGGCGGAGGTTTATTCAAGCTCAATTAAGGAGTCAACTTCCACGATTTAAGGGATTTTTACAGACCACTTTATGTATCTATACAGTGTAAACTTTTGTCGTATGAATGATCAATCAGCTTCACTATAGCGATTCTGAAGGAGAAAAGAGAATTCAAAAGATAGTTGTAATGTGTGATGGAGCTTTATTCAAGTTCAATTAAGGAGTCAACTTTCAGGATTTAAGGGATTTTTACAGACCACTTTATGTATCTTTATATAGTGTAAACTTTTGCCGTATGAATGATCAATCAACTCCTACTTTGTCCAGATTTTCTTTTTTTTCATGTTTATTTTCTCTTTTCTCATTCAGAATCGCTATAGCGAAAGCAGTGATCCTGTGAAAGTTCTCCATAGCTACAAAGACTTATTTCGTCGTTATTCAAAGTGCACCTCGTGCAAAATCCCACATTTTTTGAAATACACTGCTAAATTGAAATTGGGATGACACGACAAAACTTCAAATTTTGATTTAAAACCAGAACTAAGAGCATGTTTGGATTGACTTATAAATTGCTGAAAATAGCTTATAAGTTGTTTTTAGCTTTTTTGAGTGTTTGGCTAGCCAACTTAAAGTCATTTTGTGCTTAAAATAAGCTTCAAAAAATAATTGGACCTGTTTGACTTGGCTTAGCTTATCTAAAGCAGCTTATAAGCTGAAAGCAGTTTATCAACTGTTTTAGATAAGCTAACTCAAACAGGCACTAAGTCAATGACTTCCTCATTGTGACTTCCATAATTTTGACAAGGATGGAAGTGAAAAATCTTTTGATGATAATCAAGTTTGGGCTGCTTATGACGCTGATGATTTCATGTCACGCTATTATGCTCTGTGTCACACCCCGATCTTAATAGGGTGTGATGGGCACCCGACCCCATGCTCGGAGCCGAGCAAACCCGCTGTCTCATATTACATACTTAATCTCTTTATACTTTTACATCAATAAGAAATGAAAAACATAGCTAAGCTTTCCGAATCTTTTTTTTCTTTCAAAAGCTATCATCCCATAAAACTCATGACATACGACATAATAACATATCGGCTGGTGACGCCGCTTACAAAGTTGACACTCTATACCCACGACTCTGTCTGTAAAGTCTCTAACTTCAAACGAAACACCATAACGCATATACTCTGACTAAGAAGCACTCCGAGAACAAGTGGAGTTGCTAACCCCGCTGGAACATCTTCTATAATAGCTTCTACTCATCTAGGTGTACCTGCGCAGCATGAAACGCAGCCCCCGAAGAAAAAGGGGTCAGTACGAGTAATGTATCGAGTATGTAAGACATGAAAATCAGCATAACAAAGAACATAAGGTATGAACAACCATATCATAGAATCATAGAACATATAGTGAGATAAGAGAGTAACCTGTACATATGAGTGCCTTTTAGGCCGGATACCATGCATGCTTGTCTTTTCCTTTAAAAACATTTCTTTTTCATATCCATAGAAAATAGAACATGTCAAATCACCCACATATGTCCCGCGTCCGAGCATCCCGCGTTCGGGATGAAAATTACGCCAACTAACCAGGTGGCAATGCATCTATAGCGCCACATATGAACCTTCCCCATATCCCCTATATACATATACATATACATATATATATATATATATATAGACAGCATACAGGAGAGCTCAACGAAAGTCATGTATCTATCGGAGTGACGGAAGTTCGGTAACCTCCGATTGTATTATAGACTAACCATGGTCGCTTTGTCTCACTTTGAAGGAACAATTATTATAAGATGAGACTATCCACGAAGGATAATATTAAGAGAACGTAGAATAAGGTCACAATCTCGTAAGGCGCCAAATCGTATACATATGCACATAGGACCAATTTTCAAGACTCGTAGAATAATCAGAATGAGCTATGATTCAAAACTCAAGACAAGAGTCATGTCAAGTACCTTTCAAAAATTACCATGAATTATATCAAAATAAAACTTTTGGAATCATATACACGTATCTAAGTACGAGAAAATATCCTTTGGAAACTCAAGAAAATTGGCCATCCTAGTGGCTCTACGAATAGGACTTCCTTGAAATTGTATAAAATATCATATACTTTTTTCATAAAACCCATGCCAAAAGAAAGAGTAGCTCTATATACTTATGTCAAAACATGCCAAGAGAAAGAAGGGTAAACCTTACATACATGAAGCCGTTCTTATCATAGCCATCATAGACATATTCTCATCCTCGACATCATCAATGTCGTTGTAAAACATATCCATCGTTATTGTCATAAAAGCTTGTAATACTGTAAACCTTTGTTTTGGGAAACTATAGACATTTTGGAAAACATTGACGGGTTATAAGAAAAGTAGTCATTTCCTTGGGACCATTGACACCTAGCTTTTGAAAACAAAGAAAATATGGAAGCACTTATGAAACCATAACATCGGAATCATGCCTTGAAAGAAAAGGGTAAGCCTTACATACCTTGTCCGCTTCCTTAGTCAATCCCACTTAAATCTTGGCCTTCCCAAAAATCTATAACAATGTTAACGAATGCAAACATTAGCTGTAGATATCCAAGATTCTCATCTTAAACTAACATTTTTTTCTATCGAAATTTCGGCAGCACTTCCCCTGTAAATACACCACCCCCGAGATTTCAACTCGGCTACAATATCAACAACCATACCAATGAAAAAAACCAGCAGCATACTTACAGGTAAATCACTTTAACATTACACAACACAAGCTCCAAACAACTAGCTCCAAACTACGGTACCAAAATAGAGTTTTTAATCTTTATTTCACAAAATCTTTAACCATAACAAATGGGGGGTCGTGTGGCCGCAACCAGAAGAACCCACACCCTTTTTAAAATACTTTAAAGCCCTGCAACACGCAACCCAACCAGCTGCAACTGCAGTACCACAACGACAACACACTACGCGACTTCGATTTAACTACTACAACTTCCATTTAGTTGTTTCTAACGTCAAGCATCCTTATAAGTTTTTTCCACTTCCAGCATCATTTAATACATTTAACATACCCCATAACAACCTCATAAACTTCAATTGAAAGAGAAAACCTTACCTTGCCCAAAACTCATCAAACTCGTCGAAACTTGCCTCGAAAGCTCTCCAAGCGTGGCTAGAACTTTGGGACTGTTTGGTGACATTTTGGTGCTGCTCCAAACCATAAATATTTATTACTAATACCTTAATAACATCATGTTATGCCCTAGATAATTAATTCACGGAACGAAATTGAAAAACTCATTTTTTTTTCCTCTTGGCCGCCACTAGTTTCTCTAGTTTCCTAGGATTTCTTTTCTTCTTCTTGCTCTTGAATTTTCTCTCTTTGTCTTGAAATTTCTAGAGTAGTATGGACTTGATGAGTCAAGGGACACATATATATATAGGCTACTTTTAGGGGGGACACATGTCAAGCCCTAAGTGGTGACACATGTCAAGCCCTTATTGGTCCAACACCTCCTTTCCTCCAATCACGGGCTGCCATGTGGCATGTGGGTCCCACCCCCTCTTGCTCCAGCTGCTGTCACGTGGCACTCTCCCATGATGCCATGTGTCACTCTCTTTTCCCCCTTGTGGGATCGTAATCTCGTCTTCTTTTATGAACCTATGTAACCCTTGCTACGTAAGCTTGGTACGTACTCAAGTAGCTTAAGTATGTGAGATTTCCAAGTTGGTAGCTTACGTATGTGACATATCCAAGGTAATAACTTAAGCAAGTAAGTCGAGTCCTACGACTCACTACTTGACCTCCAATTCCTTCCGGATTCTTATGACCCCCTTCTCTATTTTTCTAGAATTTTCTTTCAAAATAAAGATGACTTAATTGTCTTGCCATATACACTTTGGTTCCTTCAAGAACATTCTTGAACACTTTGTGAAATTTCCCTTTTTGCCCTTAGCCTTTCTCAATATTTTCACACTAATAATGTTCATAACCAACTTGTATATTAAAAATAAATTTTGGAAGATGGTCATTCTCTTCACTTTACCACGGCTACTTTAAAATATCCAACCGTATAAAATACGGGATATAACACTCTGATTCACGATGTGATATCTAAAAAGCCATTTGAAGTGAAATTTAGCTGGTTGAACTCCAAAAATAACTCTGAACTCGGCCCAATTAATTAGGTTGGTTCTAGCTTCCTCAAGACGGAGATTTCAGGATAGGCAAGCATGATATCAATAAGATGTTCAATTCTTTCTCCCACAAGGTCAAGTGGGTGAAACAGGCTAGAGGTATTATCCAAATTTTCCCCCAGAAAGGGGGATGTTTGGGGTTTGTACAGGCATTGGTTTGCTAAATGGAATGAGCTAACTCCAAATAATATGATACAGTACAACTATGATATGGTGGAAGATACTCAACCAAATTACAATATGGTTTTTCAAGCTCAACAGTTTAGCCGAGGTTGTGGTGGATTTCGTCCAGCTGTTGGTCAAAACAATCTAATTGCTTAAGGTATGAACTCCCAGAAAGTTAGTCTAATCACCCTGTCAAATTTGTTGTAGAAACAATCACACTGAATGTTTCTATTGATGGAATTTCTCTTATCAAGCATCTGATGATCTTCCTCAAGTCCGAGCTGCAGTAAACTTACAGGATACAAAGGATAAGGACAACACCCTATCATAAATTCTACAGATAACTTGTTCAACCTTCAGTCTTATAAAGGTCCCGATAAAATTGTTGTTGGTAATGGTTCAAACTCAACATAACACATATTGGAAATCTGAAGTAGTTGAAGTGTTTGTTAAGTTTTAGACAAGCCATAATACATAAATTGGACCCTTAACTTGGCTTCGAATTATAACTTTGACCTTTAACCTTGATAGTGCACAAATAGTCACTTAAACTATTCAACACTTAAATAAAAAAATACTCGAATCCTACCTGGCAAAATGCGTGAAAAACACCTAAGTTACGCCCGTCAGAGGTAAAATTGAGAGCAATATTCGAGTGTCTTTTTGTTTAAGTGTTGTATAGTTAAAGTGTCTACTTGTTCACTGTCAAAGTTAAAGGTTATTTTTAAAATCCACGTGTATTTATTTTAATTAAGTGGCAGTCATTGAGTGACTCAGTAATCCATGTCGAAGAGTCTGTGTATCACGCATTTGGGCTGCACTATTCGAGTTTTGTTTTTGTTTAATTATTGGATAGTTAAAGTGTCTACTTGTTCACTGTCAAAGTTAAAGGTCAAAGTTATAATTTGAAACCAAGTTAAAAGTCTTATTTATGTATTATGGCTTCAGAAAATGGTAGAAAACCAATTTTCAAAAGAGGATTAAAGTTTTTCAATGCGATGGAGGGGTTGAATTGTCTAAGGCTGAATTTATTACTCATCTTGAAAATTGTGAGACATATTTCGTGCCCAAATTCGCCTAGAAAAAATGAAATTGCGGAATGGAAACATAAACACATTGTGGAGACTAATTTAACACTATTGTATAGTTAAGTTGCCTCTTTATTTGTGGATTTATGCATTCTTGACTGCTACATTTCTTATAAATAGGATGCCTTCATCAGTTCACAAGATGAAATCTCCCATTTTCAAATTGTATGAAACTCATCCTGATTATTATAGTTTGAAGGTATTTGGATGTAGATGTTATCCCTACTTTGAAGGAAAAAAGGAAGTTTTCTCATCCTGATTATAATAGCAATTTACGTAAGAGAGTTCAGCTGTTTTCACATAGTAGCAACTATAGTCGGAGAGTTTTCATCTCAAGACAGGTGGTATTTGATGAACTAACTTTACCTTGTCTAGTCTCAAGAAAAGCATTAGCCATTAGGATGTTGCAAGTTCCATTCACTTGTGCCACATTTCATGAATTTTTCACTACACCCTCAGACCACACTGCCTTCAAATTTTGAATACAGGAATATAGATGACGAGTCTATTATTTCAGAAGTGTTGACAAGAAGTGAAGAGTTACACCACTGAGGCAGTTATCTTGATGATTTTATTTGCAATGATACATGAAGTCTTGTTCCCAGGAGGTATTTATGTAGTTGGCTCGAAAGGGGCATTTAAAATAAAAAGGATTAGTAGAAGATATTTCAGCTTGAAGGTATAGATTTTGAAGTAACATTTAGTCCCGTTTTTTTGACTGCTTATTTAAATAATGTTTTGTCTCTACAGGAAGATATTATGAATGGGAATTGGAGCAGACTTCACTGTTATGTGGTAAACTTTCTTACTTCCGCTATCATAGCCATCAGAGCAAAAGGATTCAATCAGATACAGAATTATCACCTCCACCTGCTGCTAATGTTTCAAGTTCAAAGACAAGCACGTATGGAAGTGAACATGCTGCACAAGATCAATCACTTCAATCTAGTAACGCTTTGCTGGTATTGTGAACTTAAAGGCTGCTGAGTATGTTGAGACAGCGTCAGTAGCTTCCAATGGAAAGGATGATTAACTGTAGAGGAAGGTGAAGAAACATTCTGCTTTCTGTAGCTGCATTTGGCCCAATAGGTTGGCCAAGATCATTCAACTCAACATGAAAAATGCCATCATCTTTTCCCTATCCCGAGTGCATCATAGGGGACCCCTAAGTCGCTTAGATTGTTCTTCGCTAGCGCCAAGATCTGTTTGAAATAATCAAAGATAGAAAGGAAGCTCATCAAGCACTTGTAAAGCTCACTTATGTATCTACATCAAATGTCATTCTAAAAGGCTGTTTATTATGTTGGGAGGAGGAAGCACCACAACTAAAGTTTGATATGATGAAAATAATGAAAATAAATTGGACACGAGAATTTTACGTGGAAACCCCTCTAAATGATAGAAGAGAAAAACCACGGGGTAGAAGGATCTCACTATAAAATATGGAGTACACTGTTCTCAAATACAAGGAGAAAACAACAATAAACACTTCTCTGTTGTAAAAGGAACAATTACTAAAGAGGACACTCAAGACTACAATATTTATCTTGGTGTATAACTCTCTTTGTATTCTTACTCTCTCTTTCTGGGATGATTTAAATGAGGGCAGGAAGCCCTCTATTTATAGGAGGATGAAAACGCGTAGAAAATTTACGCGTTAATTTTCTACGCGTTTGTCAAAGAAGCCAGCAGCCTTTGAAGAAAAAATTGCTGAAAACGTGTATACATTTTTCTGCCTGCAGCAACTTTTATTGACTTTCATTTCTCTTTTGCAGCAACTTTTATTGACTTTCATTTCCCTTTTGCAGCAACTTTTATTTACTTTCATTCTCCCACTTGAAGATTTAATTGAGAATCAGTTAAGTCTTCACACCATCCTTTCTACCCAATTACTGCAATGTTACGTTTCTGCCAGGCCAATAGAAGATCGACACCATATGAACTTGTTACTGTTGATCGGCTTCGTAAACATATCTGCCAGGTTGTCATTAGTGTGAATTTTTCGAATATCCACACTGCCTTCTTCCACCTTCTCACGAACAAAGTGATACTGAACTCGTATGTGCTTTGTCCTTGAATGAAATGCCGGATTTTTTGCAAGATGCAAAGCGCTCTGACTGTCACAAAACAAAGCAATCTTCTCTTGTTTGTGCCCGAGCTCCTCCAATAACATCTGCATCCATATTGCCTCTTTGCTAGCTTGTGTAGCTGCTACATATTCTGCTTCCGTCGTAGATGTAGCCACGATAGACTGCAGTTTTGAAATCCAGCTTATAGCTCCTCCAGCAAGAGTAAACACATAACCTGTGGTGGACTTGCTTTTATCAAGATCACCTGCATAATCTGAATCAACATAACCTTTAACAGTAAAGTCTGATCCTCCATAACACATTGTAACATCTGAGGTACCCTTGATGTATCTCAGGATCCTCTTAACAGTATTCCAATGCTCTCTTCCAGGATTAGCCATGTACCGACTAACCACTCCCACTGCTTGTGCAATGTCAGGTCTTGTACATACCATGGCGAACATTAAACTTCCCACTGCTGATGCATACGGTACTCTAGACATCTCCATCCTTTCTGCTTCATTGCTAGGACACATACTTGAGGATAACTTGAAATTAATAGGAAGTGGGGTAGAAATTGACTTACAGTCTTGCATCTTGAAACGTCTCAAGATTTTCTTCAAGTAGTTCTTTTGAGAAAGTCAAATCTTCCTATTATTTCTGTCTCGGTGAATTTGCATCCCTAGAATCTTGTTTGCTGGTCCCAAGTCCTTCATTTCAAACTCTCTAGCCAACTGTGCCTTTAAATTTGTGAGACGATCTTTGTTGGGGCCTGCTACCAACATGTCGTCAACATACAACAACAAAATAACAAAGTCTTCATCACCAAATCTCTTGTAATAAACACAAGGATCTGAACTATGTCTGTTGTATCCAAGGCTTATAATGAAGGAATCAAATCTCTTATACCAACATCTCGGCGCCTGTTTGAGACCGTATAGAGATTTGTTCAACCTGCAAACCAAGTTCTTTTTTCCCTGTTCTTCAAAACCTTCTGGTTGGAGCATATAAATTTCTTCTTCAAGTTCTCCATGAAGAAATGCAGTTTTGACATCTAACTGCTCCAAGTACAAGTCAAATGTAGCACACATCGCCAGGACCACTCGAATTGTTGTGAGTCGAACCACTGGAGAAAATATCTCATTGAAGTCGATACCTTCTTTCTGAGCGAATCCTTTCACCACCAATCTTGCACGATACTTCTCCACTTGATCATTACCATTGCGTTTGATCTTGTAGACCCATTTGTTTCCAATGGTCTTCCTTCCTTGTGGTAATTGAACAAGATCCCATGTTTTATTTTTATGAAGAGCTTCAATTTCTTCTTGCATTGCTGCCACCCACAGAGATGATTCTTGGCCTTTCATAGCTTCTTGAAAAGTTGAAGGCTCTCCATCTTCTGTTAATAGACAGTATGCAATATTACTCTCCATAGAATAATCTAAGTGCCAAGCTGGTTCTCTTCTCTCCCTAGTTGACCGTCGAACTCCTGGAGTTTCGATCTCAGCTTGCTCTTGTTCGTTTTTCTCTGGTGCTGCTTCAGAAGAAATTGGAACTTCTTCTATTTCTTCAACTTCTACTGTAGTAGTCTCTGATTTTTCTTTTGAAGTGCTACCTTCTTTTGCTTGTATCTTGTTTTCAACAAATACAACATCCCTGCTGATTACCACCTTGCGGGCTGTGGGATCCCACAAGCGATACCCCTTGACTCCATCAGCATACCCTAAGAAAATGCATTCCCTGGATTTTGGATCCAACTTCGATTTTTCTTGGGTGTTGTACATAACATAAGCAGGACTTCCGAATATATGTAAGCGAGAATAATCAGCTGGTTTTCCTTTCCACATCTCCATTGGCGTTTTCAGATCAATTGCGGTTGATGGTGACCGATTGATCACATAACAGGCGGTTTTGACTGCTTCTGCCCAGAATGGTTTTTCCAATCCTGCAGTTGCCAACATAGCTCTTGTCCGTTCCAACAAGGTTCTGTTCATCCACTCTGCTACTCCATTTTGTTGTGGAGTATATGCCACCGTGAACTGCCGTTTAATACCTTCTTGTTTACAGAAGTTATTAAATTCATCACCAGTGTATTCTCCTCCATTATCTATCCTCAAACACTTGATCTTTTTCTCAGATTCAAGTTCCACCCGCGCTTTGAATTCTTTAAAAACTGAAAAAACATCTGCCTTCCTCTTGATTGGATACACCCAACTTCTCCTGGAGTAATTGTCGATAAATGACACGAAATATTTTGCTCCTCCTAGAGACTCCACCGGTGCTTGCCAGACATCAGAGTGAACCAGATCTAGTATTTCCTTGCTTTTAGCAGATGAACTGCTAAACTTCAGTCTATTTTGCTTACTGGTAACACAATGCTCACAAAAGGGTAGTGAAACCTTTTTGAGCCCTGGAAGAAGTTTTTGCTCAGCAAGAATCTTCAAACCTCGTTCCGACATATGGCCAAGTTTACGATGCCACATCATCGTTGATTCTTCAAATGAACTTGCTGACGCGGTTGATGCTTCTCCTTCTTGGTGTGTTTCACCTTTAAGCACATATAGATTTGCAGCAAGTTTTTCTGCTTTCATCACTACAAGCGTTCCTTTGGATATTCTCATGACTCCACCATGAGTCTTATATGAACATCCATTATCATCTAGTTATCCTAAAGACAATAGATTCTTCTTCAAGTCTTTTACATGTCGTACCTCCCGGATGATGCGAACCGTGCCATCATACATCTTTATTTTGATGGACCCAATACCAATAACATCCAAAGCATGATCGTTTCCCATGAACACAGACCCTCCTGAGATAGGATTATATTGATGGAACCATTCTCTCCTGGAAGTCATGTGCCATGTTGCTCCTGTGTCCATGATCCAGACATCAGTGAAACGTTTTCTGCCTTCATTATTTGATATTGCCTCACTACATAAAATATTGCCATCATCCGAGGTACATGCAATATTCCCTTGAGCATTTGATGGCTCAGGATTTTCACTCTTCTTCTTGAACCGATAATCTTTCTTGAAGTGCCCTTTCTTGCCACAGTTGTAGCACTTGATATTCTTCTTACTTCTTGATTGAGATCTGCCATGATTGTGACTCCCGCTGGGGCCACGTTCTTTTGGTCTTCCTCTCACCATCATCAAAGCTTCAGCTTGCTGCGAACTTGCTTGTCTGTCTTTCTTATTTTTGCGTCGATTTTCTTCTTCCAAGACAGCGGCTGCAATTTCATCGAAAACTAGACTGTCTGTATTGTTCGTCAGGTTGATGATGAGTTGATCATACGAGTCAGGCAGACTTTGAAGTAGAAGCTCCGCACGTTCAGTACCCTTTATTTTGCAACCCATTGTTGTAAGTTGCGAAAATAGAGTATTCAAAGTATTGATGTGTTCAGTAACTAACATGGATTCTGCCATTCGAAGAGTATACAATCTTTTTTTAAGAAGATTTTATTATGTAAAGACTTGGCCTCATACAACCCCGTAAGAGTATCCCATATTTCCTTCGCCGTCCGCTTTTCCGCCACACTAGACAATACTTGATCAGCTAGTTCCAAGTGTAGATCAGCAACTGCGTTGCTGTCTATGTCGTTCCACTTGCTGTCATCAACAAAGTCGGTGGGCCTGCCTTCAATTGCAGCTAAGCAATTGTCTTTTCTCAGTATTGCTTTTATTTTCATTTTCCACAATGAGAAATTAGTCCCATTGAATTTCTCAACATCAAACTTTGTTGTACTCGACATTGTTATTTGCTTCACACCCTTCTAGATCGTTTCTGAATATTTTTGCGAACAATCGTGACAAACTGTACCGTCACCGAAATTTACTATTCACGTGAATAGTACTATTCACCGAATTTTACTATTCACGAAAAGTTACTATTCACAGATAGTACCTTCGCATAAAATAGACAGAATAACCGAGGGCTCTGATACCACTGTTGGGAGGAGGAAGCACCACAACTAAAGTTTGATATGATGAAAATAATGAAAATAAATTGGACACGAGAATTTTACGTGGAAACCCCTCTAAATGATAGAAGGGAAAAACCACGGGGTAGAAGGATCTCACTATAAAATATGGAGTACACTGTTCTCAAATACAAGGAGAAAACAACAATAAACACTTCTCTGTTGTAAAAGGAACAACTACTAAAGAGGACACTCAAGACTACAATATTTATCTTGGTGTATAACTCTCTTTGTATTCTTACTCTCTCTTTCTGGGATGATTTAAATGAGGGCAGGAAGCCCTCTATTTATAGGAGGATGAAAACGCGTAGAAAATTTACGCGTTAATTTTCTACGCGTTTGTCAAAGAAGCCAGCAGCCTTTGAAGAAAAAATTGCTGAAAACGTGTATACATTTTTCTGCCTGCAGCAACTTTTATTGACTTTCATTTCTCTTTTGCAGCAACTTTTATTGACTTTCATTTCCCTTTTGCAGCAACTTTTATTGACTTTCATATTAGAAGTTTTCAAATCCACAACTTAAAACTATACAAAGAAAGATCATATTGCATAAGAGTGTAGTACGTGGTGATTTTTTATATCATATGAATCGTCTCTTGATAAGTTACCAGATTGGGCAGCTTGTTTTCATTTTGTGGCCAGTTTTGAGGTGGTAGAGGCATCACCCCACCTCCTATTTTCTCTTCTTCTTGCTTCGAAAAATTAGGCGAAATTCTTCCTTCACAGCTACATCCACAGCAGAGACATTTTCATCAACAGACACACCAGGCACGACATGAAGAGAACTTGTGGGAGTGACAGGATATATACATGGCACCTGAGTAGCTTCCAAGATAGACATTATGCCTTTGGAGTTGTACTGTTGAAAATATTAGTCAATGTCCAAGAAATTCTGCTTTCTGTAGCTGCAAGAGAAAATGCAGAAACTGAACTCAACTGAAAATAAGCTGCAGATAGCCTTAACTTCTTACTTGTATTTGTATGCTACAAATGTTAGGTTGGAGTTGTACATCTAATGCTTCTCTTACAATACGGTATGTCCTGTTTTGCCGTTAATAAACTGGACTTGTAGCTTTTGAAGGAGCTGAAAATCTGAATTCATATGCATTATTGGCAAGGTTAAAGTTCAACTGTTATGTATTAGTGTACTATTGATGGATAAAACTCGACGAGTCCACTTTTGGTGGTACATATCAAAAGAAAATTCTAACCTATGCTTGGAGGTTACACGTTGACATTAGGCATAGCTCCTAGATTGTGACCTATGCTTTTAGTTTTTTGTTTCAATGGCGCTCTGCAGGTAGTTATATATATTATCTCTTTTATATCACTTCTTTTTCTTTTTATGTTATTGAGGCATAATACATAAATACGTCCTTTAACTTGGCCTCAGTTGACATCTATATCCTCTAACTTTGGATACGCACAAGTAGACATTTAAACTTGTATAAAATTAAACAAGTAGACACATGTCCTACATGACATCCTACGTGTCAATTCGCTTCCAAAATGGTGTCCCACATGTATTATGTCACATATGATGTGTATGTTTACTTGTCTAACTTTATATAAGTTTAAGTGTCTACTTATGTGCACGCCCAAAGTTGGAGGGCATATAAGCTAGCTAAAGCCAAGTTAAATGGCATATTTATGTATCATGCCTATTATTGAAGTTATTGATTGATTTAGACATTTTAGTAGGTGTATTCTTTATGTTTGCATTTGTTTTATTTGTTACAAAACTGATGCCACCTGAGCCTAAATGAGGAGCATCAGAAGAAACTAAAGCATCGATGACATTACTACAGCTGTGGAGAAGACAGATTATTACTGTACAAATCACTTGTATACTATATGTACGTTACAGTGTCTACATAGGCTGAATGTCGTTGTATTTTGCTAGTGGTTCTTGTAAGTATCAAAGACGTATAGTGCGAGACATCCACAATTTAAAAACTTGTCTTACTAAGTTTAATGAGATGAAATTTAAAATATACGTACACAAACTAGTATCGCTCTTGCAAAATTAGAGAAAGAAAACACTAGATCAAATACAAAAGAGCTTCTAGATAAAGTAATCTCTAAATGCTATACATTCTATAGTTATCTTCGTTGATGTAAGGGAAAAACTGAAGCTCGGCACATGGGGCAATCTTTTTTCCTCAGCAGCCACTGTTTGATGCAGCCTGCGTGGTATTCATGTCCACACCCAAGTGTCCCAATGATCTCTTCCTGCTCGAAATCCATGTGACATATGGCACAAATCTCTTCAGTTCCCATTGGATTATTATTTACTTCGTCTTTAGCCACAGCAACATGATGAGTTCTGGTTTTAAAATACTCCAATATAGCATCCTCCTCCTTTTGACCATCCATATTGTCACCCTCATGATCATCAGAATTAAAGCGAGTCAGATATTGTTCATCAAGATCATCAAAGCTAGGCAGATTTTGTCCCACCCTTCTAATCCATTCAATGGGATCATCCCTATTGATAAGATAATTTGGCGGATTTCTCCCATTTTGATTGTCTGACCTCAAGAGCCTATCAATTGAATCACGAGCACTCAAGTTAGTACTATTAATTCCATTCATGATTGTGATGGGATTTCTATGAATTCTTGAAAGGAATAGGAGCAACAAAATTAATCAACTTATAATAAGTTTTGAATGACAATCAAGTATTTATAGAGATGCATGGTGAGTCATATATATTTCCTACTTCAATATTAAGTTGTAATCCTACTTTGTTTTGGAATTGGATTTAGTTTTATTGAGCCGTTAGTTATTCCATTTATTGTATTATTTGTTAAATGGGATTTGAAACGTGAATGGAAAGAAATTTAAAGAAAGTTGAGCCGTTAGTTCCATTTATGCTATTTCTTTTATTTTTTTTAACCTAATAATCTAGTGTGAAATTAATTATATTCCCTCTCCTTGTCCAACTATGATTCTTTTACCTAATCCCTCAAACATAAATTCTATTTCTAAAGTTCAGTGCCCTCAGACTTATTATAAAATTTTGTTTTCCAACAACTCAAAAAAATCATAAATTCCTTCTGTTCTGTTCCTTCCAACAACTCAAAAAAGAAATCCCAAAATTGTTCTGCTCTTGTTGAACTATGAGTAACTCTCATTAATCTCCAGATTATCATCAATATTCGCAGCATACCTCTGTCTATCGGCGTATCACTAGAATAACAACTAGGCAATCGCCCCTATGATCATTCTTCTAGAAGACGACAACACAGGTCAGTTGATCATCCCTTCGTTTTGGGATTAGAAGCCACAACTACTCCACACAACTATCAATCGGTGGCTCACACTGTCGGGATTACAATAACTAACGTTAGTAGTTGTGATTTAGTGGAAAGTATCTTAAGGCAGAAAGACATAGAAGACAATTTGAATGCCCCATCATCACAATATTGGGGACAGGTCTCCAGATTATTCTCAAGCAACAAGTGAACTGATTGATGATCAAGAGGC